>NC_045791.1:8122087-8463819 GCF_009873245.2 Balaenoptera musculus
AGAGAGCTGGATGAAGAACTCTCTTGACTTTTTGTTATTCACCCTCATAGTGTGTGAATCCACATCTCTGATACTGTTTGAGGAGCACATTACCCAGCATACCAGTATGAAGAGGTTTTGAAAAGAAAGGTAGTGGGATGAATGGCATTTTGTCAACACAGCAGTTGGTCACAAGGTCTTAGACGGTATTCATCTACTCCTTCCTACACTGCACTCTAAATGCCCCTTGCCCTCACATATGCCTGTTGGTCTTGGAGGCTCGCCTAGGGGTGTGACCTGTTTCCTCATCTTTGGGAAGTCTGAGTCTTTGGTAACCATTTATTTCTCACTAGTTCATGTCACAGGTGGGCATCAGAATGGCAAGGAGCACTCAAGTGGATGCCCGCAGTTCCACACATTCCTTCCTGCAACACTGTGTATCAGCAGTCCTACCTCCTCTAGCTAAACAGGGCCAATTACCCTGTCATGTTGGTGACTCCTTGCCTGCTGGCCCTTGGGCACAAGGGGCTCAAAGGCATTTTCAGATGCTCTTGTGGTTCTATGAGACTCTAGCTGTGTCCCTTGGTATGAGTGCACTGTCTTTGGGGACCAGGATCTCTAACTCTGCAAAGCCCAGAGCTGTATAGATGGGAAGCAAAAACTCCCCAGTGGCTCAATGACGGTGATGGTAAATAGTGCTTCCAGCCACTTGATTCCTAGACTCATGTATTCTTCCCACTGGGACATAGTATGTTGAAGACTCTGATTCCATTAGTATATTGAATCCTGGAAGATGTTCCCCCATCCTCATAGAGTGTTGCCTTTAAGCTGTCCCGTCAGCTATGACTTTCAGTGACCATTCCATGCTCTATCAGGCTACAGTTGAACAATGCACAATGAGATACAACCAGTGTAACCTATGGAAAAGGACCCAATCTTGCAGCTTCTTTGCTGTAAAATAGGTCCCCTAATCAGTAGCTATGCTGTATGGTATTCAATGCCTGTGGACCAGGAACATTGTCAGTACCAATAGTGATGATGACTGAGGTTTGCTAGGTAAGAAAGGCAAAGTCAAACAAAGATAAGTTTCTCTTCTAGGGAAAATAAATCTCAGACTGAAGAGGCCCACTGAAGTAAACTTACCACCAATTGGTCATTGGGTCTCCCCAAGGAATGGTATTATCCTGGGAGCTCGGTACTGGACTCTGTGCAGGCAGACTGGCCATTCAGAGATGGCATCAGCTAGAAGAGCCATGGCAAGTGGTAGTCCTTACTTCAGAGACTATATCTCTGCCACTTTGGTCACTCATTTCATATGCTAAATGTGCCATGTGTGCATAGCAGATGACCAAATCTGGTAATATCAACTGGTCATGTCTTTTCTCTTTTTTTCTTAGAGAGACTTGTTAGAGGTTTATCAATTTTACTGTTTTTTTCAAAGAACTAGTTGTTTTGTTTCATTTATTTTCTCTATTGTTTTTAATTCCATTGATTTATGCTTTATTTTTTATTCCCTTTGTTCTGCTTGCTATAAGTTTAATTTGCTCTTCTTTCCTTAGTTTTTAAGGTGAAAACTTGGGATCTTAATTTTAGATCTTCTTTATTTTCTTATATATGAATTTAATTCTATAAATCTCCCTATAAGCACTGCTTTATATGTATACCACAAATTTTGATTTTAGTCTAATTTGGAATACTACTTAAATTTCTCCTGAGACTACTCTTTGTGTAACAGACTATTTAAAAGAGTGTCTAATTTCCAAATATTTGGGGATTTTCCAGCTATTTTTCTGTTATTGATTTCTAGTTTAATTCTACCACAGTCTGAAAACACACTTTGTATTATTTCTATTCTTTTGCATTTGTTAAAATGTGCTTTATGTCCTAGAATATGGTATATCTTGATGAATATGCCATGTGAACTTGAGAAAGATACGTATTCTGCTTGTTTTGGATGGAGTATTCTATAGATGTCATTTGATCCAGTGGATTGATAAGGTTGTTCAGGTCATCTATATCCTTTTACTGATTTTCTATTTGTTGATCTGTCAATTAATGACTGAGATGTGTTAAGGTTCCCAACTATAATAGTGGATTTATTTATTTCCCCTTTCAGTTCTATCTGGTTTTGCCTCACACATATTGATACTGTATGGTGACTTGTATACACTTTTAAGGTTTTATGTCTTCTTGGAGAAGTAAATTATTTATGTTTATTATGTAATTCATCTCTTTATCTCTTATAACTTTCCTTTAATGCTTCATGTGAAATTCATATAACTACTCAAGCATTCTTTCAATTAATATTAACACTGTATATCCTTGTCATTTCTTTACTTTTACCTTATTTGAGTCTTTATATTTAAAATTTCTTACAGACAACAACTATAAAAGGTAGTTGATCTTGTTTATTAATCCACTCTGATGATCTCTGTCTTTTAATTGGTATGTTTAGACAATTGTCTTTTAAAGTGGTTATTTATATAACTGGATTAAAATATACTATCTTTGAAATCATTTTCAATTTGTTTCATTTGCTCCTTCCAAAACTGTTGATAATTGTGCTGAACGGTTAAAAATTCAGAGTAAATTTCTCTTGAAAATGGGACAACTGCTTCTTTTTTTAAAAATTTTCTGCATCATATATTTTCATAACTCATGCTTTGTAAGTCTGTCTCTGGGCGTTTCATGATGGTACAGTGCCTGAATCATTCTGTATCAGTGATGCCTAGCTAAATACCAGTCAGTTAGCAAGTTCTTACTAAGTATTTGTTGAATGAGAGATTAATATATGAAAAACAAATGCTGGGCGATAATGTGAGAAAAGTAGCAAAAGTATAAGGGAAGATGAGAATCAATATTAATAATAATAATAATAACAACTTAAAAAAAGACACCGTATATTATGCACTATGATAATTGGCCTATATGCATTACCATTTAATCACCATGAAACGTTCATAAATATATATATATATATATGTATATATATATATATTTGAGGAATGTATGTTTTACAAATGTTAAGCAAACTGTTCAAAAGCTAACAGGTTATAACTTTCATTGCCAGGATTCACACTAAGGTTTTTAGACCACCAAATATCAAACTGTATCTGCACCAAAAACAGGCTCCCCAGATGCTAAATGTTGCTCATGAGGCTGTGATTAACCAAACATCTATCATTAAGCCCATTATTAACTAATCAGTTTAAGTGCATACATTTTATAAAGAAGCCACACTTAGCAAAATAAAAAATGCTTCATTTCCTAACTCAGGGATTTGCTGTCGAGACAACTCTTACCTCCAAGTTATTAGTAATTTTCTTGAGATTGTCCTTTTTCTTCATTTGTCACTGGAAACTTGTTTCATCATCGAGGAGTGACTTAATGCCCCCAAAATACATTACTGTACCTGAAATTCACACTTCTGATGCTATTTGAAAAACATATATGTATAAATATTGTGTCAGGCAGAAAATATTTGCTCAGATGGCCAAGTGAGTAAAAATTTATTTCTGGAGGGAAAACACAGCAGGCAGGAAGGAGACATACAGCAGCAATAAAAGGTGCCTCCCATGAAAGGCTCCATTCACATCAGCATAAATGTGGCCAGGAACAGAACAAATTTTGTATGAAACAAGAAGGAGAAAAGTGCTAATATATTTATCTGAGAACAGTATACTACAGCAATGTGCTGACATCTTCCGGTCCATCAGCAGATTTTGACTTTTGGGGGAAAACATCTGGATGTGTAGCAGTGAGGAACAGAAGAGAGAAGTAGCACAGTTGGGCAATTCTAATCTTGAGATCATGTTTATGATAACAGAGGGAAAAAAAGAGTTGTTCTCAATGCAGAAGCCTTGGTGCTAAAATATTGTCCATATTTATTTGTTGTTGCTTTTGGACGGTCATTATTACATTCCTTAGAACTTCAGTATTCTCATCTGCAATATGGGGCAAATAGTACTTTCAAGTTGGCTGTGAAGATCACATAAGATAACACATGGGAAACCAGGTAGCATAGAGACTGGTGCATAACGGATGCTCAACCATGCCAGTGTTTTTTCTTCTCAATATTGGGGAGAAATCATCAAAGCAAAACCCTATGTTATTAATTCTGGGATAGCCTATATTCTCAATTCTTGATACTTTACAAAATTCTTTCAAATCTTCCCTTTTAATCAGTTGGATTTTCCATTGTTAGGTATCTGCAGTCAGTTTCAGGTTTGTGGGAGGTCTGGGCGCCCATACGGGTTTCACACCCCTAAAGGTCTCTCTCTAAAAAGCAGACTGCTTCTTGCTCAGCACAATTCCCCTGTGAGATTGTTCAGGTCATCTTACATCATCTCATACTATGTCCTGAAGTGTCTCTGCCACCAGTCTTGGACTCACAAGCCCCGTCACTCTCCACTGCAAATAAGAAACACAGCCAATGTACTTCAAGGAAATCTCCCAGCCTCATAGAGGGTGTTTTTGCTGAAATTTCTGATGTCTGCTTCTTGCTTCTAGGTCCTCCAAACACTCTCCACTTTGCCCTTCTACTCTTCCCCTTCCCCCCACCCCCATCCACTGTGGTTTCTGATTGATTTCTTATGACTAATGCCTACGTTAGTTCCAGTTATTTCTGACATGAGCTGTTCTGTATTTCATTATAAGTCCTACCTTTAAGATTTTAATGATGAGTGTTTAAATTTGTAACCACTGGGTCCCCTTAGCTTTTCCTGTTGTTCTTCTCTTGCAGTTGCTGCCAATCCCAGATTATACAGTATTTTTAACTGCAACTTTCCGTTGTAACTAGGGTGGGTGTTATTTTAAACCCTCTCTCTCTCTCTCATCAATCTATCAATCTATTATACTGTTATGTCCAGTTCTGAAAACAGCTCTTCTGCCCCTTTCCTGTTTGCCCATTTCCATTCCCCTCTAACCTTGAAAGAACCTAATTATAGGAATGAGATCACTAGGCAATTGAACCTAGCTCCTGACTTATGCTTTCCTGAATGCACACCATACCTTGCCTAACCTGTTGATTCTTTTCCTGAATAAAAAGAAGTAAGAATGAAGAATTAAGTAGTTAAAGAATGACTAGCTTTCCACCGCCAGCAGCCCCCTTAGCAATCCTGTGGGCAGATCACTCGGGCAAGATAACATCTGAGTAGCCAGCCAGCCTGCATGCAATGGAGAAGGATGCAGAACCCAACCTCCTGCCTTGATGATTCACTGAGATTCTTCCCCTTTTTTTCTCTTTGAAAACTTTCATGGCTGAGAGGAATCTTTGGAGTTGGTCTCAGAACATGAGTCTATTTTCTCCCCAGATTGATGGCTTTTCTACTGACACTTGCCTCTCAAATTATTGACTTTTGAATGGCAAGCAGATGGACCTGAGTTCAGTAACAGTTTCAGAAAGAGAAAGGAGACTAGAAAGACTGCTACTGACATGTTTATACCACTGCTTGTGATTTTAATAACAAAACAAGAAAACCCACAATTCTTATTTATTTATTTTTTTATTCTTACAAGTAACACAAGGTTCTTCAAGTAATTTACAAAATTACATTGGGGATTCTCACAAATGGCTTTACTGTGTTTCACCAAATCCTTTCACTGTTAACAGTATTCAAAATAATTTTGCTTCCTTTTTCAGCTACCACCTCATCTCCTGCTTTTTCTCCTTATTCCTTTTTACTTTTGTTGACAAGATTCTACTCATATTTACTTTCTTTATCATGCCCATGATCTAATTCTTATTACTCTCTTCCTGCAACTTCAGTATATTTTAGTGGAGAATGAATAGGTGAGAGGAAGCCTGAGTCACTGCAATAAATATATTAGAATGTTTATATTTGGCCAATGTATCCCTCTTTGGTAGTTGGTACTTTATGAATCAGCAATGCTGATTAAAGACCATATTCATGTGCATTTACTTGTTCATTCTGGTCTTGTTTATTCAATTACTGACAGTATTCAGAAGGAGGTGTTGGCATATCCAAATGTTTTTAATAACCAAATTAAAGGTCAAAGTTCAGGTTGTGATTTATTTATTGTTTTAACATCCTTGTTATGCTAGATTGGTAGCTGACTGAGGCAGCTTTACCTCTTACAGAATATTCTTAGAAGAGGGCACTGCAACCTTGATGAACATTCTTTCTTTAAAAGACAGAAAAACACCTTTTACTAATAAGAATTTAATCACAAGTCCAGAGTTCTAAGAGATCCCAGGTCTGTTTTCGTTTGTTTGTTTGTTTGTTTGTTTCCTGAGTCTGTTTAACCCAGTCCTTCAGAGACATCATCTGTACCTTTGTAGTCTTCTGGGTTTCTTTACACTCTCTGTATTTCTCTCTAGCTTTTATAGCCCTTAATATTTTGTCCCCTCCTCATGTACCCCACCTTTTTCACCAGTGTTCCCTCAAGTGCCTGACTGGGTCAACTCCCATAAGACTGCACAGGAATGGAACATCCCTTACTCTCTTTATTATATTGCAATTTCTGTTCATCATTTATTTTTTGCCTGCATATTAAGGTGCAGAGTCATAGACTCTTTATTAGCTTACAAAGCTCATCTGTTTTCACTTCCATGAATACTTGTTAGCTCCCTATTTCTAAACAATGCAACCCTGCATCATTGTTTTCTAGTGGGAACATCTAGCACTTATATTCCGAGTCATGATGTTGATGCTTGCTTATATTATCAGTACAGTTCTGCACATTTTTTTTATTTTGGTACTTTCTAGATGTTGACCACTGAGTTAAGACACAAAGGTGACCAAAGGAAGGTCACAAAGGTGACACAGCTTCCTAAAGGAATTCCCATTTTGCAGGTGGAAACAGCTACTTTGAATTATCATGGACTCTTTTGGTTAAAAGAATCTGCCTAAAACTGGCTTAGATAAAAATGGGAATTTAATAAGTTACTAAGTTGAAAGTTCTAGGGATCTTTCCAGGGTCTCACATGATAACATCAGGAATTGTTTTATAAAAATGAATATCATGGTAAGTTTAGTAATCAGTATTTATAGTTAGATTCCCAGGTGACACTGGCAAAAATAGTCCAAACTTCATACATGTCTTCAGACCAACCTTTGGCAATTGTTGGACTAGAAAATGATCTCGAAGGCCCCTCCCATTTCTTACCCTCATGAGTCTATCTAGATTGATCATTTTATCATTGCAACTAGACTGAAAGGGATTCAAGGTTAGTAGTTGTGTCTTATACTTCTATATCCTAAACAGTTCACAACATTGGGCACAATATATGAGTTCAGTGAATATTTGATATATTTGCTAATATTCTACCTACCTCACTGTTAGGAAAACTAAGA
Organism: Balaenoptera musculus; assembly: GCF_009873245.2. Classification (NCBI taxonomy): domain Eukaryota; kingdom Metazoa; phylum Chordata; class Mammalia; order Artiodactyla; family Balaenopteridae; genus Balaenoptera; species Balaenoptera musculus. The sequence goes on from NC_045791.1 coordinate 8,129,383, forward strand.
AAATAAACCAGTATACAGAAATGTCAATATAGGAAGCAAACCTATGTGTTTATTAGTGTGGGACATTTTTTGGATTGGTGGGAGAACATACACTTCTTGAGAAATATTTAGTGGTAATGTCCAGACGTTCAGTAATGAGGATATTACTATCTAAGAGAAAAGATTTGGTCTGTAAATGGTTGGGATACTCCTCATCTTTCATCCATCTGCCAGTCGATTTCACAGTTTTTCACATTTAAGTGAATTTCTTTCAATCACCTAAATAATGTCTTGAATAGATGTGAATTCCAAACTGATAACTGCATACAGCTTCCATTAGCACACAAAAATGTGTCAGACTGACTCTAGCAGATATTTGCCATTTTAATTTGTTTCCAGTTTTCCAGAATATTTTTGAAGTGCTAGGGTGAACACTCTGAGTTTTTAAGAAGGAAGATAGTGACCTGAGAATTTTCTTTCCCTTGTAGCTCCATAGAATTGAGTAATATTCTGAGAATATGTCTTAAATTATCATTTAAGTATTTTGAAGTGCTTTACTACCTATATTTTTAAGTACGCAACTAGAACATAATAGGACGTTAACAAGGATATATTGAGGTTATATCATGTGTGAAGACCTTAACTTGAATAATTTTATTTAATCTGAGAAATCTGAGATCTAATATGCTTAGATAAAGTCCAACTGTTTATGTCCCAAATCAAAGTCTTCAAAGTCTTTTCACAAGTTATTATTCTTTTATAAATTTTAATTTTGTTCTTTCTTTACTTTGATAGGAAAAATAGGTTGATAATAATGAAAGAAATAACTAGCAACTATTATGCTATGTCCTAGATAACTATTTTTAACATTCTGTTACATATTCTCTATGTATACTTACATATTAACACTCTATTGTATGCATGATTTTCTATCCTTCTTTTAAAAATTAGTATTATTATTATTTTTTTTGACAGGGAAAAAATGTTTTTTAATTATGTACTCAGTCCACTTGGTGTATTTCAAAAGGTGTAATACTTTTCTTCATTTATCAGTGAAAGAAGTTAGAAATTAACTTCAAAAAAAATCAGCAAATGGCAAACAAATTTCTTTGAGAGCCACAGTCACATATATAGTACATCCTAGAAAAGAGGAGGGGCAAGAGAGGTTCCACCCACTTTCATGAGTTTCATCAAATACTGGACCTACTCAAGGGTGGAGAGAAAAGGCAACTTTCAAAAAGGAGTATATTATTAAATGACACGTTTACTATACCCCTTCCTAAGAGCAACAGGTGGGGAACACGTTTTCTAAACTAGATCTAGGAAGAGGAATGTGGAATCAATCCATCCTCCTTTATGGGCTGTCCATTGGTTAATGAATTTTAATAAAACATGACTAAATAAAAACAAATCCCACACATACACCCCGTCCAAAAAAAAAAGAAAAAAAATTAGGTATCCCAGATTACTCATCAGAGTGGAACCTGGGAACAGCTTCAACAACCCAAATTAGTCTGTTACAGTCATCACAAGCATGCCTTGCTTTTAAACAAAGAAAAGAAATCCCTAGAGCAAACAAAAAAAACAAAAGGTGTGCCAAAGGTGAAGTTGCTGTGTGGAGCAGATTTCTTGGAGTCCTTTGTTGTGCTCAGTCTGTGGAAAGGCAAGGATATCACCAAAATCGTGGGAGCCTATGGGCTTATATTATTACTCGGGCTGGAAACGATGCTCAGAAATTCATCTATGAATCCGACGTGCTGTGGAAACACCAGAACAACATTCACCTGGTGAATGAATGGATCACCAATGACATCTCATCCACGAAGATCCAGCGAGCCGTCAGAAGGGGCCAGAGAATTCGCTACTTGGAACCAGACCTTGTTCAGGAATATATTGAGAAGCATAGTTTCTATAGTTCTGAGAGTGAGGAGAGGAATGTTGGGGTGATGTGACTCCTTTGCTGAGAAACACCGCAGAAGCTGACACATAAGAAATTCTCCAGCATGGTATTGTGGACTGCCCTTTTGGGAATTTGAAACAGTGTGAGTGTTAGTAAGTGGGGGAAGGAAATGTGATCCTCTTTAATAAATTAAAGTTTAAAAGCTTGGTAAAAATCAGTAGTAAATTAAAATCAGGTTTATCTTTTTATCAGAAAAAAAATACTGTCACCAGTATTATTCTATGCAAAATGATCTCATTATTATGTTTGACATCAGTCTATATGTCTGTCCTAACTTTTCGTCAAGAACAGGTATCTAGATGCCATTTCCTTCTGGCTGTCCCTCTCAGGCATAGAATTTCTGCCTAAGTAACTTCACCCTGGGAGCTGTAATCTCAATATTTTTGAAAGTCTAGATGAGCAACTTGACTATATTTTCCTAGAGCCATGTGGCTGACAGGGTCTTGGTGCTCGGCCAGGTGTCAGGCCTGAGCCTCTGAGATGGGAGAGCCAAGTTCAGGACATTGGTCCACAGAGACCTCCCAGCTCCACGTAATATCAAATGGTGAAAGTTCTCCCAGAGATCACCATCTCAACGCTAAGGCCCAGCTCCAATAAACGACAAGCAAGCTACAATGCTGGACACCCTATGCCAAACAACTAGCAAGACAGGAACACAGCCCCACTCATTAGCAGAGAGGCTGCCTAAAATCATAATAAGGTCACAGGCACCCCAAAACACACAGCCGGATGCAATCCTGCCCAACAGAAAAACAAGATCCAGCCTCATCCACCAGAACACAGGCACCAGTCCCCTCCACCAGAAAGCCTACAAAACCCACTGAACCAAGCTTAGCCACTGGGAGCAGACACAAAAAAAACAAGAACTATGAACCTGCAGCCTGCAAAAAGGAGACCCCAAACACAGTAAGTTAAGCAAATTGAGAAGACAGAGAAACACACAGCAGATGAAGGAGCAAGGTAAAAACCCACCAGACCAAACAAATGAAGAGGAAACAGGCAGTCTACCTGAAAAAGAATTCAGAGTAATGATAGTAAAGATGATGAGAAATCTTGGAAATAGAATAGAGAACATACAAGAAACACTTAACAAGGACCTAGAAAAACTAAAGAGCAAACAAACAATGATGAACAACACATTAAATGAAATTAACAATTCTCTAGAAGGAACCAATAGCAGAATAATTGAGGCAGAAGAATGGATAAGTGACCTGGAACATAAAATAGTGGAAGTAACTACCGTAGAGCAGAATAAAGAAAAAGGAATAAAAAGACTTGAGGGCAGTCTCAGAGACCTCTGGGACAACATTAAATGCACCAACATTCGAATTATAGGGGTGCAAGAAGAAGAAGAGAAAAAGAAAGTGACTGAGAAAATATTTGAAGAGATTATAGTTGAAAACTTCCCTAATATGGGAAAGGAAATAGTCAATCAAGTCCAGGAAGCTCAGAGAGTCCCATACAGGATAAATCCAAGGAGAAACATGCCAAGACACATGTTAATCAAACTATCAAAACTTAAATACAAAGTAAAAATATTAAAGCAGCAAGGGAAAAAGAACAAATAACATACAAGGGAATCCCCATAAGGTTAACAGCTGATCTTTCAGCAGAAACTCTGCAAACCAGAAAGGAGTGGCAGGACATATTTAAACTGATGAAAGGGAAAAACCCAGAACCAAGATTACTCTATCCAGCAAGGATCTCATTCAGATTCGAAGGAGAAATTAAAACCTTTACAGACAAGCAAATAGATAGCTACTGGGAAGCAGCTGCATAGCACAGGGAGATCAGCTCGGTGTTTTTTGCGTCCACCTAGAAGGGTGGGATATGGAGGTTGGGAAGGAGACACAAGAGGGAGGGGATATGGGGATATATGTACACATATAGCTGATTCACTTTGTTATAAAGCAGAAACTAACACAACACTGTAAAGCAATTATACTCCAATAAAGGTGTTAAAAAAAAAAAAAAGAACTGATATCTAGTTCAGACTTGAAATATAACTTGTTCTTTATTTTCATAACATGGAGCTGAGGAAGAAGATCCAAACTATTTCCTCTTCTGGTTAATTCTAATTTATGTAAACAGCTCTATTGTCAAACCAATCTACCCACTAGAATGAGCTGGACAGAGAATGAATCTTAGTATGAAGCCATAGGACAGAAACCAGAGAAGAAAATAGATTTAGTGATGCCTCAGAGGCAGAAACTAATTTTTTTCCAACCAAATATGTGACCATCTGTAATTTAAGCAAATATTGAATCTAAAAATTGGATGTCTGGTTCACTTGATGCTTGCAATTTTCTTTTAGATGATGATGATTATGATGATTTTAAAAGTATGTAACAGTACACATTTACAGAAAGAAAATGAAAATGAGAACTTTGAAATAATTTGGGGGATTGGAGTGATTAAATGAATCTCCTACTTTCTGTGCAATTTTCTGAAAAACCTGTAGTACATTTTTCATTTGCTGCTAAAAGGATGCTCATATTCTTTGATGTTAACTGAAGTTTAAAATCTTTCTGGAATTGGAAAACTTAAAAATAATGTTGTATATGAAAAATAAATGTTAGCAAAGAATTTTAATCTATTTACCTACCACACTGGGCTGAGTAGGCGGTTACCTTATTTTATCCATAGGGTCTAATGGAAATGAGATCACTAAGCAATTGAAACTAACTCCTGACATGCTCTCCTGAATGCACACTATGCCTTGTCTAACCTGTTGATACTTTTCCTAGATAAAAAGAAGTAAGAATGAAGAATTAAGCAGTTAAAAACTGACTAGCTCTCTACCCCCAACACCTCCCCCCAAGGAATCCTGTAGACAGATCACGTGGGCAAGATAACATCTGAAGAGACAGTCAGCCAGTCTGCTTGCGCAATGCAGAAGGATGGAGAACCCAACTTCCTGCCTCGATGAGTCACTGAGATTCTTCCCCCTTTCTTCCCTTTAAAAACTGTCATGGTTGAATAGAGTCTTGGGAGTTCATCTCTGGACACAAGTCCACCATCTCCCCCGACTGCCAGCTTTTCGATTAAAGCACCTTTCCTTTCTATTGACACTTTCTTCTTGAATGATTGGCTTTTGAGGGGTGAGCAGCAGAATCTGAGTTCAGTAACATGCTCACAATGCGCATTCCTGCCATCCCTGACAAGAAGTCTTCTGCAGCCGTGTGCCCCTCAGAGTCATGTCCTCTCAGGACGAGTCTTTGTCACTCCTACTGGATCCCAGCATGTCCACTGTCATGTCTCCAGAGAGCAGATTCTTGGCTCTCTGTCCTGGGGTAGTTTCTGCTTTGGGCTCTCTGGATTTGCTGTCTTTCTGACTCTCCCTGGAGATCAGTGCAATGCCCCTGGAGTCCTTATTTCCCAAATGTCATGGCTTCCTTTGTCTCAGTAGAAGCTCATCTGTGAATATTCAGTCCTCTGGGATCCTGGCACAAGCCAACCACCACACCCCATCATGAAAAATTGGGGGAAAATATTATGAATCTCCCCAGGAGAATCAATAGATATAATCAACACAAACAGTATTTCCTTGTCTTATTCTTTCTGGCTAGCTGTTGGTGAGGCTCATTACTTTCCTTCTGCAGCCACATAAGGTCACCTGAAATCAAGCAGCAGCATCTCAATGCCTTGAGATTATAATGTCATGACTTGCCAAGTATAATCCTCCCAAGGTACAGTTTGTCAGATGAAATGTACCTACTTTTCCGTTTCCTGACTAATTATAACTTTCAGTTCAGCCTCTGATGTCCCTAAGGAACTTTGATTTTGTTCTATGGAACGTTCCTCATATGACTCATGATGAATACCCTGTATTCTTCCTCAAGGTGGCCTTTTCGAGTCTGAACATCATAACCTATATGACAAGGTGACAGGGTGAAGAAGATAGGTCACTCTGGATCCACCTGAGTGCACAGCAGAGCCTGATAGATGGGCTCTTCCTTGATATCCTCCCTTACCAAGCTTAGCCCGGGGGAGTTACAAATGAGACATCGGACATCATCTTACCTGGACACAATTGTAATAAAGAAAATAGCCAAGAGCATTCTCTGAACACTTGAGAGTAGGTTTCCAGAAGGTGCCTCATCTCTGAGATTGGAGTTTTCATTTTCTTGGAGAGACCATGGTCCTTGAGAACATCTCTGTCCTTGAAGCATTTCAACCACCTGCCAGATTTGCTTCAGACCCCGTCAAACTGGGTTGGAATGACTCTTTCTATGTAGTGCTTCCCACTTTGGGGGCTTTGGGATTGTAAGTGGATGTTGAAATACTGAAAGAAAGTGATCATTAAAAATGTCCCAAGGCATATATAGTGTCTTCAGTCATGATGGTTAACCTTGATATCTTGGCCCTTTTCCAAATTGAGTAATTGTATTCTGCCAAACTCAAGGTCCCCATACATTTTTAATTGAGGAATTATCTTTCCTTCTTCTCTTAAAACCTGCTCATGGGTTTATTCACACGTCAGCAAAGCAGACGGGCCATGGTGCCCCAAGGCATCCCCATCTGTGATTGGTGAGGCAGTCAGAATTCTGAGAAGATAGTCTTTTCTTGAGCAATTGTAATAGGGCTTTATTCTACACAATTCATTTAACTAGTTATATCTGATGTTTATGGTACCAACAAGAATCAAAACATTGAAAACAAAATAAGAGCATCTTTAACATGAAGAAATGTTGACTACTTACAAATAAAACACACTAATAACAGAATGTCAGCTCTGTAATAGAGCAACACAGAAGAAATGTAAACCATCGCTTTCTCCCAAATGCTTTTTTACAGGTTACTTTGCACAGGTTAAATGCCATGATCCATTTGTGTGTGTCTGTCACAGTGTCAATAAGGCCTCTTACACAGAAAGCTATAGTAGGCCTTGTAATAATATACTTTTTTATTTGTTCTAGGAGGTTGAATGACCTGTAGATTGGCTAGATTAGTTTTATACTTCTCTTCCTTCTTCTTTTGCTTCCACTATCCATTCCTTCTTCATAATGACTAGCTTCATAGTAAAAATGTTAATCACACTTAGAGTAGTTGGGCTGTTATATTCTAGCACTGAGCTCGAAATATTAAATGCATCATCTTGTTTGATCCACACAGAAACCTTCTTCAATAATCACTATTATTCTGATTCTATAGATAGAGAAACTGAAGCTTTGAAGGGTAAATAACTTCCCCAAAGTTACCCAGTTACTAGGTAACAGATCAAGATTTCAGAATACATCCGACTTCAAAACCTGTGCACATGCTACTGTGCTTCTCGCTTCTCTTTTGTAGCTAGAGATAGTTAGATATGAGCAAGATTAAATGAACAAACAACAAAAAAGTGCTCAAAAGATTCACTGTCTGTCCATGCTGGACAGGAGATTTTAGTTATAATGCTTGGTTGTAACTACTACAGTGTTTTTTTAAAAACTTTCTCAAGTATCTCCAAAATTGTAAAATCTAGTCTGTTTATTTTTATATTTATAAAACACCAAGACTGTTTATGACTATTTTTATAAACTCTCAACACTCTTACCCTAGAAATTACTTTTATGATAATATTTGGCAATATTAATTGTGGTCAAGACTCTTAGTTGCAATCTCTGTCTAGCTTGAAAGAAATAGTGTGGAAGTTTATGCAGATGCTTACATTAAGAGAAATATCTAACCCAGTTCCCCATTTTACAGGTGGAGGATTAAAGGGCAGCCACTGATCAACGCATCTACTATTTTATTGGCTTTTGTAGTAAGTTAATAAAATGGACATTTGCTTATCCAGTAAGTCAGGTTCCTTAATTTAATTTCTTCATGTGATGGTAGAAGCTGACTCAGAATGTAACTAAAGAAGTAGCACTAGTGAGATAAGCTCAGCTTAAGTTTCCCAGAGAGACAATTGGCCAGTTTTGAACTTATATTAAGCCATGCCACATAAATGTTAAAGCAGGCAGATATCTAGATATGAGGAGAGAAAGGGGATACAGGCCAAATGGCAGGAAACCACACATCTTGTAAACAACAGGGGTCCTTGGGCAGACAAAGAAAAGCAGGAACCTCCAGACTGACAGGAAACCACACGTTTTGGGGTGATCAGGGTCCTGGAGGCAGGCAAAGAAAGGTGGGAAAAGGGGGGAATCTCCAGTGTCCAAGTGTAACCTGTTGTATAATGTGCTTGCATTACAAAAAGTGGCCCTTGCAGATCAGAAGTTCCCATTATGCACCGAGGCCATGACACTTCCCATCAAGGGTAAATAAGGACAAAAATTCCTCCTCCCCTCGGGAAGGTGGAGCTGGGATGAAAATCAAGGAATACAACCCCCAAACCACTCCCGCCCCAATGAATACTCTGCCCCTTCACTTCTACACCCCACATAACTTGCTTGCCAAGAAAACTCAGGGCAGCTCCTTACTTGAGTCTGCCCACTATCCCCTTGAGAGCATACTATCACTTGAATAAATCCTCACTTTTCTTTCTTGACCTCCCTGTCTTGTCTCTGAATTCTTTCTGTGATGAGACAAGATACGACTCTCCAGTATCATAAACATATGGCTAGTGGAATGACTATAGCCTTTGCATGCAGAAGATCACAACAAACATCATTAAGGAGCAGAATCAAAATGACTCTGAAGGAAATCTAGCTTCCTAACCAGGACCTTTTCCATTAGATCATACATGTATTCTTGGAAAGACTTGATGTGTTTTAAAGTGAGTTTCTCAATGTCACCAGTGATGTCTTTGACTACAGTTAGCAAGCTCACATCAGGTCTTCCTTACATGCTTCTGTGTTTCAGTCTCTGGGTGAATGACACACTCTGATTTCATTTCCCCAATAACCATGAAATTCTAAAGCTATTATTGTCATTCACAGCTGAGAAATCTGAAGTTTCTATGAGGTTAAATGACTTTCCCAAGGTCATTGGCACTCCTTCTGTCAAGTGACCTTATCTCTATCTAACCATAACATAGCATCAACAATTTGATGTTATTTTACTCAACAATGTGAAGAAGCAATGTTGGTGAAGAAGCATTGCACATCTTAGGAATTATATAGCAACTATACATGCACATAAACACATTTAATCTTTCTAGCATATCAGTGAGGTTAAATATCATTATTGTAACTTTACGGATACAGAAAATTAGATGCAGAAAGATTAAACTGCCTGAAAAGACTACCTAACTTGTAAATGTCAGCAGAAGATTTGAACAAAGGGTTTCCTATCTCTGAAGCTTGTGTTCACTCTACTGACTTCTCAACGGAAATCACTTTATAAGTGATCTTTAGTATCTTCACAAAATGTCCTTTATTGTCTTCAAAGTGATCTCGGGGAGGCAAGGGGTGAGGTGGCTTGAAGCAGGACCTCAGCCCTTGTCTTCTATGAAGAAATAATTCAGCAAACAGACAGATGTGAAGGAGATAAAGCATTTATTAGAAGCAAAGTACGTGTGGAATAACACACGGGCAGACTTGGAGTAAGTCGTGCACAATAAGGGTGGCTTAAATCACTTATCTGGGGGCAGATTTCTGGGTTCCCTCTTGGCCAATCATTTTGCTTATGCACATATTTTGTCTGACTCAGGGCCCTCCCCAGTGTGCACATGCATCCTTTACCCAAGATGGATTCTAATGCAAACATTTCTGGAAGGTTGGCATGTTTCCACTCTCTCTCCTTTGACCGCTGAGGATCTTCTCTGTGCATGTGTGGGTTGGGAAATCCCCTTGACCACAAGAATGAGAAAAATGTGGTTTTAATGTCAGGGCTCTAGTCCTGTTGTTATCTTATCTCAAATTGTCAGCAGGAGACTGGTTGCAGCTGCTCAGCCTGGGGCCCATCTATCTCCTACCTCAAAAGGATAATGCCCCACAAAACATATTGCTAATACACAAAGGCAGAATTTCTCCAACAGTAAGGTGAAATTACTTTCCTACAAAAATGTTGTCAGAGAAGATACTCTAAAGAAGTATGCTCAGAGCAACTGGGCTCTCTGATTTCTGCAGTTTCAAAGTAAGAATACAATTTAATTGTTCATCAAGTCAAGAAGGATTCCAAGCAGAATAAGTTCCTAATATCTCACTTCAATATACTGGGTTTCAAGCATCTCTCAACTTTTCAAGAATTGTCAGCTACTGCTCCAGGAAAAGGGAAGGAGATGATTCCCCACCTACTTTCCCAACTTTATTTAAGTAGTGCTTGTTCTGCAAAACTCTACATAATCTCATAAGACTGAACCAGAACACACAGCATGGATGGAATTCTGTAAATGAAAGATTTGTGCTGACATAAATTCCTTCAGATCTGGAAAAGCACAGGGCAGGAAGACATCAACACACCACTTTACACCTTTTATTTTCCTTACTTGGAACACTGCCTTGGATGTGAGGGACTCCATGCATGTTTACTGAGCGGTATCTCTGAGTCAGACACTGGGATATATATTGGGAGATGAATGAAATGCAGCCCTGTCCTAAAGCCTTCTACGCACTCATCTTGGGTGAGAAGCAATGCATATGTATATAAGTGAGAGTTTTCCAAAGCTCTTCCTAGAGGATCAAAGTGTCTCCACAGCCTGGTCATCAAGGAAAAGTTTTAATTTCTCATCAGAAGAGTAGATCATTAAATATATGAAGGCTCAAGGGCCTCTACTCACAAATCTCTTATTCCTTGAAACTCATAATTCCCAGGGGTGACTCCTGGACATTTCTCTCTTAAATTGTAACTGCAAAAGGTAGTAGAAAACACTTTGTTTCAGGGTGTGAATCTGAATTCCAACTCTGATACTAGCAAGTTGTGTAATCATAAACTGATTAAACTTTCTGAACCTCGGGGTTTTCATCTGACTAATGTATATTACTTAATGTATATTACTTACCTCACAAGATCATTGTGAGGGTGTAAAGAAACAAAGTATGTAGTAATGTCTATGCAAAGGCAAAATTCACTAGTTGGTAGATCCTTTGTTAAAAACAAAAAAACAAAAACAACCACAAAACTTCTAAATGAGTGAGAGTCTAATCTGGGAAACATTTCAGTTCCTTTCCAAGTCTGAGACCCTATGATTAAGGGAAGCACAGTCTTTTCTGGAGATTTGTATTTATTGGTGTCAAATCTAGATACATTCAATAAAAGGTCATTTTTACCCTTTCCTGTGTGACCCAGAATAAATGTCTTTGTTATATTTATTCATTTATCTTAGTTCAAAATCTGAATTAATACAAACAACTAATTCTTTATTTCCTCAAACTTTTGAAATATCTATTTTATTAAATATCCATTTTAGCTATTGAAATACCTAAAAACAGTTTCAAATTGAGTAATTTATATTCTCCATCTTAGGAAACCTTACTTCACATGTGTTTAGGATAAGAGAAATTCTTCCCAACTCCTGAATTCCTGAATAAAACTTTATATCCATAAATAAAACCCATTCATTTTGTTGTTATGGTGTTCACATTTTCCTAGGGATAAAATTTTTTCCACATTGAAATAGAAAGCTAAATATAAATATTTTTAAGAGAGAGAAAAAATGGCTTACATTCACACTAAAGAGGGAATGTTTGCTATCAAACCCTTCTGTCCTGAACAGGGCTTCTGGTGAAGGAGCCGGGGTAGGGAAGGGGGGCAAGGAGGAGGACCCTCTGCACTGGGAGAAAGCAGGTGAACATCTGAGTACAAGAAAGCTGAAGATGGGATGGAAGACAGGTGGGGTGAAGGGATTCTTAAAGGAAATTTAGCTAACTGAAAGTTTTCACCAAAGGCTAATTCTGCTCCTAAGAAGCTTGAAAATGGGCATTTCATCTGCATCTAAGAAGCATAAAACAGAAATTGAAACAATTTCAACAGTGAAAAAGACTTGAGAGGTCACCTGTCCAGGAAGCTCCAAATTTAGTTGACAATGTGAACCACCAGGGGAATCTTTCCAGAATCCATGTTCCTGAGTTCTACCTTAGACCTTCCTAGACTAGGCACAAGAATATTTATGTATCAATTATTATCCTCAGTTCCAAGTGATCGAAACCAACTTAGTCTGAATGTATTAAAAGGGTAATGGGAACTCTTAGATTCCCCAGGAAAGCTGGAGAACCAAGCTTGGGAAGCATGGAACGATGTAGAGGGGAAAGGTAATCAGGACCACAGAGAATCCCCTCAGTTCTCCTGGCAGCCTGCCTGGGAGGCATTGCTCCTGACCCTCCAGGGATGCTACAGCCACTGCTTCCCCACAACAGGGCAGACACCATGCTGTCGGCACTGAAGACCTGAATTCCCTCCTCCCTACTTCTTTGTGACGCTAACTCCAGATTCAAGATCCAGGTGGCTGCATCTGGTTGGCGGCTGAGACAAGGTCATGTGCATCCAGGCCCTACCAGTTAGGGGAGCTTGGAAAAGTGAGTATAAGTCCTTCTCTGATGCTGTAGAAGGATTAGGCTCCTGCAACAGAATTATATAGTAGATTAAGATTGAGAACCAAACATAGCAACTAATCTAAATAAGAAGTCTGAATGTAGGATCTAGGGTTTGTTTATTTTTGTTTTTGTTTTCCAGGCAGAGTGGCAAGAGGCAAGAGGACAAAGAAGCTGAGGACCCAAAAGACAGGATTGTGTGTGAGAAGGTGACCTTGGAGCAGAGGCCTGAAGCAAGTGGGGGAGCATCTTGCACACCTGTGAGGCAAAGGTACTCCAGGCAATGGGAACAGCAGATGCAAAGGCTCTGATGCAAATGCGTGTCTGGCACATTCGAGGAACAGTAAGATGGGCTGTGTGTCTGGAGCAGAAGAAGCTAGTGAGAAGCCTGGGAGGTAAGATGGAAGGGCTGGCACATTTCACCTGGGTCTTGCAGGCCATGAGACTTTGTCTTTTCCAGGGAGTGAGATGGGAAACCATGGAATGTTTGAGAGAGAGGACAGACGTGTTCAAATCTGGTGCAACAATTGTCTCTATTTTATAATTCCGTCCTCCACAACCTTTTACCTTGTCATCTCTAAGTCTAATGTGGTTGCTATGCTCCAGGCAACATCTTCCCTCACCAATACCATTTTTGAGGCAAGAAGACAAGATGGCAGGAGACTTTTTCCTCATAAAACTCCATTTTTTCTGAGATGAAAATATTTCCCAGAACTCTCTTCCACCCTCAGTCTGAAGACTTACCTTACATGTCATTGCCCAGAGCTGACTTACATACCATATCCTAGGTCAATATGGTATTGATATATATATATATACATATATATAATATGTATATATATAATACTATAAGGACAAATATTCAATTCTTTTGATTTTTGGACTGACATAGTTTCCATGCCCTGATAACAACAGCTTCTATTTCTGGACCACCTTTTAGTATCATGCTGATTAATGTGCATGCATTATCTCTGGTTTTCATAACCACTCTACAATGTACTTGCCCACATGGAAAAACTGTGGAAGAGGCATTCAACTGTCTTTTCCAAGACTAGAGTGGTTAAGCTAGGACTTGAACATACGTCTGTCTTTAGGGCTGCAAAGTCTATTTCTACTACAGAACACTTGTAATTTTAAAAAGCATCTGCACAGATCAGCATTCTTCCTGTCTCATAGGATACATTTTTTTTTTTTTACTTTGAAAAATCTGATTTTATTTTCTAAATCAAAAAGAAGTGTATTCATGTTAAATTTAGAATGTTTAACTTTCCACTGATCTCTCAAAATACTTTCCAGATATTGTTAACAGTGCTCAGAATGGTGTCAAAGTTAAAATCCAATATCACATTTTAAAGAAGAAAGTTTAAATGTAGGCCCTATTTCTAAGAAACCCTTCTCAAAGGTCAAGGCATCGACAATTCTAATTTTAAAAGAAAAGAATTTAAATCATTATTGGAAATTTAAGTGACAATGGTTTGAAGCACACTAAATCAGATCTCTTTTAAAACAGAAAAGAATTTTAATTTCTGAGGGAAGGGACTCATACCTGACAACCCCAATTAAACATAATACTTCCCTACCCCCACCCTCAAATTACTAAATGCATTATTTCACTTAGGGATAGAAAACTATTTCCTGTCACATAAGATATAAATGAGTTTACACATTACATGAAAGAGCACCGTGTGTGTGTGTGTCTGTGTGTGTCTGTGTGTGCCTGTATGATTTGGCCACAGATGACATTACCCCTCAATTATGCTCAGTTCTGGGGTGCATGATTTTTGTGGATTCCTGAGTCCTCATCCTGATGGAATGAAGGAGATTACACAGAGACAATAAACTAGGCTTGAAAACCCTCGGCTTTAGACATAATATATAAAGTACTAATCACCATAATTTACAAAGATAACGAGCAGTCTTGTCTTTCGGAATAATAGTATAAAGAAAGGAGTAGAGATGAGTAGGAAAAGAATTGTGACATGCATGCAAAAAAAAAAAAAAAGAACTATCAAATTGCCTTTGAAAGGGAAAAAAAATAGACCACCCCTACAAAATGATACAGGAGGGTAGCTTCCTCAGCTGTGCTTTCAGCATTATATGTTTTCCAAACCCTGCTTTTCCAGCTCCATCCTCCTTGCCCCCTTTAATTGATTTTGGGGTTATTTCCTTTTTTTCTTTCTTGGTCAAGATCAAAGAGCGGGGTTCTAACACATTGGTGTCACTTCCCTGTTTGTGTTTGAAGGTGTGTCATGCTTTGACTTTATCACTGTAACTCTGTGAGCCTGTCTGATATCAAGGAGGAGTGTGCCTTGTGACCCAGAAAATTAACTGACTGGTTTTCATAGAATATCCACCATCTAGGCTTGATGCCCATAGAAGAAAGATAAGGTACAAAGTAATCAAAGAACAGTCAAAAAGAATTGCCTGAGGTGCTTATTTGAGTCCTACCAGAGGATCACTGACGCTGTAAATAATGAAGGGAAACTCTGACTTTTACCAAAAGTTTCAGGTGATTCTAAATTCAGGAATATTTAGGTACCACTGTGATAGATAGCAGTCCTTACAGAGCGAAACGTGTGATTTTTGTTTTGTGTTTTGAGGGCTAGATGACAAAAGAGAAGTATCACGCCATAGAAACTAAGGGGTGAACTAATGAAAACCATTTTTCATTGGTTGTGATTAGATTTCCTCTTTGTGAATGAATTATTTATAACCGTTGGTCTCCATATTCCTCCTATTGATTTATAGGACTTTTAAATATATTTAATACTAAATCATTTTATTGTGTACATTATTTTAATGTTCATTATACTATATTATACTATAAAACATAATTTGTTTTGATTATATACAGCTTTTTTAGTTAGTGGCTTATCTTCAGATGTTTTATACTGTGGTTTATATCAAAGAAGTTTTGAAATTGAAAATAATCAATTTCTTGAATCCTTTCTTTTCAGATGTATGTTTTTTCTGTCTTGCTTAATTAATACTTCACTATGTCTACAATACAGATATTTATTTTTTTTACATTTTAGTCAAAGTTTAATACTAATTATTTCATATGAAGTTGCTTAATCTACCTGAAGTTGATTGTTCATTATAGTATGGGACAGAAACCTTAATTCATATTTTACATATTTATAACCAACTTTCCAAACACCAATTATTGAATAGTTATTTCTGTCTACAACTATTTGATCTACACTGGTATCACAGTGATATATCAGATCCCCATATATTGGTGAGTTTGATTCTCAGCTCTCTACTGTAATGCTAATATATTCTAAATTCTTCCCAGTCACTGCTGAGAACAGCTTATTGTCTTAAGAAATACAGCTTCTAGAGAAGTCCTAATATCTCATTAACTAAGACTCTGTTCCCTCTCTTCCCTTCCCAAACTGTCTTGACAATTCTTGGCCCTTTGAACATCCATGTGAATTCTAGGATCACAATATCAAGTTCTGTGATTAAATCTTGTTGAGATTTGAATTGAAATTACATTAAAAGATATTTGGAAGAAAATTACTGTTTATAGTCCTGTTTCTTCTGATGCATAGTTATGGCCTATTACACATATACTTAGGCCTTCTTAATTAATTTGAACAAAATTGCGATCATATTCTCCATAATGATCTTGGTTAATCTTTTGCTAACTACACTCCTATGTATTCTGTGGACAGGGTGACAATAAAATTTAGATTAATTATTTTTTAATAATCTGAACTGGTAAACTTTGGGGACTACTAGAATACTATACCACATGAAATGATGCAATTCTGGGCATAAAATCTGTCTGTCTCAGGTGAATCTAGTTGTCATAAGACATAGTTTGATGACATTATTGTATAATGTTTAATGGCCTGGAATCAATAACTTTATTCTTATTTACTTAATTTTTATGTGTTCACCACTACTTTACTCACAAAGACTAGAGCTTCCTTGGAGCACTCCTGAACACATTGGGAAATCTTGGAGGCACCCTTGATGCCCGCCTGCAAGAATCATTCCAATCTCAACTATTTGGTCTCTAGTCCCGTGACACAGCTTTACTCTTAGGACATTCTTTTACACATTGACATGAAAACTTCACCTTTTTTTCTGAGATGAGAAATCCATTTCTAGATTCAATACCTTCTTATTTTGTGTACTCCCTATTTTTATAAAACCTACCTCACATACTTCCTGAAAAAATATACATGGAATGTAAGTTTTTAAAATCTTGTAGTCTCAAAATTCCTCCACAATTTACTGAAAGTTTTGTTTGGTATTGAGCTCACATTTGTTTTCTTCAAATAAATACTTGAAGCATTGCCCATTGTCTTCTGCCTTCCAGTGCTGTTGGGAAAGTCATTTCCACCCTGATACACATGATTTTTAACAGCATTTTATTCTTTTTTCTGTATGTTTTTACCATTTTTCCCTATTGCTAATTGTCTACAATTTTTCTATGATGAGCTTTCATGTGAGGTTTCATTTTTTTATGTTTAATTTTTTACTATAATGATGAACTCTTGCATTCCCAAAACTCATGTCCCTAAGTTCTGGATCGTTTGTTAATTTCTTCCCACCACATCTTCTATTCTCTCTGTCTCTGTCTCTCTCTCTCTCCCCTTCCTCTTTCTCTCTCTCACTTTCTCTCTCTTTCTCTCTGGAGTTGATGTTTTTAGGCTGTTGGACTTCCTAAACCAGTCCTCTAAATACCTTATGGTTATAAAAGGGAATTAGCAAGAATACTATCAAGGATGTCTTATAAAGGAATGTCTTATAAACACACAAGAGATACAAATAGAACAAAAGAAAATCTATGATGTCTCTAGTGGTCTTCTTTATTGCTTTAGTATTTATGAGATATGTCTTTTGTTAAAAAAATAGTCTATTAGTTGAGCAGTATTAAGTTCACAGCAAAATTGGGCAGAAATTTATAGAAGTCTCATAAATTTCCTACCCTCACACATACATAGTCTCCCCCATTTTCAACATCCCCCATCAGAGTGGTACAGTTGTTAAAATTGATGAGCCTACATTGACACATCCTTATCACTCCAAATCCAGAGTTTACATTCGGGTTCACTTTTGATGTTGTACATTCTATGGGCTTAACAAATTTATAGTGATATGTATCCACCATTATAATAGTATCATATAGAGTAGTTTCACTGCCCTAAAATCCTCTGTGCTCTGCCGATTCACCCCTTCCTCCTCTTACCCTTTGCAACCAACTATCTTTTTACTGTCTTCATAGTTTTGCCTTTTCCAGAATGTCATATGAAGCCTTCTCAGGTTGGTTTCTTTTACTTAGTAATACGCATTTAATTCCCTCTATGCATTTTCATTGTATGATAGATCAATTATTTTGGGTGCTGAATAATATTTCACTGTTTGTACCACAGTTTATTATTCACCTACTAAAGGGCATCTTAGTTACTTCCAACTATTGGCAATTATGAATAAATCTGCTCTAAACATCTGTGTGTAGGTTTTTATGTGGACATAAGTTTTTAACTCCTTTGGGTGAATACCAAGGAGTGCTATTGCTGGATATTATAGTAAAAGTGTGTTTCGTTTTGTAAGAAAACACTGAAGTGTCTTCAAAGGCGATATAACATTTTGCATTCTTAACAGCAATGCACGAGAATTCCTATTTTTCCACATTTATGCCAGCATTTGGGGCAAACTCAGTGCTCTGAATTTTGGCCATTCTAATAGGTGTGTATTGGTATCGCAATGTTGTTTTAATCTGCATTTCCCTAATGATATCTGATGTGGGCCATGTTTTTATATGCTTATTTGCTATCTCTATATTTTTGATGTGGTATCCGTTCAGGTCTTTGGCCCATTTTTTAATAAGGTTGTTTGTTTTCTTTTTATTATTTTTTTAAATCAGAATATCATTCTTATTGCCTTTGCTTCTTATGAGATGAGGAGTATATAATTGAAAATCTATTTTTAGCTTGTAATCCTTGCCCAATAACTCATCCATAACATTAAATATTAATCTATAATGGAGCAACACGTATAGAAAAATAGGGACAATTGTAAATACTTCCCTGTCCACCATCTTTGCTAGGGATTCGACAGTTTTCTTAAGGTAAAATTGCCCAAAGGTCATATATTTGCACATAGACTTTCTTTTGCTCTATATATTCATATCTCGTGTGTTTGTAAGACATTTCTTTATAAGACACTCTTGATATTATTCTCACTAGTGCCTTCTAAAAGCCATGATAGATTTCCCTATTATTTTAAAAACTAACTAACTTGGAATCCTCAAAAATGAAATGTTACTCATGATTCCATAAATTCTGAGGTAGCTTGAAAATGTCAAGATGTGTTTGTCATGACTGAAAAGACTGACATTAAAAGTCACACTTTCCACTCTCCCCTTGATTGAGGAACTGAGTTTCTGGAGCTTTATAAACCTAGGACAAAGTGTACTCATTTAAAATAATCTTGAGTCATTATATCCATGATATATCTTGACTTCTAAACGATAGTTTCTCAAGTCTCTATGAATGGGCTGTTAACAGCATTTTTTAGGTTACCTTGAGACTCTGTGGAAACCATGCCCTGCATATAGAACAAATGCTAAGAAAAGATTAACTAAAGCTATAAGTAAACTAATATTCTTTTTCCTGCCAACTTTCCCAATGAGTCATAAAGAGCATTACTCTGGACCCATGTAGATTTGTGTCTGATAGCCATGACAAATATTGGTTTGAAACATAAAATTTGTCAGGCATTTAGCTGCTGTCAAATTTTGGTAGAATGTTTAATAAATTAATAAATCTATTCTTACTTAGGAGTATAGGTATGCCCATTTTTGAATATTTAAGTCCAGTTAGAAGTCAGACTATAATTATTTTATTGATAAATAATTGACATAAGACATTATATTAGTTTTAAGGGTAGAACATAATGATTTGATATATGTATATATTGCAAAATTATCACCACAATAGGACTAGTTAACATACGTAACCGCACATAGTCATATTTTTTTCCTTGTAATGAGAATATTTAAGGTCTACTCTTTTGGAAATATTTAAATATACAATACAGTATTGTTATTATTTTTATATATTGCATCTCCATGACTTATTTATAACTTCCAGTTTGTACTTTTAACCCCCTTTACCCATTTTGCCCACTCCCTCACACTTTGGCAACCAAAATTCTGTTAATATAGTCTCTGTACCTACAAGCTTCTTTTTTATCTTTTTTTAAGTTCCACATATACGTGACACCATATGGTATTTATTGTTCTCTGTCTGATTTGACTAACTTCACTTACCATAATGTCCTTACGATCCATCTATGCTACTAAAAATGGCAAGATTTCATTATTTTTTATGGCTGAATAATATTCCATTGCATATATGCACCACATTTTCTTTATTCATCCATCCATTGATGGGCACTTAGGTTGTTTCCGTATCTTGACTATTGTAAACAATGCTTCCATTAATGTGAGGGTACATATACCTTTTCAAATTAGTGTTTTCATTTTATTTGTATAAATACCTGAAAGTGGAATTACTGTATCATATGGTACTTCTAATTTTTAATTTTTTGAGAAACATTCATACTGTTTTACATGGATGGCAGCATCAATTTACATTCCCACAAATACTGCATGAGGTTTTCCTTTTCACCACACCTTTGTTAATACTTGTTATTTCTTGTCTTTTTGATAACAGCCATTCTAACAGGTGTGAAGTGATATCTCAGGTTTTGATTTGCATTTCCCTGATGATTAGTGATGTTGAGCACCTTTTCATATATCTGTTGGCCATCTGTATGTATTCTTTGGAAACATGTCTATTTGAATCCTCTGCCCATTATTTAACTGGATTTTTTAAAATTGGGTTTTATGAGTTCTTTATATTTTGGGGTATTAACCCCTTTTCAGGTATATGATTTGCAAATATTTTCTCCCATTTGGTAGGTTGTCTTTTTATTTTGTTGATGGTTACCTTTGCTGTGCAGAAGCTCTTTAGTTTGATGTAATCCCACTTGCTTATTCTTGTTTTTATTGCCTTTGATTTTGGTGTCAAATCCAAAAAAATCTTTGCCAAGACTGATTCCAAAGAGCTTACTGCCTGTGTTTTCTTCTAGGATTTTTATGGTTTTCAGGTCTTATGTCTTTAATTCATTTTTTTTTTCCAGATTTTTATGTTTTTGGTTTTTTTTTTTTAATTTTTTATTTATTATTTATTTATTATTTTTATTTTTGGCTGTGTTGGGTCTTCGTTTCTGTGTGAGGGCTTTCTCTAGTTGCGGCAAGGGGGGGGCCACTCTTCATCGCGGTGCGCGGGCCTCTCACTATCGCGGCCTCTCATTGCGGAGCACAGGCTCCAGACGCGCAGGCTCAGTAGTTGTGGCTCACGGGCCCAGTTGCTCCGCGGCATGTGGGATCTTCCCAGACCAGGGCTCGAACCCGTGTCTCCTGCATTGGCAGGCAGATTCTCAACCACTGCGCCACCAGGGAAGCCCCTTTAATTCATTTTGAGTTAGTTTTGTGTATGGTGTTAGTGGTCAAGATTTATTCTTTTGCATGTGGCAGTCCAGGTTTCCCAACATAATTTATTGAGGAGACCATCCTTTTCCTTTGTCATAAATTAACTGATCTTATATGCTTGGGTTTATTTCTGGACTCTCTATTATGGTCCATTGATCTGTGTGTATGTTTCATGCCAATACCATACTGTTTTGATTGCTAATGCTCTGTAATATAATTTGAAATCAGAAAGTTTGATGCCTCCAGCTTTGTTCTTTCTCAAGATTGCTTGAGATATTTGCAGTCTTTTGTGATTCCATACAAATTTTTAAATTGTTTGCTCTATTCCTGTTTAAAATGCCATTGGAATTTTAACAGAGATTGCAGTTAATCTGTAGATTGCTTTGGGTAGTATGGGCTTTTTAATGCTCTTAACTTTCCAATCAATGAACATGGAATATCTTTCCATTTGTTTATGTCTTTTTCAATTTCTTTCATCAACATCTTACAGCTTTCATTGTATAAGTCTTTCAACTTCTTGGTTAAATTTATTCTTAGGCATTTTATTACTTTTAATGCAGTTGTAAATGGGATTGCTTTCTTAATTTGTCTTCCTAATAGTTTGTTATTAGTGTATAGAAATGTAGCAGAATTCTGTATACTAATTTTGTATTCTGCAACTTGTACTGAATTCATTTATTATTTCTAACATTCTTTTTTTGGTGGATTCTTTAGGGTTTTCTAGAAATAATATTATGACAACTGCATATAGTAACAGTTTTACTTCTTACTTTCCAATTTGGATGCCTTTTATTTATTTTTATTGTTTAATTGCTCTGGCTAGGATTTCTAATACTATTTTGAATAAAAGTGGTGAAAGTGGGCACCCTTCTCTTGTCCCTCATCTTAGAGGAAAAGTTTCAACTTTTTACTATTGAGTTTGGTGTTAGCTTGCCTTGTCATATATGGCCTTTATTATGTTGAGGTACTTCTCTCTATACTCATTTTGTTGAGGTTTTTTTTTTTTTATCATAAATGGATGTTAAATTGTGTAATTCTTTTTTTACCTATTGAGATGATTATATAGTTTTTATCTTTCATTTTGGTATTGTGATGTATCTCATTGATTGATTTGTGGATGTTGAGTTATCCTTGCATCCTTGGACTAAATCTCCCTTGATTATGATATATAATTCTTTTAATGTATTGTTGAATTCAGTTTGCTAATAGATTGTTTTCTTATTGTTGAGATTTATATGTTCTTTGTATATTTTTGAAAATTATCCATTATTGGACATGTCTTTTGCAAATATTTTTCTCCCTGTCTGTAGCTTGTCTTTTCACTTTCTTGACAGTATCTTCTGCAGGGTAGAAATTTTTAATTTTAATGAAACCCAGCTTATCTAGATTTCTTTCATGTATTGCACCTTTGGTGTCATATCTAAAAACTCATCACCAAAATCAAGGTCATCTAGGTTTTCTTCTCTGTTATCTTCTAGTAGTTTTTTAGTTTCACATTTTACGTTAGGTCTGTGATTCATTTTCAGTTAATTTTTTTAAAGTGTGTAAAGTCTGTGTCTAGGTTCCTTTTTAATTTGTATTGCATGTAATATCCAGTTGTTCCAGTACCATTTCTTGAAACAAACTATAGTTTCTTCATTGTATTACCTTTTCCTCTTTGTCAGTGATAATTGACTACATTTTTATGGGTCTATATTCTGTCCCATTGAGTTGTTTTTGTTTGTTTGTTTGTTTGTTATGTTTTTGTTTTGCTCAAACCCACATTGTCTTGATACTGAGCTTTAGAGGAAGTTTTAATGTTGGGTAGAGTTAGTCCTCCAACTTTGTTATTCTTTTCAGTATTGCATTGGCTATTTTGGGCTTTTGCTCTCCATATGACATTTAGCATTAGTTTTTCAATATCCACAAGACAACTTTTGACTGAGATCATGTAGTATTTATAGACCAAGTTAGGAAGAACTGGCATCCTGACAATATCTGGTATTTCTATACATGAACATGGAACATTACTTCATTTATTTACTTCTTTAATATACTTCCTTTGAGTTTTATAGTTTTCCTCATATAAATATTGCATATAACTTGATATATTTATACCTTAACATTTCATGTCTTGGGTGCTAATGTAAATGGTGTTGCAGTGTTTTTTTTATTTCAATTTCCACTTGTTCACGAAGATTCATTGATTTCATATATAGTGTTGAATAGAGAAGACATTGTGCTCTCCCATAAAGATAAGCTAAGAAAAAGACATCATCACTTGGCAGAGTCAGGAGGAAGATATCTGAATGCATAACCAACATCATTGACAATAACTACCTTATGCCTTTGGGTAAGTTCTTAATACATTGAGGTCTTTAATCAAATGGATGTGCTAGTCTATAACGTCAGAACTTCTTCTCTTGTCCTGGCCTGTTATGGTTATATGGTTCTATAAATAACTATGAGGAATTGACTGCATCTTTAAAGAATCATATTAGTTTTTTCAACAATAACACTATTACCAGCAGCCACTGCACCATGATAATCTACACCAAACCTATGTGAACTAACTATTACATTTTGTTCTGTGCTTGGAAGCTACCAGAGTAGATGAGGTGATCAGAAAATATTTCCCCAGTGATGATGGCTTCATGGTCAACTTCCTAGTGAATATCTATATTCATGCACTTCTCCCACCAACCTCTATCTCTCCCCAGCCCAAAGTAACTGACTTTGATTTATACATATGGAACTTAGATCCAGGTGAATATCAAAAGATGAGTAAACTTGCCTGTTTCATTTAATAAATAGAACTGCATTATCTTGTTTAATTATATAACTTTAACAATGGCTTTGTTTTACAAACACAAAATCATACTGGTCATACAGAAGAAATAAGAAAATATAATGGATTTCTTAATAAATATGCTGTTAATTATGCTTGTCCTTGTAACAGCCTCAAAAAATGTCATGCATAATTTTTTCTCCCTTTTTGCTGTCCTTTATCAAGTACATATTTAAATTCATCATGGAGAACAGGGAGAAAATTGGTAGTTTTTTTGTGATCAAACACATTTTCTAATTAATTTTGGCATCTCAATGTCATGACAATAAATATTATTAATTTAACTTCTTATGCCCTCTTAGGAGCATCTTTATAAAGAAATGTGTCATTTGGGAAAGTACTTTTTTAGATCAAAAGGTACAACTCACCTTCAAAAGTCTTTCAATTAAGGACTGCTATTAAATCATTTATATCATTATATTTATCTTTCCTCTTTCTTCATATTTATCTTTGCTAATTCAGATGGTAAACAGTGTGTGTGTGTATATATATATATACATGAATTTAAAGAGCATTTCTACAGCAATAATGCAACTGGTCTTTAATTTTCTTTCTTTTATTTAAGTGAAGAATTACAATTGAGAAGTAGCCCTCAGCAAACACATTCAACTTCAGTTATTCCACAATTATGATCAGAAGAGGTTTAGATAATGCCAAGTGCATGTACACTTAGCTGTAATTTGGGGGTTTCTCTAGAGATTTTCTTAGACCCTTGTCTTTACTGTTTCCTTTAAGAGGTCTTTGTGAAATCAAGTGTTAAGATCTCTTCACTATTCTCATGAAGTGCTTGGGTGCAAAAGAGAAGAGAGAATATAAATTGCTTTCTAAGATGAAGCAGGAGGGAGAAGGCATATTGGAAGGACCTAAGCAGAACTGTTCTGCTGAGAACATCCATAGTTAGACAGATAAGATTTTTTTCTGGATTTCCTTTTTTTCCAGTGACAACTAGTATTAACCTCAGAAGAAATTAAGTGTTCATAAAGGACTGTGTCAGGGGGTACTGAATGTCCCTTTCTTTAAACTCTCTCTTATAATATTGAGCTTCACATGGACAGGATTTCTTTTTTCTCACTAATTTTGTATTTTTAACGTCCAGCACAGGACCTGTCATAAAGTAGATCTGAGTAAATGTTGATTAAATTTAATTGAATTGACTTCTTTAATCAGGTCCAAGAAGGATCTATGAATGTCTGATATCTTAAAGAATAAAACTCAAGGATGCCACAGGTCAAGTTTTAGAGAAATATGACTTGTCTGTATTCCTTAAGGCTCTTGGGACTACCTTATTTCTTGGGCTGACTATCCAAAAAATGTTATTTCTTGGGTAGTCAGCCAACCAAACTTGGAAAATGAGGTATCCTTACAGAGGAAAAGAGTTAGGCTTTGTAGTTGAATCCAAATTCTGTCTTTTACTGGTTTTGTAACTCTGGATAAATCACTTAAGTCTCAGGACCTCATCTTCTTCATCTTTAAAACAATTGAAATGGTGATCAGTACAGAGGGTTATTATGAGTAACATACAAATAAAGTGATTTATGAAAAAATATCCTGTTAGTGAGAAGGCATCTAAATATTCCTTCCCCCCAAATATTCTCCTGGTATTTATGGCCATGTATAATTTCTTCATACTGAGTAATTTGGTTCTAGCTAAGAGAGTATGCATAGAAGGATCCCTTTGTGATTAGGTTACAAAAAAAATGTTGTCTACTAACTGACGCTCATTCTATTGCTTGCTTTGATAAAGTAGACTGTCATGTTGGAGAGATCCACATTAGAAGGAAGTAAAGTGGCTTTCAGTCAACAACCAGAGAGCAACTGAGATCTCCAATCCAATTGCAAGAAACTGAATCTTGCGAACAACCACGTATATGGCTTAGAAGCAGATCCTTCCCCATTTGAGCTTGGTGCTGAGATCATGGATCTGTCTGATACCATGACTACAGCCTGTCAGAGACCTTGAAGTCAGTCGAGGATCCAGCTAAGCCACACCCAGGTAAGTGATCCCAGGAACAACTGTGAGATAATAAACGTGCACTGTTTTAAACCACTAAGTTTTGGGATATTTTAAGCAGTGAGAGGTAATTCATAAAAATCACTAAATAATCGACAAATCCATTGTTACAGGTGCTCAGGACAAAAAGCTTAGTCTTTCTGTACTCCTTTCTTTCTATCATACCCCACATCTGATTTCTCAGTAATCCTTTTGACTCCTCCTTCAAAATATACCCAGAACCTACCACTTCTCTGCTACTCTCCTGAAACAAGTCACCATAATATCTCTATTGGATTATTACCGTAGTCTCCTAAAATCACCCACTCACTTGATTACCACTGGGCTTCCTGCTTCTGTCACTTCCCCTATGTGATCTATTCCCTCCATAATAGAGACTCTATTTTAAAACACATGTAAAACTATGCTACTTCTCTGGATGAAATCTACTAACAGTTTCCCCCAAATACTCATAAAAACCAAAGTCCTTCTGATGGCCTCTGTGTCTCTAATCTGGGCCCTGAAACATCTGTGCCTTCATGTCTGGCCCACTCTGCCTATATCCAGCATCACTTCTTTCAAGGTTGCACTAGGAAAAGCCGGCTTCTACTGGGTGTGCTTTGCCTCAGGGCATTTGAGTTTGCTGTTTCACTGAATATAATGACCTTCCCCCAGGTAATATGGCTCAGGCTCATTCGCTCACCTCTTTCAGGTCTTTGCTACACTTCACTTTCTCAGCATGACTGGTCCAAATTACTCTATTTAAAATCCCACACATCATCATTCTCTCCCCCCACTTCCCTACTGTATTTTTCTCAGGGTAAAGCCATCAGCACTCTCTGACATATTAAATATTTCACTTATTTTTCCTCCCTTACAACATAAATGCCATGAGGGCAGCCATTTTCTTTTTTTAATTATTATTTTCTGTACCTTCAGTGCCTATATAGTATACATTTAATAAATGATTGATTGGCTGAAGAAATGAGAAATAGTAGGAGAATAAAGCAGTGAGTTACAAACAAGACAGTGAAGTGTCTTCTTGAACTTTCTAGAAGTGAGGTCAGAGACTTATAAGTGGAGTTTTCTCTCAAGATCTTTATGCTGCTAAACATGCAGGTATGAAGCCCAGGAAAAGAGAGTAGTGTTTCTTCCTTTTTATTTTAAAAGAGAGCAATAAATGATATAACACCTATAAAGTACTTGGAATAATGTCTGGCATAGAGAGATTGCACAAATAATGTTAGCTGCTATCATTACATTATCAACCTTATTATGTCTTCTTCATCTCTCTATACCTTTTGGCCTTGATAAGAAACAAGACCTAGATGAATCTAGAAGTGAGAGAGAAAGGAGAGGGTTGGGCAACATGTCAGGGTCTCAATTCTTGTATTATTGCTCTTTGTGAAGAAATTTGGTAGAACAAACAGTTGTTTTGCATGGAAAAATTAAAGTTTTAACATCTAATTCATAAGTAAAGCTCAACTAAGAGCGTTTGCTTATAAGGGCAATTTGGTGGCTTGTGAAAGTCAGTGATTATTAATAACATACCCCCACCACAAACAACAGCAACAACATTGGATCCAAAAAAACAAAAGAAAAAGGAAACCAAACCAAACATACACAAACATGAAAACATTGCAAAAAATAAAAGTAGGAAATTTGAACTCAAGAGTGGGGTGGGGTAAGTCATAAGAAAAATGAATTGTAGATTTTCTTTAAAAATCAGAACCATGTTTTTTATATTTTGGATGAAAACAATCATTTCTCAATTCGAAGTTAACAAACATTTATAAACATGGTTGGAAAATACTAAAAAGTGAGTATGAAGAAGGAAAAATCTTTTAACAATCTTTCTGTTGCTATTACCAATTTAGATATGTTCTCTTTATACACTTAACTAATCATTTTGCATAAACAACTGATACTCCTTACTTTCATTTCATATTGGCATTTTTTTTCATTGCATGGTGTTGTCCTTATCTAAAGCTTTTCCAATGGTTTATAACAAACCTTTGAGTGGGTATGCCATCATTTTGATTCGTTGCTACCTTTTTATAAGATATTTAAGTTTTTCCCCAAGATTTCAATGTGCACATTATAAAAATAATATTGTCTACTAAATATTTGACAGAGTGAAATAGAACTGTGTAGGAAAGAGAAATTCAAAGTTTAATAAGATTATCCTTTAAAAGTCAATTACGGGATTTTCGTGAGATGCAGACACTGAACAGTTCTACATTGATTTTCATTGGTGAAGGGTGGACCTGTTCACCTCCAGGCCCCTCAGGAGTAACCATAGACTGTTTACAGAGTATAGTATACCATAACCATTTCATCTTCATTATCCTACCAGCCAAACCTTTGACAGACAAGATGAAGTCACTCTTCAGCATGGGACATTGATAAGCAGATCTATGACACATTTACAATTAAGGTGCAGTGATAGAACATGTTCATTCATAAAATAGACATTGATGTGTGTTAAGTGTTTTATTTTGGCAGGTGAAAGTTTTTGATTCATAAGTGTGGAAGTATAGGGCTTTATATGGTTTCAGCCAAGGCTCTGTAAGTTGTGTATCCATTCTTTAAGCCAGATCTAAAGACTTCTCTGTAAAATTGACAAAGACCACCCTAGAATGAAGAGATTTCCTCATCCTTTGATTTCAATAATGTGATTGCCTCTTTTTGTTTATTTACTATATAAATCAATATTTTACTCCTGACTTTACAAAATTAACCCATTACCCTAAGGTTAGTTGTGAATTTTTCCCCTTTCTTTTTAATAATGGATAAGGAAAAATATCCAGGATAAAATTACATTCAGAAACAGTGTACATGTCTCTTGGACACAACACAGGGCTGGTCACTGTGGAAGAGTGAACAAAAGAGGCAAACATGAGCCAGAGAGGAGCTAGTTAATATCAGGTGTGTGCATATGCTACAGATAATATCTAGTCCTGAAAAAATACTTCTTTTTTTGAGACTATTTAGGGAATGGATCCTCAAGTTACAATTACTTTGCAGCTCAGCCCTTAATTTTTCTGCCAATCTTTCTCTAATGACAGGAATCTCTTCAGTGTAATAATACTTGCATGGGAGGAAGAAGAAGACCATCAGCTGAGCAAGTTCAGTGCTCTATACCAAGCAGTAGGATTTTCAAACACATCATTAGAAAGGAATTCTAATCAACCACCTGATGAAATTAGGCTAAGTCTGTTTTACAGGTGCAGTTGAAGAGATGGAAACTAAAGATGTTTAAATAATCTTGGTCAAGGCAGGTTAAAGGAGTTATATAAACAAGGTCTTGGTTACTAGTTGGAAAGCACCAAGGGAAACACAGGTATTTAATTGTGCAAAACTGTCAAAAGAAGGTAATTTTGTGCCTACCAACTAAATACCAGCAGTTACTCATCATTTCTGATACTGTCATGGTGGCTTAGGTATGAATCATCAAAATCACCATCCAAACTAGTTACCGATGGAGGGCAGGGAAAACATCTCCACCAACTGCTGGGACCCATGAGTAATCCTAAAGTAACTAAGATTGTTATTTTTTCCTTTTTTAAATTAAAATATAGTTGATGAACATTATGTTGCTTTCAGGTATACTGATTTGATATTTGCATACATTATAAAATTTTCACCATGATAAGTTAAGTAATCTACTGACCCCTATATAAAATTATTATAGTATTATTAACCATATTTCTTATGCTGCATATGACCTCAGTGTGGTTATTTATTTTATAACTGGAGGTTTGTGCCTCTTAATCCCCTTCACCTATTTCTCCCCCCACCCACCTCTAGCTACCATTCATTTATTTTCTGTATTTATGGGCCTGTTTTTATTTTGTTTTTTAGATTAAATGTATAAGTGAGATCATACTGCATTTTTCTTTCTCTGACTTATTTCATTTACCATATACCCTCTAGATCCATCAATGTTGTCAAAAAGTACAAGATTTCATATTTTATGGCTGAGTAATAGTCCATTGTGAGTATATATATATGCACATCTTCTTTACCTGTTCATCTATCTATGGACACTTAGGTTGCTTCCTTATCTTGGCAACTGTAAATAATGCTGCAATGAACATTGTTGTGCATATATCTCTTTGAAATAGTGTTTTTATTTTCTTTAAGTAAATACCAAGAAGTAAAATTGCCAGATCATGTGGTAGTTCTATTTTTAATTTTTTGAGGAACCTCCATACTGTTTTCCATAGTTGTCTGTACAAATTTAGATTCCTATTAAAAGTGCAACAGGGTTCTCTTTTCTTCGCATCCTCTCCAACAGTCATTATTTCTTGTCTTTTTGACAATAGACATTCTGACAGGTGTAAGGTGGTTTCTCATTGTGGTTTTGATTTGCATTTCCCTGATGATTACTGATGCTGAGAATATTTTCATGTGTCTGTTGGCCACCTGTGTGTCTTTTTCAGAAAAATGTCTATTAAGATCCTCTGCCCATTTTTTAATAGGGTTGTTTGCTTTTTTGATATTGCATTGTATGAGTTATTTGCATGTTTTTGATATTAACCCCTTATTGGATATATTGTTTGAAATTTTTTCTCCCATTCAGTAGACTACTTTATTATTTTGTCAATACTTTCCCTCACTGTGCAAAAGCTTTTTAGTCTGATGTTGGACTAAACAAAGTCTCTTTGTTTCTTTCTGCTTTTGTTTCACTTCCCTGAAGAAACAGATCCAAAAAAAATATTGCTAAGACCAATGTCAAAGAGTGTGTTGCCTATGTTTCTTCTAGGAGTTTTATTGTTTCAGGTCTTACATTTAAGTCTTTAATCCATTTTGATCTATTTTCATATATGGTGTGAAAAAGTAGTCCAGTTTCATTCTTTTGCATGTAACTGTCCAGTTTTCCCAACACCATTTGTTGAAGAGGTTGTCTGTTCCCCATTGTATGTTCTTGCCTCCTTTATTACAATAGATTAATGGACCATATAAGCATGGGTTTACTTCTTGGCTCCCTATTCTGTTCCATTGATCTATGTGTCTGTTTTTGGATCAGTACCATACTGTTTTAATTACTGTAGCTTTGTAGTATAGTTTGAACTCAGGGAGAATGATACCTCCAGCTTTGTACTTCTTTCTCAAGATTTCTTGGGTCATTCAGGATCTTTTGGGTTTCCATACAAATTTTAGAATTACTTTTTCCAGTTCTGTGAAAAATGCCTTTTGCATTACCATAAGGATTGTTTTAAATCTGTAGATTGCCTTCAGTAGTATGGTCATTTTCACAACATTAATTCTTCCAATCCATGAGACAGTATATGTTTTCATGTGTATCCCTCAGCTTCAATTTTTTTAGTCAATGTATTAGAGCTTTCAAAATACAAGTCTTTTATCTCTTCAGTTAGATTTATTCCTAGGTATTTCATTATTTTTGATGCAACTGTAAATGGTTTTCTTAATTTCTCTTTCTGATATTTCATTGTCAATGTAGAGAAATACAACAGACTTCTATGTATTAGCTTTGTATCCTACAGCTTTACTTAATTCATTGATCAGTTCTAAATAGTTTTTTGGTGGTATATTTAGGATTTTCTATATATAGTATCATGTCATCTGCAAACACTGACAATTTTAATTCTTCCTTTCCAAATTGGATTCCTTTTATTTATTTATTTGTCTGATTGTTGTGGCTTGTGTGTTGAGGGGAAGGGGGCCAGAGTGAGCATACTTGCCTTATCATAGTCTAAGGGGAAATGCTTTCAACTTTTTGCCATTGAGTATGATGTTAGCTGTGAGTTTGTTATATATGGCCTTTATTTCATTGAAATATGTTCCCTTTATACTCTCTTTGTTGAGAGTTTTTATTATAAATGGATGTTGAACTTTGTCAAAAGCTTTTTTCTGCATCTATGGAGATGAGCTTATGATTTTTTTTCTTCTATTTGTTAATGTGGTATACCACACTGATTGATTTGCAGACATTGAACCATCTTTGCATATCTGGGCTAGATCTTACTTGACCATGGTATATGATCCTTAGAAAGCATTGCTGAATTTGGTTTACTAATATTTTGTTGAGAGTCTTTGCATCTATGTTCATTAGTAATATCAGCTTGTAATTTTCTTTTTCTTTGATGTCTTTGTCTAGTTTTGGTGTCAGGGTGACGCTGGCCTCAAAGAATAAGTTCAAAAGTATTCTTTTCTCTTCAACTTTTAGGAGTAGTTGGAGAAAGATAGATGTTAACTTTTCTTCAAATATTTGGAAGAATTCACCTGTGAAACCATCTGGTCCTGGACTTTTGTTTCTTGGGAATTTTTCTTAATACTGGTTCAATTTCATTACTGGTAATTGGTCTGTTCATATTTTCTATTTTTTCCTGATTCTGTCTTGGAAATTATACTTTTCTAGGAATTTATCAATTTATTCTAGATTGTTAATTTTTTATATATATATATATATATATATACATGTATATATATATATATATATATATATATATATATATATATATACATGTATATATATGTATATATATTCAGTTCATCTAATATGCCATTTAAGGCCAATATTTCCTTATTGATTTTTTCTGTCTGGATGATCTCTCCATGGATGTAAATGGCATGTTAGAGTCCCCTACTATTGTGTTACAGTCAATTTCTTTTTAAATGTTTATTAATATTTCCTTTACATATTTAGTTGCTCCTATGTTGAGTGCATATATATTTACAATTGTTACAAATTTTTCTTACATTGATCTCTTAATCATCATGTAATGTCCTTCTTTGTCTCTTGTTACAGTCTTTGTTTTTATGTATAGTTTCTGATATACTTATTGCTACTCCAGCTTTTTTTTGTTTCCATTTGGATGGAATACCTTTTTCCATCCCCTCGCTTTCAGTCTGTGGGTGTCTTTATATCTGAAGTGAGTCTCTTGTGGGTAGCATATATAAGGGTCTTTTTTTGTTTTTGTTTTGTTTTGTTTTATTCATTCAGGCACTCTATGTCTTTTGAATGGGGCATTTAGTCCATTTACATTTAAATAAATTATTGATAGATGTGTATTTATTGCCATTTTGTCAATTGTCTTCTGATTGTTTTTGTAGTTCTTTTTCCTTTTCTTCTTCTTCTTTCTCTATTTTCCCATGTGATTTGATGACTATCTTTAGTGTTATGTTTGTATTCTGTTCTCTTTTTTGGTGTGTGTATTTATTATAGTTTTTTGACTTGTGGTTACCATGCTGATTATATATAGCAACCTATATGCAAATGTGATTATTTTTAGTTGATGTGTTCTTATGTTTGAAAGCATTCTAACAGCCCTGCTATTTTAACCCTCTTACTCCACATTTCATGTTTTTGACATGATATTTTATATTTTTTTGTGTTTGTCCCTAACTACTTATTGCAGACGTAGATGATTTTGTCCTTTTTATCTTTTAAGCTTCTGAATAGCTTTATAAGTGGTTGGTCTAACTTTATTCATACTTGCCTTTACCAATAAGAGTTTTCTTTCTTAATTTTCATATTTCTAACTGTGACCTTTTCTTTTCTGCTTAGAGTTGAATTCTTAGCTTTAGCTTGTCTATAAAATTCTTTATCTCTCCTTCAGTTCTGAATGATAACCTTGCTCTGGGTAGAGTATACTTTGTTGAATGTTTGTTTTTTTCTTTCATCACTTTGAATATATCTTGCCACTCTGACATGCAATATTTCTGCAGAAAAGTCAGTTTATATTCTTATGGAAGTTTTGTGTATGTGTGTGTGTGTGTGTGTGTGTGTTTTAACATAACCAGTTGTTTTTCTTTTGTTACACTTATGATTCTCTTTTGATCTTTAATTTTTGCCATTTAATTATGATGTGATTGGTGTAGATCTCTTTGGTTTAATCTTGTTTGGAACTCTCTGTGCTTCCTGGACCTGGATGTCAGTTTCCTTCCCCAGATTAGGGAAGTTTTCAGCTGTCGTTTCTTCAGATAACTTCTGTTCCCCTTTCTCTCTCTCTTCTCCTTCTGGAACCACTATAATGCAAATGTTAGTATACTAGATGTTGTCCTATATGTCTCTTAATATATCCTCATCTTTAATTTTCTTTCTTATGTTCAGCTTGGTGATTCCCATTTCTCTGTATCATCTAATCTACTTTTGATTCCTACTAGTGTATTTTTTTATTTCAGTTATTGTATTTTTTAGCTCTATTTTGTTCTTCTTTATATTTTCTAATTCTGTTGAAATTCTTACAATGTTAATCCATTCTTCTCTCAAGTTTGGTGAAAGTCTTTATAATCATACCTTGAACTCTTTATTGTGTAGACTGCTTATCTCCACTTCATCTAGTTCTTTTTCTAAGGTTATGTTTGGTTTTTGTTTGGAATGTATTCCTCTTCCTCCTCATTTTGCCCAATTCTCTGTGTTTATTTCTATGTTATGTAGGTCAGTTACATTTCCCAATCTTGGAGAAGTGGCCTTATGTAGGAGATGTTCTATGTGGCCTAGCAGTATGGTCCTCTCCAATCACCAGAGTTATGTGCTCTAGGGGTGCCCACTCTGTGTGCCTTCTCTTCTGGTGGGGCTGACCACTGTGGGCACATTGGTAGGTGGGGCTAGCCCCTGGCCAAGTTGTCTTTGCCTCATGTGATGGCTTCAGGCCAGCTGGATCACAATGTTGGCTTCCTGCGTGGCTGTCTGTGTGCTCCTCAAGGTAAGGAGTCTTGGGGCTGGCGCTGTCCTGCTGGAGGGTGGGGCTGATTCTCAGTACGGCTATGTTGTACAACCCAGGGAACATTGGGGCTGGTCTTGGTCCACTGAAGGGAGGGACCAGACCCTTCCTCCACTGTCTGCATGGCCACGGGATATTTGGTGTTGGTGCCAAACTCTTGGTGGGCAGGGCTGGTTCCCTGGTGCTAATGGGGTAGAGGGAGAATTACATAATGGCACTTGCCAGCATCAGTGTTACTGCAATAGAACACGTTCCCAAACGTGGCAGCCACCAGCATCTATGTCCCTGGGGGAGGCCCAGTTGTCTCCTTCCTCTTCAGAAGACTCTCCAAGATCCACAGGTGGGCCTGACCTAGGCTCCTTTCACTACTGCCTCTGTGCTGTGACTCAGAGCATGTGAGATTTTTGCAGGTACCCTTTAAGCATGAAGTCTCTGTTTCCTATAGCCCTCCAGCTCTCCTGAACAGAAGCTCCACTGGTTCAACGCCAGACATCCTGGGGGCTCATCTTCCCAGTGTAGGACCCATGAGCTGGAGAGCTTCATGTTGGGCTCAGTTTCTTCACTCCTTGGGGAGAACTTCTATGATTGTGATATTCTTCCTGTTTGGGGTTTGCTGACTCAGGAGTGTAGGTCCTGACAATACCATATCTCTGCCCCTCTTACCCATCTCCTTGTGGTTTCTTCTTTAGTTGTGGAAATTCTTTTCGTCTAGTCTTCAGGTTATTCTCAAAGGTAGTTGCTCTGTAAGTAGTTGTAAGTTTGAGATGTCTTTGGGAGGATTTGAGTTCAGGGCCTTTCTATGCTACCATCTTGGCTATCTCCTAAAAATTCTTGATAAGTAGCTGGAATAACCCTATGCTTATAAAAATGTTATTAATTTAATAATTTAAAATAATTACTTATTTTTAGATGTCAGAAAAACATGTATCCAGGAATTGGTTCTGCCATTGGCTTGCCAAGTCATTTTATGCTTGTCAATTTGTAACTTAGGGCCTCAGTTTCCTCAGTTATAAAAGTTAGGCATTGGTACAGATTGAAATTCCTCCAACCAGCCAAATACTTATATTTCTACAATGGACAGAGGACAGCATATGACTTTATATTTTCTATAAAGGATGTTTCTGCATAATGTAATAAGGTAGGGGGTAGAGGCTAGATGTGGCATCCAGACCCCTAATATGCACAAGGCAGTGTGCTGTGTGCATAAAAATTGATCTCTACAAAACTCTACAAAGTCAGTATTGTTATGTACATTTAATGGAGGAGAAATAGCTAGAAAACATTGTTGGCCCAAAATTTTAACAGCTATGTTACAAAGCAGAAGAAAATTACTGAAATAATAGAGGTAGCAGGGGGTTTTCTTAGATGACAGAAGAATGAATAATCAACTCTTTTTCAGAAGTCTTTTTTTAATGTTATTGAATCCAGGAAAGTCTAGGCTGCAAATATCAGAACTTTTCAAAGTCCCTTCCTTGGAAATAAAATAGCTAAGAATGTATCATTTTGATAGAGATTAGAAAAATTATTCTCATTCTAAATATCTTTGCTCATTCAGCTCCAAACTTGGAATGTTTCCTTGGAACTAGAAACATCACTATGCAGTCATGGCTCTTTCTACCTAGTAAAACTTATTTGAATTACTCTTACTAATAGTCAATTAAAAATTGAATGCTGGGCTTCCCTGGTGGCACAGTGGTTAAGAATCCACCTGCCAATGCAGGGGACAC
Organism: Balaenoptera musculus; assembly: GCF_009873245.2. Lineage (NCBI taxonomy): Eukaryota > Metazoa > Chordata > Mammalia > Artiodactyla > Balaenopteridae > Balaenoptera > Balaenoptera musculus. The sequence goes on from NC_045791.1 coordinate 8,165,474, forward strand.
AGTGTTCAAGCCCTCGTCCATGAAGATCCCACCTGCTGCGGAGCAACTAAGTCCGTGAACCACAACTACTGAGCCTGAGCTCTAGATCCCACGAGCCACAACTACTGAGCCCGTGTGCCACAACTTCTGAAGCCCGCGCACCTAGAGTCCATGATCCACAGCAAGAGAAGCCACCGCAATGAGAAGTCTGCTTACTGCAAGGAAGAGTAGCCCCTGCTCGCCGCAACTAGAGAAAGCCCGCACGCAGCAAAAAAGACCCAATGCAGCCAAAAATAAATTAATTAATTAATTTAAAAAAAAATTGAATGCTTGTCCTCAAGCTTTCCAACATGTCTGTTTTTTGGCCCTAGTGTCTTTGTGTCTAAACTAATGATGTCTTCACTTTCACGTTGACTACATCATGGTCATATTCCACTTTTCTTTTTTCCAGGTAGGAAATACCTGTTTCCTGGTACCAATCCTCTTACTGCTTTGGAAGGAATCTCTGTTCATTTATGGCTTCATGTTTATTAAACTCGATACCATTTTCACACATATAGAGATTTAACTGCTATTCTTAAAAAGAAAATTAAGCGATAAGATCAGCAAAATATTAAAGACATTACTTGAAGCTGGAGAATGTCACTGTCTAATAATTTTCATCAAGTACATTATTATAAAATATAGTCAATTCTATAGTCTAATAGTGAGCTTAAAATATCCTCAAATGTGAAGTGAAATTTAAACAGTCATTAGAAGTTTAAAACTATTTGAGAAAAAAATAACATCCCCCATTTGGTTGCATGAAGTAGACAGAGTGTTTTGAGAGACATTTATTTTGATAAATAAAATAAGAATTATTTATGGTAGATGTTTCCAGAATATCTGTTTTTGAAGTGGTTTGGGGGAACAAAAGCAAAATGTGCTTAGAAAGAATTTTAGAAAGAAGATTACCTCTCAGAATGAAACCACAAAATTATTGCTTGATTTTGGAGTTTGGAATGGGAAGGTATGTGGGGAGACATAGAGTGGAGGGATAAGCAGTGACAATGGCAGGAAAAGCCTTAAAGGTTTGACAAGGGACTGGAAAGCACTGGAGAATCATAAAGTTATTTGCATGTTGATGTAACACTGGAGAGTCAATTAATTAATTTATTCATTCATTCATTCAAGTTTATATTATTTAGCTGTTCCTCTTTACTGGGAACTTCTTCTCCATTATGTATAGTATTGGTGGAAACTACTGCCCATATCATACAATAGTAGCAGACCCCCTTTGGCTTGATCAAACAGGCCTACCATAATGGGGCTTTGACTCTCAATATAAAGACATAAAGATAATGGGGTGTTTGTGATTCACGGCCACTGTGTCACTCTCAAATATTAGCGTCAGGTAGGTAATAAAATAGTAATGATGATATACTGGCTAGATATACTGACATACTGACTACTAGAAATGCAGCCAGCAGAAGCCCCAGAAAAAGATTCTAAACAAATTCTCAGAGGATGAGTGGATGGTTACTGGTCAGATGCACCCATGCCAGAATAAGACCTCAGTGATGGTGATCCAAGAACAGAGACATTGTGAGCTGACACAGGCCTGGATCTGTTCCTCTTGGGGCTACTGTAACAGTGGAGATGGCTATGTATGGAAAACATGCAGAAGGCTGTTTATCTCATCATTGGTACCCTAATTCAGAGGAGGCTAGAGACACAAGTAGCTAATCTAACACATCCACAGCACAAGGTACAGTACCTCTGGCTTCTTCAGGAATCCATCTGGCCTGGGGGAGTTTTGCCTAACTGTCCATGCCCTGTAAGGATCTAGGAGCAGAATGCAGCTGTGGATGGGAGTCCTGGCAAATATTTTCCTAGAAATTCTTGGGGTGAACAAATGCAGGCTGAGCCATAGTCTAGTCTTGGAGTTGCTACAGAAACCCTTAATCAACAGGCATTTGATTACTGCCTTTGGATCATCATCTTGGAATTCTTGGATCTCTGTGCCTTTACTGAAGATTCTACCATAACCACCTCTGCCTCAGATACCCCAGGCAACTCCAAGAGAATTGGTATCTCTGCTTAGCCATAAGTTACTTATCTACTGAGGAAGAAGAGTTATTCCACCACTGAGAGACCAGTCAAGAAGCCTGTTTCCTCTGGAACTGAGCTATAGGTCAGAAGACCTGGTTTCACAATGGTACATCTCCTTCCCTGCCAGTTCCACTCTACTTGCGGCAAGTGACTGGAGTATATATGTACCTATTATGTGCATATCCATCTCCATACCTTTTTTAAACAAGTGTATATGACACTGCCTGCTTCTTGTCCTACACAGTAGCTTTGAGTTCCACCCATTTTTCTATCTTTCGTTAGTCTCCCCCATTTATTCTGTAATGTATGTAATACTTATATTCAATTATTTGCTGTTTAAACTAACCAGATTCAAGCAATTAAGAATCCTGTGTGATTGAAGGTTTTGAGCAGGGGTCTGACCAGATTTGTATTTAAGAAGTTTTGCACTTAGGGCTGAACTTGGATTAAGTCAGGTCTATGACACTAGCGCATACGCAGTGGCATTTGGGAAGGGTGGGAGGATTAATTTTTGTGTGATTGTATAATGACTCTTCCTCAAATAGATTTTATTAGATTTTTAAACCAGGAAATGTTCTTTACAGTCTCTCACCACCCAAATCTGGTCAAAGGTGAAGCACTTAGTATAATACGTTGCACATTTAGACAACCACTTAAAGATTTTTTCGACATGCTTGTTGACTCACTGGATTAGTAAAGATCTCACACATTATTGGTACATAATTTGTGAAACCATGGCCAGAAATGTATGATATAATAGTAAGGGTCCCTGTATAATTTTAGGGACTTAGGTTTAAGTTTTCATTTAAAACAGATATGTGGTGTGTGTGTGTGTGTGTGTAAATAGTCACTGATATTATGTTGTGGAAATGGAAGCATATGAAAGGAAAAGAGTTTCCAAGAACTTAAAAATAGTGACAAGTAAATCATTCAGTTCCTAAGAAGCAATATAAGATTATGAAGTCTTGAAATTTTCTTACCAAGAATATCCTTATATAATGCTCTTCATGGCTACGGTGGGAAATTTTTGTACACTAAAGAAAATGCATTTTTTATGCTTTCAGTATAAATGCTGAGTGAATGTGGTATTGCTATAAAGCAGAGTTGTGGTTGCCTTTTTTTTTCTGTAACACACAGGGATGATGAACAAAAGTGAGACCATCTTCCATGGGCATATTCAGGTTTATGGACTACATCTCATAACTGGCTATAACACTTTCTCAAAGAAACCACATCCAAGTAAACATTCCTAAGAATGATATTATTATGGGAAAGTATGTTTTTGTATTTCTTTATTTATTTAGCTTTTATGGCAATGATGTATTCATCTGACATTCAAACGAAACAGAGTTTTTTTATAATAAAAAATGGTGGTTCCATGCTCATACTCCATGTTCCCAATCTCTCTGTCCAAAGTCAACTGCTTTCAGATATCTGTTATTGATTTATTCCTTTTTACTTCCTCTGCTATAATTTCAACAGTAATTTGCTAGGGTTATGTGATAAAGTCCTATATCTTGATCATAATTCTCTCACTTTTTAAGTGAATTATCAAAAATATCAGTATGTTAACTGTTCTTAGCAATTAAATGTTTATGATTCATCTGAAACCTGATAATACACTAGCATGTTCTGAATCCAAATTGGAGAAATGAAAACCTACAAACTCTACTCTGTGTTCCTTAGATTCTCTACATTTTGGTGTAGCCCACATTCTTGGAATAAGTTCCCTATCTCTATCTATCATCTATCTATCTATCTATCTATCTATCTATCTATCTATCTATCTATCTATCTATCTATCTATCTATCTATCATCTATCATCTATCTCTATCTTTCTACCTATCTCAGACATTCCCAATGAACCTGTATGCTCCATGTACAATGTTTTACTTCCTTTTCCCCACTTATAATTTTCTCCTCATATGGGCATCCTCACTGTTATTTCACTAAGCAACCAGTCTACTCTAGGCCCAAAGCAGGTCCATCTCTTCCGTGGAACTTCATCTGGCTATGCAAATGTACTATAAACTTTCCTTTCTCTACATTCTTTTAATAATAGCATGAATATAACCACATATTTATTAACAAAATTACTCTTAGGCACTCAATATTTAACAGTGTCTCTCTTATCCTTAATTCTTCACAACAATCTGTGAGCTCAACATGAGTGATTCAATGCATAGACAAGGAAACTGAGGCATGGAGAGACTTAAAAATCTTTCTCTGAGTCACATAACTCTGTGAATCCAGGACTGAGATTAGAGTACAGCTTAACCTGAACTCAAAGTCTACAGTGGATACATTCAATATCCCTTTGCTGATGCTAATTTTTCTCAGCTCAGTGTTGCCTTTTTTTACTCCACTAAATGTACTGAAAAATTCATACTCTGACTTCTGATAGTTTGTTTCTCAACTTCTTGTGTGTATCTTCCAACCACTGCCTTGAGGATACTGCATTCAATCAAATGATTAATACATAGTAGGGAGCAAAAACACATGTCTGTTGAATAAATATTTATGCACACCGTGGAGGTCATGCTCTGAGTGGTTGACATGCAAGATTAAAGCTATGTTGATTCCAGACTAAGATGACTGGGGAAAGTTCAAAATTTTAATAGACATCACATTAGAAAAAAAAGTCAAATAAGGCTGCTTTTTCTTCTTTTTGGTTGTTGTGTAGTTCTTGAATTTACCCGGCAATATATTGAAGATAGTCAATAATGCCAATGGGAGTATAATGTAGCACCTAGAATCTTCTGGAGCTTGTTCTGAGGATTTTATTTAAAGCTTTTTTTTTTTTTTTTTTTTTGTGACCACCAATTTCTGAAGACTTCTTTATTTAGTGTAGCTTGGTAGGGTTTGAGATATTATATTTTTTAAAAAGGAAATTATATATATATATATATATATATATATGCTCCAGAGGATCTATAAATATTATCCATTTGAACTTTAAGAATATTTTGCATCAGTTTAGGGTCTAAAAGTAGAAGAAAGAAAGCTCTTTTACAACATAAACACACAGGAGCCAAAGTCCCTTTCACCAGAGAAAGTGTTGTGATCAGTGGAATGTATACAATTATAAACTCAGTTGTTAAATCAAAACACATCCCAATCACCTTAGCATGTCGCTTTTAATGGGCAATACATTCCCCAAGAAGGCAAATTCTCTGCTAACAATACTGAACCAAATCATCAAAATTCAAAGATGGGTCTATAAAATGTGAAATTCCATCAGCCAAGTGCACAGTGGGCTGCAACGTGTAGATTAATGGGCAGCCTGTCAAGTATTTTAATGTATGCCTCAATCGTTGAAACACATGTGATGACTAGTAAAGTATTTGGCCTGAGCAGTAAAAGATATAAAATAAAGTCATGACACCTTCCAAATTAATAAAGCATTTGGTTAGACTGTATTGATAAATCACTAGCACAGATGAAAAAGTCTGATAACTGCATATATTTTCCCCCCAGGCATGCTGAGAACTCACACTAGCCTCTTCCTATGACATCTTTCTAAATGAGGGTCTCTGTGAAAGCACCAAAGCTAAGTCTCTAAAGAATCTCAGAATATGAACACTCACTGGTTCATATTCACACTCACATCTATAACTGACATCTCTCATATTTCTTTTTATTTTTTTAACATCTTTATTGGAGTATAATTGCTCTACAATGGTGTGTTAGTTTCTGCTTTATAACAAAGTGAATCAGTTATACAAATACATATGTTCCCATATCTCTTCCCTCTTACGTCTCCCTCCCTCCCACCCTCCCTATCCCACCCCTCTAGGTGGTCACAAACCACCAAGCTGATCTCCCTGTGCTATGTGGCTTCTTCCCACTAGCTATCTCTTTTACGTTTGGTAGTGTATATATGTCCATGTCACTCTCTCACTTTGTCACAGCTTACCCTTCCCCCTCCCCATACCCTCAAGTGCATTCTGTAGTAGGTCTGTCTTTATTCCCGTCTTGCCCCTAGGTTCTTCATGATCTTTTTTTTTTCCCTTAGATTCCATATATATGTGTTAGCCTACGGTATTTGTTTTTCTCTTTCTGACTTACTTCACTCTGTATGACAGACTCTAGGTCCATCCACCTCACTACAAATAACTCCATTTTGTTTCTTTTTATGGCTGAGTAATATTCCATTGTGTATATGTGTCACATCTTCTTTATCCATTCATCTGTTGATGGACACTTAGGTTGCTTCCATGTCCTGGCTATTGTAAATAGTGCTGCAATGAGCATTGTGGTACATGACTCTTTGAATTATGTTTTTTTTTGACATTATGGTTTTGAATTATGGTTTTCTTTTGAATTATGGTTTTCTCAGGGTATATGCCCAGTAGTGGGATTGCTGGGTCGTATAGTAGTCCTATTTTTAGTTTGTTAAGGAACCTCCATACTGTTCTCTCTCTTGCATCTCCCTCCCACCCTCCCTATCCCACCCCTCTAGGTGATCACAAAGCGCAAAGCTGATCTCCCTGTGCTATGCGGCTGCTTCCCACTAGCTATCTATTTTACATTTGGTAGTGTATATATGTCAATGCTACTCTCTCACTTCGTCCCAGTTTACCCTTCCCCCCACCATGTCCTCAAGCCCATTCTCTACGTCTGCGTCTTTATTCCTGTCCTGCCCCTAGGTTCTCATATTTCTTTTGAGTTCTAAAAATTAGATTTCTTTTTCCTAAGCCTGTTTCAGAACTACTTTCACCTCAAAAGCAATTTTCAGTATTTTCTTCGAAGCATGTCGCTGGAGACACCGAAGCTGAAAAATACACACCAGAAGAGAAAGGATGGACTAAATACATCTACTGTCACTTTGGTTAGTAGTATATACATTGTGAGAGCTGGAGGAGGCGAAATGCTGAAGGTTTATCCAGGCAGATTCATCAGAGTGGTCAGGACAACGAAACCCACAGGGTCAAAGAGATTCTTTTGTGGCAGCTGTGGGAAGTGAAGCTGCTATGATACTTTGATTAGTCTTCAATGCTCAACACCAAATTTGCCCAGCAGTGGCACTCATGATTTGGAGGAGAGAAGGAACATCTTCATTTTTAAATGGTTTCTTTCGGAGGTAGGGATTTCCAGGTGGAAAGGAACATTACTTTTTACTGAGGGATGGAATTATATGCATCGTTTGCTTTTCCAAGTTTGCTAGGCATTTCAAAGGTCCATTCAGTCCAGCGCCAGAAGTTGAAGCACGTGTGGGTATTTTGCACTGAAAATGTAAAAACAAACTCACAGATATTGCTCTTTACGACCTCACAGTTTGAAACCTGATAGTTACTTACAATAATAATGCAAAATGGAAATGTTATGAAAAAGAGAAGGAAATAGATGATATGTAAGTTACGTGGCATCTCACTGAATCATGGAGGTGCATGAACATCGGGAAATTTTCTTCATAGAGCCAGTACAAGAGGCTCATCTCAGACAGTGAAGATGAAGATATTTCTGGATAAGAATATGGAAAGAACAAACTATTCCTACATGGAATGGAGGGTATTAATGTTGAGGAGAAGACATTCAGAGTAACAAGTGGAAAAGAGTTTACAGCACATCTCTTTTTAATTATTTCAAGTGGGATTAACATTTTCCCAGTGATAAAACGATGAGAAATCTATCATGAGGTACACTTTGCCTTTATTTCTGTAACAGCTTTAAAAAATAAAATAAACAATTTTTAAGGCAAAGAGCTGCCCATCAGTAAAGTTGTTCAAGTGTTGGGTGACAGCTTGAGAAAGTTGTTGAAGGTTTTCTACCTCGGCAGTTTATATGCCAATGAAATATTAGTAGCATGTTTCAAAAGGGAGAATTAGTCACTGAAAAGTAATCTTTAGGGCAGCTAGAATCCACTATACTCATTATGACTCACAGTTCCCTTTTGCCAAAAAACTTCGGTATCCTTTTGCAAGATATACGTAAATACCTTGTCATATATTCAAACTCCTTATCAGATATGTAAACACCTTGATTTTGGCATGGAGTATGCAATATATGTTTAAAATTTTGTCCTCATTTTATTTTCCCATTAATAAATTTGGCTAGATTATGGAAGTTGGAGCATTATTTTAGTTGGCCATGTGTTTGGGCAAAACAAAATTTTGGATGCTAAATAAGACAGCTAACAGTTGTCATAGCCCTATCAAATATTTTTTTTTAAATGATTGAAATATAAATAAGTGACCATTGTGGAAAATGCTGTGAAATAGGAAAAGTATAATGCACACAAAAATTTTCCTTTTTACTCTGGATTATCAGCTACTTTTTTCCCAAGATATGCATTTTAATTTGGAATCACCCAATTTGTATATTGTCTGTGTATTGCTTTTTAATTTCATATTGTAAAATGAGTGTCTTGTATATAATTAAGCATTACTAAAACTGGTATGTTTAAAAGCCATACAATAGTTTATTTTACAGTTGTGACACAATTCATTTAATCAGTCCCCATTGTTAAAGATTTGACTTATTAACCATAATGTAATCAAACTGGCATTTCAAACAGTACTTTTAAGCTCAGCCAGTTAAAAATGGTTTTCTATTTTACTTTATTTAAAAATGTAGAAGAATAAATGACTGCATTCTTAATTTTTTTTAATAATGAGATGACTAGAATAAAAATTACATTATCTTTCCCAGAAGTAACAATTCTTAGGAATTGAGTGGCCATACATGCCAATTTATACCTGCTGATCTGGGGTAACTGTGATTGTTAAAGTAATGGCAACATTTTCCATTCATAGATATGTACCAATTCGATGATGTCATATAATCAACCTTAGTTAACAGTATGCAGTGTAAATGTATTTCTTCTACATATTTAAATTTATGTACCTTCCACATATGCAAATTTTAAGAATTTATTGTATATATTGTAGCAAATTATTTAATAATGATACTCCTTAAAGAAATTTCCATAACAGAATACATAGCTCAGAATCATTCCTTTAACTCCTTGGTATTCCTGAATATAGATGAACAAAATTCTATTAATATAGATGAATAATAATTTCCTAATTATGATGTTAAAGGATAACTTTTTAAGGGTAATATAAAGACTCTTATACAACCATAAAGTGAAAACATTTCAAAGACTTTCTTTAGTTCCTCAATTAATTAAACCAGTAAGGTATTGGAACTGGTTCAAAGGAGAATCCAACACACTCACACACGCACACACACACACACTCGTACAAACACCACCAAAATGAATTTATAGATACATACACCAAAATGAATTTATAGATACATACAGAATTAGCCAATATTTACAGATCCAATAGATTCAATTCATTTGCATTTATATGTAAATGAACCTACTATTAGTTCACTACAGTTTACAGAATTGTTCAAAGACGATGACAGACAGAGATAACTTAGAGGGTGTGCTTGACAGGCCACAAGTTATCTTTTATGCCAATTTCAGTCTTTCACAGTTTTTTCTGCTAATGGAATTTTAGATTGTATTCAGTATATTTGTCATTGTAAAGAATGCTGCAAGAAACATTTTTCATTATGTACCATTTTCTCATGTGGACATATGTTTGTAAGATAATTATCTAGAACTGCTGGGTCAGAGTATCAGATTGATTTCTTTTTTCTCTTCCTTTAATATGTATTTGTTTATTTTTAGAACAGCTGCTGAACTGCATTCAAAAGTGCTATTCCAATGTATGCTACCATGAGCTATCTATAATTAACTATTTTTCCTACATTTAAAAAAATACTGGATTGATTCTTTTATTTCTTTTTCTTTAATCAGGTCATTGTTTTGATTCTTACTGAGTCAACTACTGATGAGATGGGCAAATTTTCATATACTTATTGGTCACTGACATTTCTTCTAATTTAAATTTACTATTCATATAATTTTTTATATTTTTATATGGATGTTTAATTCTTATTCATATAAGAAAACTGTTTATATATTTTATTATAGTTATTACCTTGTATATATGTTTAAAATATTTTCTTGTAACTTGTCACTTATCTTTTTTTTTTTTTTTTAATTAATTTATTTATTTTTTTGGCTGTGTTGGGTCTTCGTTTCTGTTTGAGGGCTTCCTCTAGTTGTGGCAAGTGGGGGCCACTCTTCATCGCGGTGCGCGGGCCTCTCACTATCGCGGCCTCTCTTGTTGCGGAGCACAGGCTCCAGACGCGCAGGCTCAGTAGTTGTGGCTCACGGGCCTAATTGCTCCGCAGCATGTGGGATCCTCCCAGACCAGGGCTCGAACCCGTGTCCCCTGCATTGGCAGGCAGATTCTCAACCACTGCACCACCAGGGAAGCCCGTCACTTATCTTTTTAAAAAATGTTTCTTTCAGATATATTTTTCCATTTTGGTGAATACATAATTATATTTATATTATCATTTAAACAATCTCTAAGTATATATTTCAGCTCCATTATGTACATTCACAACGTTGTGTAACCATCATTGTTATCTATACCCAAACTTCATCATTCTCTATGTAAACACTATCCACTAAGCAATAACATCCCATCTCTCTCTTTCCCCTTCTCCCAAACTCTACACTATTTTCTGTCCCTATGAATTTGCTTATCCTACCTGCCCCGTATAGGTGGAGTCACATAATGTGTGTCCTTATTGTATATGTCTGGCTTATTTCACTTAACATGTTTTCAAGATTTAACCATGCTGTAACATATACCAAAAATCCATTCCTTTTTATGGCTGAGTAATAATATTCTATTGTCTTATATACTATATTTTGTTTATCTATTCATCTATTGATGAACATTTGGATTGTTTCTACCTTTTGGCTGTTGTGAATAATGTTATTATAAACATTGTTATAAAAATATGTGTTTGCATCTCTGCTTTTAATTCTGATTATATAATTCTGGTTATAATTAATGACTAAATACCCAAGACTGGCATTGCCAAATCAATGGTAATTCTATGTACAACTTTTTGAGTAACTAACTGACAGTTTTTCACAGCACCTGCATCATTTTACATTCCCATCTTAAATGCACATGCTCCTATTTCTACATGTCCTTACCAAAAAATTATTTATTTTTAATAGCATTCTAATGCATATAACATGGCATTTCATTGTGATTGTTTTTGGCCATGCTCCACGGCATGTGGGATCCTAGTTCCCCAACCAGGGATTGAACCCACACCACCTGCAGTGGAAGTGCAGAGCATTGACCACTGGACCACCAGGGAAGTCCCCTTCATTGTGATTTTTATTTGCATTTCCCTGATGACTAATGATGTTGAGCATCTTTTCAAGTGGTTACTATTTGTATATCTTCTATAGAGAAAGGTCTACTCAAACACTGCCTATTTTTATTGTTTTCTTTTGTTTAGTTTTATTTTTGTTGTCATTGTTGAGTTTGAGGATTTTTATATACTCTGGATTTTAAATCCTTTTCATATATATGATTTGTAAATATTTTTCCTAGTTTGTAGAATGCCTTTTAATTTTCTTGATACTTTCCTTTGATGCACAGAAGTTTTTATTTTTGTTGAAGTCTAATTTATTTACTTTTTATTTTGCTGCTTGAGATTTTGGTGTCACATCTGTGAAATTGTCAGATACAATGTCTTGAATTTTCCCCCATTGCTTTATTTCATGAGTTTTATAACTTCAGCTTTTAAGTTTTGATCCATTTGGGGTACATTTTTTTATATGGTATGAAGTAAGTGTCCAACTTCATTCTTTTCCAAATGGATATTCAGTTTTTTCAGCATCATTTGTTGAAAATAATTCCCTTTACCCATTGAACAGTCTTGGCACTCTTGTCAATAATCTATTGACCATATATGTGAGGATTTATTTCCAGGATTTTTATTCTATTCCATTGGTCTATATATGTGTCCTTATGTGAGTATCATACTGTTTTAATTGTTATAGCAACTTTTGAAGTCAGGAAGTGTGAGTCCTCCAAGTTTGTTCCTCTTTTTCAAGAATAGTTTGACTATTTGGGGTCCTTACAATTCCATATCAATTTGAGGATCATCTTTGCCATTTTTTCAAGAAAAAAAATGTGCTGGAATTTTAATTGGGATTACATTGAATCTGTATATAACTTTGGAGAGTATTGGCATCTTAACACTGTTGTCTTCCTATTCATGAACATGGAATATCTTCCCATTTATTTATTTTCTATTTAGTATTTTTTCCAGTCAATTTTTTTTTTTAAATTTGGGAAGTCACATGTATTTTTTCTTTATGTTTTTAAAACTGTTGTATTGTTCTCATGGTGTCCTTCTTTAAGCCATTCTTTATAATATAATCTCTGTATATAATAGTTTCTTATAATTAAAAATAAATTGCTCTTTACTACATCTCAATTTTTAATGTATAATTAATTTATGCACCTGACTTATGTTTTTTCCAAATCCATACTATTCAATTCCCACAATATTTATTGACTGGTCTATCTTATATTTACCATTTTGAAATGCAACATTTAACACATGCTACATCGCTGTATGTTCAGTTTGATTTCTGGACCACAGTACTGTTTTGATCTACTTTCAAATTCTAGGTGAACACTATACTGTTTTAATCACTCTGATTTAATGGTAGGTTTTCATTTCTGATACAATAATTCACATTGCTCTTAATTATTATTCCCCCTTCCCATTTTTTTATTTTGTTTGTTTCTCCTTCAGACTACTTTTGCAATAAGTTAGGTTACTTTAGGACTTCCAATATTGTTATAACTGAGATTTTGTTCAATTTTTAAATCAATTTTTAGAGCAATAACATCTTTCTATTGTAAAGTTTTTTCTGCTGAGAAACAATGTAAGTTTCTTCATTAAAGTGTTCTTTTTTCCTTACTTTTTAAATATATATTCTTTTGTTCACAATTCTTTTGTTGCACAATTTTATTACTTTTTTTTCCCTTTTTTCTATTTTACAGTTGGTTTGTTTTGTGTTTCATACATAATTTGCTTGAAAACTGGATATTTAAAAGAAATATAAATATGGTGACTCTGGAAATAAGATACAACTGCCAGAGTCTGTTGTTGTGTTTACTACTTGCTTGTTTAGTTACTTTTCTGGACCCCATTTTTCTGTGTTCTATTCTATCTCTATTCCCTGTAGTATGCTACCACTGAAGTCTCTGCTTGGTTAGCTTCCTTATAAACAAAAGATTGTTCACAACTATCCTTAATCGTCTTGAACCAATAAGTTCCACCTTTTCATGAGGGGCACTGTGATGAGGCGCATCTTCAACACTCTGGATGTTTACAGTTCTGCTTTAGCATTCCCTTCCTGCTTGTGCAGGTCCTCAAAGTGAGCAAGAAAAGTCAGGCAGAAGTGTAAGATTGAGCTATATCAGTTCTCTCCTGGACGTGCACACTGCCCTGCAAAAATGCATGACCTCCTAGAAACCCCAGGTACATCAGAACTTTTTTGAAGCCCTCTATAGATATCTAATAGCTCAGGTATTTCTTTTAATTTTTTGACCAGGCTTTTAAAATGTTTCCTAACCCAATATCATGGCCTTAGAAATTTGCAATGTTAGTAACTGCCTTTAACAGTTACTAATTTTTTCTGATTGTTCTGAAAAAACCCTAGAGACAGCACTTTTCCCATGGAGTGAGCCCTAAGTCAGGTCAAAAAATCACAATGCTCTGAGAATAAGCCTTTTCCAGAGAGCTGCAAAACATGCTGACATTTTGAGGAGTCCCAAACCCCGTTAACTCTTCTGCTGGTTGCAAGGCTGCTGATTTTTAAGACTACCATGAATGTGAGAGAGGGTCAAGGCATTGACAGTGATGCATTCTTTTCAGTAGGCTCTAGGGAAAAAATCATTTTCTTTCTTTTTTCACCATGTAGAGGCTACCCACATACCTTGTCTCACAGTTCTTCTCCTCCATCTTGAAAACGAGCAAAGGCATATCAGTTGTTTCTCACATAGCAAAATCCATCATATTCACAGTTCTGGGGAGTATGAGGTATGTGTATACCAGGAAGTGGGGATCTTGGAGGCATTCTTAGAAATCTAACAACATTGTAATATTATCAGTAAACATATCACTATTATATTTTGAAATTTAAAATCAATACTTTAGAGCTAAAGATATAAAATAACCAAAATTTAAAACTTAATGAACAAATTTTTAACTGTTTAGTCACAATTCAAAAGAGACTTAGCAACCTAATATAAATGAGCAGAAAGCATGTGTAATAAATCAAGGAAAGACATAAATATATAAAATACAGGATATAAGATAGAAACACATGGGATAAAGTGAAATAAAGCAGATAGGGAAAGACAAATACCATTTGATCTAACTTATGCGTGGAATCTAATAAAACTAAATTCATAGAAACAGAGAACATGTTTGTGGTTGCCAGAGATGGGAGGTTTAGGGAGTACAAATGTCCAGTTTTAAGTCAACTAAAAAAAAAAAAAAATGCACAACCTAAAAGTTGAGAATTATGTTTTTATTCAGCAGACTTTCTGAGGATTTAAGCCCAGAAGACAGCCTCCAGTTAGCTCAGAGGGGCTGCTCTGAACAGGTCAGGGAGATGTCAGGATCTATAGGAGTTTTTGTAACACAAACCAGGTAGTTAGAACATCAAAAGAGTACTATTAATTACAGAAAACCAGACATGTCAAGTTAATTAATTTATCACGTTTCTTTGTATGGGAAGATGTAAGAGTCTGGGCTCATTGAAATCATTCCTTTGATGTGTACCTTAACTATCTAGGGCCAGTGTCCTGTTTTTCTCCATCCTGAATCCCCTCAGGGTGCACAGCTGAGGTTGGATACAGTGGCTGATGGCTTGATGGCCACCACATCATTTGTTTACCGATATGGCAAGTGACATTCTTCATCCACATGTAAGACAATTAAGTTCTGAGGATGTGATGTACAGCATGGTGACTACACTTAACAATATGGTACATTTGAAAGTTGTTGGGAGCAAATATTAAAGTTCACATCACAGGAAAACATGTGACTGTGTGGTGATGTAGGCTAACTAAACTTATTGTGGTGATGATTTTGCAGTACACACATCTATCAAATCATCATGTTGTACACCTTAAATTCACAAATGTTATATGTCAATTATATCTCAATAAAACTGGAAAAATTAAAAAAAAAGTTTAAGCCTATTATGGGTTGAATTAAAGTCACAGAGGAAAATAGAGAAAGAGTAAGTTAGTAATATTTGAAGATATAATGGCTGAAATTTTTTCACAACAAATGAATAAAAAAGTCCACTAGCCCAGTAAATCCTAAGCAGAAAACTATAAAGAAATCCATACCTAAAGCATTAGGGTGAAATTAGAGAAACATAGCAAAGATAAAATGTTAAAAGCAGTTAAAGACAAAAGACATTATTTTCAAAGTAGAAATAGTTTGATCAGAAAATTATTTGTCAACACTAATATTTGACTCAGACAAAAACAAAATAATAACAACCAAAAGTCTTTACATGTTAAAGTTCTAATATTATTCATTCTATTTAGCAAACTTATTTCATAAGAATACAATCTAAAACATCAAAGAATATCCAAATAAGAATTTAGCACAAGTAGATTTACGTTAAAAGACAATCTAAAAGACATTCTTCTGGAAGAAACAACATAATTTCAGATCAAAGGTCATAACTGAAGCATGCAATAAGCAAATAATAAATATATAGGCAAATTTAAATGAACATTAAAATAGTAATAATAATAATAATATTGTTTTCTGAAATGTATGTGTCTGAGAAGAGCAAAATTATAAGTGTTACAGCAGGCAGGTAGCTAGGTAAGAGAAGAGAAAGGGGAGTACCAGCCAGATAACATGAAACCACACATCTTGTAAACAACAAGGGTCCTTGGTCAGACAAAGAAAAACAGAAACTTCCAGGCTGACAGAAAACCACACATTTTGGGGTGATAAGTGTTCTAGAGCTAGACAAAGAAAGGTGGGACAAGGGGAGAATCTCCAGAATCTGAATGTAACCTTTTGATCATTATGCTCTTATTACAATTAAATGAACCTTGCAGATAAGAAGTTCCCATCATACACTGAGGCCATGACACGTCCCATGAAGGTGAAATAAGGGCAGAAATTCCCCTCAAGAAGGTGGAGCTGGGATGAAAATCAGGGAATACAACCCTCAAGCCCCTCCTTCCCCAATGAGGACTCCACCCTTTCATTTCTACACCCCACATAACCAGCTTGCCAAAGAAACTCAGGGCAAAGCTACTCACCTGAGCCTGCCAACTCTCCCCTTGAGAGTGTACTATCGCCTAGATAAATCCTCACTTTACTTTCTTCACCTCCCTGTCACGTTCCTGAACATAAGTAAGTGATATAATTCTGAAGGTACTTTAATGAAATTAAATGTTTTGTTTTCACATTTGCTGAGAAGAGGAAAAAATTGTCAGATAATTTTGTATGTTGATAAGGATTTATCAAGATTTTATGTTTTGGGGGCTTCCCTGGTGGTGCAGTGGTTGAGAATCTGCCTGCCAATGCAGGGGACACGGGTTCGAGCCCTGGTCTGGGAAGATCCCACATGCCGCAGAGCAACTGGGCCCGTGAGCCACGGCTACTGAGCCTGAGCGTCTGGAGCCTCTGCTCTGCAACAGGAGAGGCCGCGATGGTGAGAGGCCCGCGCACCGCGATGAAGAGTGGCCCCCGCTCGCCGCAACTGGAGAAAGCCCTCACACAGAAACGAAGACCCAACACAGCCAAAAATAAACATAATAAATAAATAATAAATAAAAATTTTAAAAAAAAAGTTTTTATGTTTTAACTCTTAGAATAATCTATAAAAGATTACATAACTGAGGGCATACTTTCTAAATTTATGGAAAGAGTATAGTTTAATAAAAATAATCTATTCAAAAAATGATGAAGGGGGAAAATGTCATAGAAGCTGCCATGTAGAAAGCTTAGGATACAATCGTATAATTAAATCTCTATATATCAGTATTATATTTAATATAATTTAAATAAATACTGTAGCTAAAAGGCAAATGGTTTGAGTTTAGACTTTGAAAAACAGTTAAGTCCCTTACATATGAACCTTCAAGTTGCAAACTTCCAAAGATATGAACATACCCAGAGAAAGGATGAAGAGAGACAAGAGGAAGAAGTCACTGAAGAATGAAGAGATTCACGATGCAGGAAGTGGCACGGAGATTTTCTTTCTTTGAGGAGACACAGTTTTTGAGGCAAAGGACCCGAACATAGAACGGTGCACGAAGTTTGCAGCAGCCGTTCAGAATGCAATCCAGTGCTACCCTGTCATCTATGATGAGAAAAAAAGAGCTACTACCCAGACATCACTGGATTGTTTTTTCAAGAGGGTAGATAGAATTGAATCCAGCAAGGAATCAGAACCTGTACCATCAACATCAGGTGTGGGTGAAATTGCAGCTTGCCCTCCCTCTCCTATTGCTGACAATCCTTCAGCTCTACCATCTCCCACCTCCTCTCCCTCCTCCAGTCAGTAACTCTTCCTGCCTGTTCACTAGATGCCAGCCCCTGGATGCCAGCTGTTGTACTATTCTTTTATTGTTTTTGCCATTTTGCAAACAGTGTGCTTTCTTAAATTCTTTACTTACCATTTATTTTGACATATCCTTCTGAATTATTTTTCTAATGAGTGGAGCTATTCTTCCAGACCATTTTTCAGGATATAAAATTGTGCTTTATGATTCTGAGTACTTATATTATGGTTTATTTTTGCACTCAAAAATATTTTTGAAGTGTTATTTCTTTAAAAATAAAAAAAAAAATGGGGGCTTCCCTGGTGGCAGAGTGGTTGAGAATCTGCCTGCTAATGCAGGGGACACGGGTTCGAGCCCTGGTCTGGGAAGATCCCACATGCTGCTGAGCAACTAGGCCCGTGAGCCACAACTACTGAGCCTGCACGTCTGGAGCCTGTGCTCTGCAACAAGAGAGGCCATGATAGTGAGAGGCCCGCGCACCACGATGAAGAGTGGCCCCCGCTTGCCACAACTGGAGAAAGCCCTCGCACAGAAACAAAGACCCAACACAGCCAAAAATAAATAAATAAATAAATAATATATTTTTTTTAAAAAAAAGCTAGTTATGGATCTATTTTTTAAAAAAATGTTTATTTGTGTGTATAATAGTGGTTTTATTGAGGAGTCTTTTTATCATCTTATCCATTTTTAAGTTCACAGTACAATAGTGTTAACTGTATGCATGTTACTTTTAGGGAGGCTTATTCCAATTTTATTCTTATTCCAATGTAGAATGTTTGTGGTTTCTTTGAATACTCTGTTTTTCATGGTTATCCTTAAATTTCACTCATGTGATATTTCCTTTTCCCATATTTATCATTTAGTACTCTGTGTGCCCAGAGATTTTTGGCTTTTCATGTCTTAACAGTCATTTCCTTTTTTGAAAAAATCCCCTTTGTTTACTTTTTTCTCTGTCCTTTGGTGATTTTATTGTAAAAATATCAATGTTTCTACCTCTATGACATAGTGTTCTTTTAAATTTTCACCTCTTTCAGCCTTCCTGATGCCTCTTGGCAGACTGCTTTGGCCTCTTCCTCCAGTTCATCAATTTGAATATTTTGTCACAGATCATCTTTTGCACGATTTGAGATAATCCTTTATTGTACCATTTAAAATTTTTACCTTAATTTCTACCTTTTATGGTTTTGATATTGATTTTTTTATGTTTTTACTGGGAAGGGTGAAGGAGAGTTCATTTTCCTTATGTCTTAGTTCATCCTATTTTATTAAATATTTTTTTTTAGTCTCATTGTTTTGAGGACAAATGCTTGGATTTATTCGTTTTTTTTTTTTTTTAATAATATACTTTGTTAATTTCCTTTTTCTTTTATTTATTTATTTATTTATTTATGGCTGTGTTGGGTCCTCGTTTCTGTGTGAGGGCTTTCTCTAGTTGTGGCAAGTGGGGGGCCACTCTTCATCGTGGTGCGCGGGCCTCTCACCACTGCAGCCTCACTTGTTGCAGAGCACAGGCTCCAGACGTGCAGGCTCAGTAACTGTGGCTTACGGGCCCAGCTGCTCTGCGGCATGTGGGATCTTCCCAGACCAGGGCTCGAACCCGTGTCCCCTGCATTGGCAGGCAGACTCTCAACCACTGCGCCACAAGGGAAGCCCTTGGATTTATTCTTAAGTGAGACTCACAATGTTTGTCTTTTGATGAAATAATTTCATTGATTTGCATTTTTGAACTGACATATGTTTTATGCATTTATGCTTTAAATTTACAATTTTTCTGTATTTGAGTATTGATTTATCTTTCCCCCCACTCCCCACTTTGTCTTACTTTCACTGAGCTGTCCATGCCTTTCTGTATTTCTCTTTCTCATCCATGTCCTCATCTGGACGTTTGGCAGTTCTACTATGATTTTCAGTTCAGCTAGCGTTTGCCATCTTCTTTTTTTTTTTTTTTTTAATTAATTAATTTATTTATTTATTTTTGGCTGTGTTGGGTCTTTGTTTCTGTGCGAGGGCTTTCTCTAGTTCTGGCGAGTGGGGGCCACTCTTCATCGCGGTGCGCAGACCTCTCACTAATGCGGCCTCTCCCGCTGCGGAGCACAGGCTCCAGACGCGCAGGCTCAGTAATTGTGGCTCACGGGCCCAGTTGCTCTGTGGCATGTGGGATCTTCCCAGACCAGGGCTCGAACCCGTGTCCCCTGCATTAGCAGGCAGATTCTCAACCACTCTGCCACCAGGGAAGCCCCCATTTTTTTTTTTTTATTTTTAAAGAAATAGCACTTCAAAAATATTTTTGAGTGCAAAAATAAACCATAATATAAGTACTCAGAATCATAAAGCACAATTTTATATCCTGAAAAATGGTCTGGAAGAATAGCTCCACTCATTAGAAAAATAATTCAGAAGGATATGTCAAAATAAATGGTAAGTAAAGAATTTAAGAAAGCACACTGTTTGCAAAATGGCAAAAACAATAAAAGAATAGGTTTGTAACAATCTTAAACTAAAACTAGATGATACCCACAAGGTGTGAAATAAGGGAGGTGACAAATGCTAAGATACTGTTCCTCTTAAGAGGAAGACACACCTATTGCTACATTTAGAATTTGACAGAGAAAAATGGACATAAGTAGGGTTAATTAGTAGAATGAAAATAGAATTATAATATTAACCAACAAAAGAGAATTTTGTATATCCAATGGGAAGTAGGAAAAGAAAAAAAGAATTAGAGTCGGTGAAAAATGATCTAGCAATAGTTGTTCACAACACACACACATACACACGAACACACACACACACACACACACACACACACACGGCTTCAAAAAACAAAGACAAAAGAAAGGATAAAGAAATGACAGGAGGAAACTACCACTTTCTGGTTCCACATGAAAGGAGCGTGGAAGGCACTGCTCTAGTCTAACAAATTAAAAGGTGAACAGACAAAAAGATCAACAACTCTTTCTGGAACTATGAAGGAAGAGAAGAAATAGGGGAAAGACTATTCCCAAGATTGGAGAGACAGATGAATACAGGGAATCACAGCTTACTGGAGCAGAGATTCACCAGGAGAAACCACCTCAGGAACTTGCGGCAGGTTAGGAAAACCTGAACTGTAATTGACAAATTGCTGGACCTGCAGTGTGGAAGACTATGAGTTAAAAACTCCAGAAGGACCCAATCATGCAGGGGCCCCCGCAATTTTGTGAGATTTACCAACAAGAGCTCAACAAGGTTCCCACAATAAATATTGTAGAAAATTTTCTTCAGGCTTTTGGCAAGGGAAAATCATACAACATCTGCTTTCAGACCAAAAAAAAAATTAAACTAGAAATCAATAACAAAAAGATAACTAGAAAATCTTGTAATACATAGAGACTAAGCAGCAAAATTCTAAATAACATATGGACCAATTAAGACATCTCAGGAAAAATTGTAAAATGCTTTGGACTAAATTAAAATGAAAATACATTTATTAAAATTTGTGAGATACAGTGAAAACAGTGCTTAAAGGGAAATTTATAGCTTTGAATGCATATATTAGAAAAGAAGAAAGATCTAAAATCAGTCATCAAAGCTTCTACCTTTGACCAAAAAAAAAAAAAAAAAAAAAATTAAATCCAAAGTAAGTGGAAGAAAGTGAGTAATAAAAATGAAAGAAGAAATAAATGAAAATAAAACAGGAAATCAGTAGAGAAAATCAACAAAACCAAAAACTGTTTCTTTGCAGAGATCAATGAAATCAATAAGCTTCTAGCCATACTAAGGAGAGAGAGAGAGAGAAAACAAATTACTAATATCAGAAATGAAATATGACATCACTAGAGTTCCCATGTAAATTAAAACAGTAATAAAGGAATACTATGAACAATTCTATGTTCGTAAATTAGATTACCTAAAATGAAATGGACCAATTACTTGAAAGACATAATCTGCCTTAATTTATACAAGAAGGAATAGACAATCTGAATAGACTGATATCTATTAAAGGAATTAAATCTGTAATTAATCGTTGAAAACAGAAACACCAGGCCCAGATGTGTTCTATGGTGAATCTACCAAATATTTAAGGAAGAATTTATACCAATTTTCTATAATCTCTTTGAGGATAATGCAGAGGAAATAGTCCTCATTAAAAAAGTTTAAATTTAACAAAAATCACACTTACAATTTAAGATACAGACATCACTTTCTAAATGCCACAAAATTTTTCAGTATTCAGGTATTAAAACAAAACCATCACCAGGATCCAAAATAGTAAGAAGTATTACCTCAAGAAGTTTAAAGAATATATTAGTCTTTAATTAACATAACTGAGGGTCTATAAAAAAGCATTTCTTTTGCCTTCTGAGCCTCATGCAGGCAGCTCTGTTGTACAGTCTCTCACTAGTAATTATTTTATGACCCTCAAAGGCCAGTTAAATATCCTTCAGCACAATGTCAGGGCTGAGCGAATCTAAATTCTAGTTTAAATGCAACCGTTAGCCTTCACTGGTTACTGAAGAAAAGAGAGTATCACTGTCTGCTATCTACAAAGAGTTATAGAACCTCTCTGAAGGATAAAATGGACTGTTCATTAGATCAAGGTTTTAAAGAAGATTTTATTTGATATTATTTTAAATACTTTAATTGTAATACATTAAGAATATTTGGCATTATCCTTGTCATAAAAGGTATTGACATAGTGGAGGAAAAAGGGTGGGATATAGTGGGAGCAAATGAAGAAACCTTCTTTTTCTGATGTCTTCCAAATATAGACACCTAAACGTCATGTAATGGTTTCCCCCAAATCTTCTTTATTTTCCTTAATATGTAAATTTTCAGTAACTGAATAGCTGATTGGGTTGGCCATTTTACAGTTCTGCGTGCCTAGATCAGAGCCCATGAAATGATAAATATTTAAAATTTAAAACAGAAATTAAAATAGTATTCATAGAAGCTATATTTCATAATAAATAAGAATTTTATATTGATATAAGATGATCAAAGTGCATTAAGGACTGGAAATATATCCAAAGCACAGATGGGATGGGTGAGCATACCTTCTGACTAACCAGGCTCAATGCCATGTCTACTGAGATTTATGGACCCGAAGATAAATCAGCTTTATTAATTTCTACCTAGAAGTTTCCTAAGGTGTAGCAGTTACTCCCTGCTTATAAGAATGAAGGCCAGAGCAATATGGGTGCTTTTCTGAAACCACTTTGCTTTATACCTACCCAAAAAAACATTATTTCCTTCTTTCTCTTTTCTCTCTCTCCACACAATGATCCTACTAAAAGAGTGAATTACTGTCATCACATTTACCAGCTTTTTAAGGTATGACTAGACCTTAGTTCTCTGAACCTTTATTTAATGAAGCTTTTCCAATAACATACAATTTTAATGATTTTGTATATGATGCCAATTATTGGAGCTATTCAATAGTTATTCAATTTTCAAGGGTTTGATAAATCAAATTTATTTTCATGATATCATGTGATGATGCACTGTTACACATCACAAAACCTAACAAATAAAGACGATTTATAAATGCCTTACATAGATCTTGCAAAGTATCAGTAAAATTATCAAAAAGTGAAACAGTGAATAAACAATTCTTTATGAACAAGGATTAATTGAGTCTGCTGCCATGCTCTGTGTTGTCTTTTCTAATCCACCTTTACATTTGCTGAAATGTTCTTTCCTACTTCTGTCTCCTGCCCTCCTATTCCCTGCTCTCCATAATGTTCATAAAGTTCTGTTTATACTTCATCTTCCAAACTCCAACACAGGTGTTTCTTCCTCCATGACTTTTCTGTTCTATGCATATACAATATTAAACAACAACAACAACTTTTCCTCACTATTAATTCTTTATGACTTCCTGCTTTCCTCACTATCACTAACTCTTGATGGAGAGTCCTTATTACCTGGATCCACAATGAAAGAAAGAGAACTGCTAAATACTAGACATTTTTACATGAGTATTGAATGATTATTATCACTAGATATTTCTAGTGAACATTCTAAGTTCAGATAGCGTGAAGTGCCAAATATCATTGGAAGAAATTGAGTGACTCCAATACTATCCTTTAGAAAAATATACTTGCTCGCTATTCATTAAGAGTGCAGGTAAACTGAAATGAGGTTTCCTAAGGATTTATTATAAATAAGCCCATTATGACAGAGAATTGGTTGCCCTTTATTTCATCTCCCTCAAATATTAAAATGATGTCCTGGGGGCTTCCCTGGTGGCGCAGTGGTTGAGAGTCTGCCTGCTAATGCAGGGGACATAGGTTCGAGCCCTGGTCTGGGAAGATCCCACATGCCGCGGAGCAACTAGGCCCGTGAGCCACAACTACTGAGCCTGTGCATCTGGAGCCTGTGTTCCGCAGAAAAAAAAGAGAGGCTACGATAGTGAGAGACCCGCGCACGGTGATGAAGAGTGGCCCCCGCTTGCCGCAACTAGAGAAAGCCCTCACACAGAAATGAAGACCCAACACAGCCAAAAATAAATAAATGAAAATAAATTTAAAAAAAAAATGATGTCCTGTCACAAAATCTCCAGTCTTAAACCACTCATTAGTCTTAAACTATAGCTGAACTTTAATTGAACTGTTCCATCAAGCAAGGTAAATCTATGGCTTTTGTTAATTAGTGTTTGAAGGATATATGTAGGAGTGAACCACAGAATGAAATTACTCTATTGCTCACTCACTATTTTCTCTTTTAACTATAGTACCTTACTCTTATCTCTTAATTTATTGCCAACTCTCCAAAACAATATACAGCTT
The DNA here is from genome assembly GCF_009873245.2 of Balaenoptera musculus. Lineage (NCBI taxonomy): Eukaryota > Metazoa > Chordata > Mammalia > Artiodactyla > Balaenopteridae > Balaenoptera > Balaenoptera musculus. The sequence continues at coordinate 8,189,779 of NC_045791.1, forward strand.
AACTTCTAATGGACATCCTGAAGGTCAATGCAGAGATAGAAATTAGATTCCAGTTTTTTTCAAGTATAACTATTAGACTATCATACAGGAAACTTCTTACCATAATGTCAAAGACTAGAGCTGCATATTAACCAAAATATGGCATACTCAATTCTTCAGTGTCACTCTATGAGACAGTTGTGGTCCAAGGTCAAACTGAAAGAAATATGTGACAGAATGACCATGAGTTTGGAAGTTGCAATGTATTCACTGTAAGACTGATGCTGAAAATTTGGCCTCTGCGCACCAGTGCTGAATTGAATCTTGGAGTCACCATTTTGGGTGAAGTAGAAAGGAACAGCTTTATTGCTTTGCCTGGCAAAGGGGGATACAGCAGGCTCGTGCCCTCAAAAACTGTGTCCCAACCCAGCGGGATTTAGTGAGGAGTTTTATAGCAATGGTTCAAGGGTGGGATTGCTGATAAGGATCAGGGTGTGTGCAGGGCCTGCACTTCTTTAATCTGGCCTCAGGTGGTCTCCTGATGAGCTTTGTGGTTCCTTTAATCTGTCCTCAAATGGTCTCCTGATGAACTTCTCTGGTTCTCGAGGTTATCAAACTGTGACCTTCTCTGGAATGAAGAATGCTTTACCAACTAGTTAACTTCTATTAGGTGGGGGTTTTTGTTTTGCAGAAGAACTCAAAGATGTTGTTATGTGTATCCCTTAAGGGGGAACCAGGACCCTGCCCCAAGGCTGCACTCTTGTTTCTTTCCTGCTCCTGCCTTGTCTCTGCATCCCCTTCCTTCCCTGATTAGCAACTGTTTGAACCTGCCCTTTGGAACTCAGGGAAAATCATAGAAGCTGAAGCCTATTTCCTACAAATAAGAAATGGGGGACACAGAAAGGCTTTCATGCCCAGGAGCCTCACAGGGTCCTGCCTGGTTTCAAGACCACCTTTGCTGCTCCCTCCTGACACATTCCTGGTCTTTCTCTGGCCATCTTGTCTTCTCTAGCTCTTGGCTAGAGTAATACACCCTCTTTCTCACCCAACTAATGCCTTGTCCTGTACAATCATATCTGCTTTCTTTCAAAGTTTCACCTAATATGTTGACTATACCAATTCTGTAGTAGTAAACATAATAGTAGCTTTTAATATCTATTATTGTGAAAAAAACATTATAACACCCATTATTACATAAGTTAATAGAGGTGAATTAACTTGCTCAATGTCAAATAGCTAGTACCTGGTAGATCTCTTTTTTGGCCCCAAGTCTGGTGGTGTTTCCATAATAATAGTTATTCTGTGTTTTGATCTCATAAAAAGAAATGGATAAAAATGATGGGATAAGCTAAAGCATTTGCATTTTAAATGAGGATCCGCTGGGAAACAGGATGCCTCTCAGGCAATGCTTTTTACAGGTGAAGAGATATTTTATAGTTAATTACCAGATAACTTTATATCAATAAAATTATAGTTTGTATCCATCCAACTGCTTTACCCACTAAAGCAATCACACAGCTAAGAGCTAATAGTTGAGACCCCAATCTTACATACAGTCCTTGGATTTCATCTTTTTTGGGGTTTCCAACACCCATCTGGCTCTGCTCCTAGGCAATGAAGCCCACATCTGTTTCCCTTTCCCTACTATCATCTATGTTAATTTGACCTCAGCACTACCTAGCACACTCTCCCCTCAACACACACTAGTGACCCAGATCTCCACAATCCTTTCCACATATTCTGAGTCATGGCCTGTCCCATGAAGACCTGTACCCAGGAGAGAGGAGTTTGGCATAGGAGGGAGTCATTTAACACTTTCTTCTTTATGACAATAATTCTGTATCTCTCAAGAACATCCTTCACATGTTTCTGCTCATGTAGGGGAGTTATAAATGCTTTGAAAAAGCAACATGCACAAGCCATAAAACCAATTTATAAGATTGGAGGGAGGAGTAAGAGACATAGACCAATCTCTTCATGCTTATCGATCACCCTCCTTCTGTCTACTAAATGCCCTCTTTCCTCTTCTCCAATAGGACATGGTATCCAAAATGCTGTTAATCATTCCTGGAACCCTTGCCATAGACCAGCTCCTAAAATGTAATCCTAGAAATAGAAATCCCTTTGAAAAAAATTATCAAACTGAACAGTCACACTCTTCTTAAAGAGGAAAGAAAAGTTCTCCCAAAGTCACACACCTGATATGTAGTTGAGCTGCCAGACTAATGGAAAATCTTCACCCAGAATGCAGATAGAGTTAGTTTGACTTTGTCTCTATTCTGTTGTTTAATGACCTTGGAAATCAAGGAAAACTTTCCTGGGAATTTGCAGCTACAGAAAAGATCAATGCTTGTCATAAAACAGATTTTATTTCATCCATCTCCTGTTTGATTTCTGTCCTTCAATCTGACTATTACACCCACATTTTCAAAGGTCAGAGGGTTTTGCTGCATTTGATCTTCAGTAGATGGGAAGCAACACTTTTAAAAAGTACCATTTTTAGGACAGGCACAAAACTGAATCTAATGAAGTTCTAGAGAGTATGATTACAAAGTCAAACCTCAAAGGTTTGAATTACTTGCCAAAGAGCAGAGAGATAATAGTTATGGAACAGGAACAAAAACAATCACACAATGAGAATGGCATAATTTTTTAAGAAGCCTAATAGTTATCATAGTTTTGAGACTTAACAGAAGTCAGCATGCAATTTTGGTGATTTATGTGGCTCTCTCTTACTGCGGTGTATTTCCACTATCTACACCAGTATTATTCAATTCTTAACCTTCTTGTTTTTGTTTTTATTATTTCTTATTTTTCCTGGAGAAAAATTTTTTTAAATATGCTTCCTTAAGTTTAGTAAACATATATCTAATCACTTAAGAGATAATTCTTTGTAAAGCTTGAACTTAGTGAATAACACTCTTGAAGAGTAGGTAGTAATGCAATGCCCCAAGATTCAATTTCTTATCCTAATTCTGAGCCAGCCACTTGAGCTTATTTCCATAGAATAAAGGTGCACATAAAAGAATTGGAAAAGAGAGGGTAAATGGGGACAACTTCTCTAAGATCATAAAACAATTATATGCTTGGATACTCGAGTACTTTGAAGAAGTAGACATGATTATTATTTTTTTTCAATTATGAAGGCTACTATATCTATATTTATTATTTCTAAAACTTGTTGTATCCCAAAGCTGTGCCACTCATTACCATATTGTGACTCACTATTCTAATAGCCAGAATTACAGTATGACAGCTAATACCTATTTAAATTTTTGGTGTGTCAGACAGTCTTCTATGGTGATATGTGAATCATCTTAACTATTACAAAACTTTTATTAGGTAGTGCTGTGATCTTTGTTAAATTAACATTTAAGTTAAATAGAGCCCCAGGGTGTCAGATGGTGTGTTTTGGTTCAACAAAAGACCACAAGGAAATGAAATAGAGAATTTACTACTCACTGGTTCTGGAGAAAGTACAAGGCATGCCTTGAGGGGCCACACAGGGAAGTCAAGGCAAAGGTGTAGTCAGAGACAGTGGCAGGGTCCAGGGCACATGTCTTTATTAATCTCTATGGGTGGAGTGCCATGGAATTCTCAGTCTAAGGTTGGACTGGTCAATTCAAATCAAAAGTGCAGGTATGATAAGCTCCATGGGGGTCCTATCTAACAAGCACAGAGGGGAGGGCCCTGGAAGGTAGGGAAGAATTTTTATCCCAAAGGCTGTAGGGAAGTCACATTGGTAGCTTACATTTACTTGTATCTCTGTGAGCTGCTATCTAGATCATGCACTTATATGAGGGGCTATGTAATTGTAAGGCCCCAGCAGACCACTTAGCCAAGCAATATGAATGCCAAGTCAACAATATGATGGAGTAGCAGAGTTAAACTCTGGACAGGTAGATTCTATTATTGTCTCTATTTATAATGGGCTGGGGAGTGAGGACAATAAAATTTTGCAATTTATTCAAGAGCACACAGCTAGTGTGGGGTTGAGTATTTGAATTCAGGTACAAATATATTTTATCTGCTTCCAAATCCCAAATATAACCTTCAATACCATATCCTCAATTAAAAAAAAAAATCCCTTCTCAAACAGTTCATAGTCTAATCCAGAAGAGGTGATTTCTAAAGATAAGTACTTATTTCTAAAGGAAGAGGATCATTTAGCAGTTTTATTCATGATTTTTATTATGTAAGACACACTGGGAAAAGTATTGAAGATGAATTAGAGACAGTGAGGCTGTATGTAAAGGGGTCAAGATTTGAGGGCTACACAAGAAGTATGGGAGAAAGATGACAGAGTCTGAATCAGCTTACTGATAATAAAATGGGAGAAAAGGGAATGAGTTTGTAAAATATTTAGAGGAAAACGCTCAAGAAGAGTTGACTGAATGAACTTGAGAATATGAAGAGGAAAAAAATCAAGAGAGGAGCACTCACTATGAATAAAAATTTTATTTCAAATTATTTCCCAAATATTAGAACTAAGTTTTTAGTGGTATATTGATCAAAAATTCTAAGATATTAAAGTATGTAGTATGCAAATTTTCAGTGAAATTAAGGAATTATCAAAAATTTTCTGAGCATTCATAAGAAAAACAAAAACTTTAATATCAACCACATCTGTTTGTTGTAAGGACAAAACGACATATTGTTTGTAGAGCATTCAAACAGACAAGTCAACAAAGGAAATGAATTTGCAAAGTTGATTCCATTTCCTTCCACAATCATGGCCAAAATTAGCCCATATCTAAGAGTGTTGATTTTAATAAATGAGAGTTTTTACATAGTTTAGTTAAGAGATCTTTTATGAGTACTAGAGGTTGTTCCAGATACTTCAGATATAAAGAAAACCATCAACAAAACAAAAAGACAACCTATGGAATGGGAGAAAATATTTGCAATGTGATGCAACCAACAAGGGGTTAATATCCAAAATATACAAACAGTTCATACAATTCAACCTCAAAAAAACAAACAGCCCACTCAAAAAATGTCCAGAAGATCTAAATAGACATTTTTCCAAAGAAGGCATATAGGTGGTTAACAGGCACATGAAAAGATCCTCAACATCTCTAATTATAAGAGAAATACAAATCAAAACCAAAATGAGGTATCACCTCACACCAATCAGAATAGCTATCATCAAAAAGTCTACAAATAATAAATGCTGGAGAGGACTTGGAGAAAAGGGAACCCTCCTACATTGTTTGTAAGAATGTTAATCAGTGCAGCCTCTATGAGAAACAGTATGGAGGTTCCTCAAAAAATTAAAAACTGAATTACTATATGATCCAGTGATTCCACTCCTAGTTAAAATACAGAAAAAAACCAAAACTCTGACTTGAAAAGATACATGCACCCCAATGTTCATAACAGCACTATTTATGAGAGCCAAGATATAAAAGTAACCCAAGTGCCCATCACCAGATGATTGACTTAAGAAGGTGTGATATATGTATATACAGTGGTATATTACTCAGCCATAAAAAAGAATAGGATATTGTCATTTGCAGCAACATGGATAAAACTAGAGAATATTGTGATTGGTGAAATAAGTCAGTCAGAGAAAGACAAACCCTATATGATATCACTTATATGTGGAATCCAAAAAAAAAAAAGAATATATATACCAAAACAGAAACAGAATCACAAACATAGAAAATGAACTTATGGTTACCAAAGAGATGGCAGGGGAGAGACAAATTAGGAATATGAGACTGATAGATACAAACTATTATACATAAAATAGATAAGTAACAAGGATTTACTATATAACATAGGAAATTATACCCATTAACTTAATACCTTTTAATAACCTATAATGGAATATAATCTGCCAAAAAACTTTTAAATAAAAATGAACCACTATGAGTTCATTTAAAAAATAAATTTTTTTAAATGAACCACTATGAATTCATTTTTAAAAAAATGAATTTACTCTACTGTAAACTGAAACTAACACTATATTGTAAATCAACTATACATCAATAAAATAAATAAATAAATAAACTAATAATAAATAAATACAAAGTAAAAAAAAAAAAAATTAGGTTCAGCCCCCTTTCTTGGCACATGTAAATAAAGAAAAGTTAGGTGAGACAGTCCAAAATCTATGAGTATTTAACATGTCTCAGGCATTGTGTAGGGTGTATCATTATATTTGGGCTGAGCCTTCCTAATAATTAAAAGGAAAAATTTTACTACTTCCATTTTGTTAAGAGCCCTGGTAGGGACAACCAGAGGCCTGGGGAGTTGTTGAGAATAAAATAGGTCTGGGCAGAATGCTATTGCTCCAGGGGACCTGGGGTACATATTACAAAGGCCAATATAACTTGTCAGACTCTCCCTCAGTGGGAAGAGAAGAGTAGAGCATGTGTCCAATGAAGAAGAGTGAAGAAACCATAAGGTATTTATGGGATACCATTAAAAGAACCAAGATATGCATTCTGAGAGTCTCAGAAGAGACAAAGAAAGGGATAGAAGGTTTTTACATAAATAATGGCCAATATTTTTTTCCAATCTGGTGAAGAAAATGGATATCTAGACTTGAAAAACCCAGTTGATTCCAAATAAAATGAATTTTTAAAAGTATACACTAGGACACATTTTAATCAAATTTTCAAAAATGTGAATATTGTCTTTCTACTCTGCCATATTGCTGACATCATCCCCTCCCCCCTCCCCCTTCTACACACATCCAGGATTGAGTCTTCCTAAATGAGGAGGCTTACACAGGAAGAGTACATTCACCAAGGCTACACAATAGTGGAGCATGGTTTCAAGCACATTCTCTGTGATGCACAAGAACTTGCTCTTTCAATCAAGTGGTTTGCAAAGGACAAATAACAATGTTTGTGTTTTTTTTTTCTTGTGAAGATGGTCAAATTATGGCTGTCTTCCCTGCCTCTTTGTTCAGTTCCTTAATGGAAACCCAGGCACTTACCATTCCTAGGCTCTCTAGGAACCAGAAAACACTGAAAAGGAGTCTTTGCTTTTCACTATCTTTCCCTGAAGATCAATCCTTACACAGCCATCCCACTTTCTATCCAGTGATATTTCCACTCTAAAGCTCAAATTCACCAGGAGGCAACATTAACTAATTACCAATCACATAGTGTGTTTCCTAATAAACCCTCTTTTACCCTTTGCAGCACCCCAGATTGGAGTCCGAAATTCTTACCATCTGAATGATTAGCTGTAACCTTTACATTTTAGCAAAGAAATAATAACATAACATCTGAAAAAATGAGTTAGTAGCTAACATATAAAAAGAAAACTAATTATCTTATTTATTAGTTAATACTCAATTCCTTTGCATATGGGGCTACTCACAGATGTGACAGATGGTAACAGTGGAAGGTTGCAAGGTGAGGCTGGGTATAAAGAGTTACTAAGATGCTGCTAATTCTGCTTTTATTCATGTTCTTTCATTTACTGCTGTTTTGCTGACAACTAAAACAAGAGTCTCAGGTTATATAACGTGTCTGGTATTAACTAGCTATGTGGCTGAGCTAAGATTTAACACAAGGACTGGTCTCCAATCTGTGCTGAATAAAATTTTGACAATGTTAATGCCATGAGAAGTACAAGGCAAACTAAAATGCAGCGAGAGAGAATGACATAACTTTCCTCAGAAGAGAAAGGAATAGAACTGGAAATTAAATTATTCATCATATACTGTGAATCAGGTGTTCTGCTAGGTACTTTGTTTTATTCATCTTGATGTAACATCTTGAAGTAGCCATTGCTGTATTTTTAAAAATAAGCAAACTGATGTTTGCTGTGTAACAAAACTTGTCAAATATGGTTTGGGGATCCAGAGGAGTCACAAAGGTCAAAGACACATTCTGAATCTTCTCTACAGTTTTCTTCCATCCCTGCCATTAACCCATTGCATGCTGGCTATTAATGTTTTACTTTTCCCCTAAAACATAGTAATCAGTGATATAGGTTGTTGTAAGTTTTAAATAATCCAATGAAATGTTTACATGCAATACTGAACCAGGTTATTATAATTATTTTGTTATTAATAATCATGACTTTCAGTCTTTTTGTGGCCCCAAAAGACTATAAAAAGCCATGATATAGAAGAGCTCAACAGTTCATTGCAAGCAATACATGCCCCCCTCCCCGCTTCAGGTGCAATCTCTCTTCTCCCAGTGGAGTTCACAGAGTCATATCGCTTGAATGCATTCTTATTTCCTGGTCATGTACAACGTGTTGACCAGGCTACCTGACTTGAATTAATCTTCCTGGATTTCTGTGAAAATTTGAAGTTTCTTGAATTTCCTCTGGAGTCTATGGCTTACAGTACTCAGGATATGGGAACTAGATAATGTTCATGGTACTTGAAATACAATCAATCCCCTTCATTGGTCCAGTACATTCGAAGTGGAAATTAGGAAAACTTACAATATTGCCACATTTAGTCCCTTTGTCCAAACTTTCTTTTTAAAAAAGCTGATTTATTTCTCTATTAATAAGAATTAATAGCATTCTATTCAATTAATAGACAAGTTAACTGGCTAATGATTTTTGGCTAATCTGTCACTAAAATGTACTCAAAGTAACTAGAATTTTTACTGACTTCAATCTTTAAAACCAGTTAGATCTTATTTAGTCAACCTTGATTCTCATTATTTTTAAACAGAATTGAACATTTGTTTTGGCCTTATAAAGATGAAGCCTGGGGAAGTGCAGAGAGAAATAGAAAATATATAAACACTTAACAGAGATGGTGTAGTCCAGTATGGAGAATTTTCTAACAGACAATGGGATAAGGATGAAAATTTAATAGGACTTTTTTTTATATTGCTTAATATTCAGAGCCTTCACATATTCTTTTTTATCTTTAGAATTAAATCTAACAAAGAAAACTGGCACTCTAGGTTTAAAGTGGATCTGAACTTTTCTGGGTAAAATATGATTTATATCCTAAAATGATCCCATACTTTAGGGAAATAATAGTACTTCAAATACTCCCAATGTTAAATTTTGCTGAAAAAGAATGGAAACTAATCCTTTCCACTCTAACAGTTGAGAAATTTTTTGATTTTAGGCTCTAACTCAACTATTATCTAATTTCTAAATAGCAAGATGGTATGGAGGGGGTGTAACTTTAAAAGAGTAGCCCATTAGGGCTTCCCTGGCAGTTCAGTGGTTAGGATTCAGCGTTCTCACTGCTGGGGCCTGGGTTCCAACCCTGGTCAGAGAACTAAAATCCCACAAGCCACAGGGTGTGGCAAAAAAAAGAGTAGCCCATTAAATAGTCTAATCATTTAACATTTTCCCTAAATATTAAAATATTAATATTAAATTAATTTTTCCTAAATATTGTTTATCATTTATTTCACACAAAATATCCCCAAATAATAATGAACCCCTATTTAATACCCACTTATATGCAAGAGGCACATCTCATTTCACCTTCATTCAGAAGTTACAGGCAAATATTATTATATTCTTTAATATAATTTAAACAATAATTTTATCTGTTTTATTTTATCTTATGAGGGAACCAAAACATAAAAATTAATCCAATTGCCTTGGTTTGCCTAACACCAAAACCACATTATTTCACTTGATTACTCTGCTACCATCAACTTCTTATTTATAGAAACAAGGTGATTTATTTTCATGCATTAGTCTTTAGTCACTAATTGGTTCCAGGCTTTTCATAATAGATTAATTATTAAACTTCAGCAGGTATGCTATAATTATGAATATCTTTTTAAAATTCAAATCCCTAGACTTCACCCCAAGAGATGCAGGTTTAGGTTGGAGGGCCCAGATCTACATTTTATCAGTCTCCTCATGTTGCACTATTCAGGATGTCCCAGCACACTTTACTACCCAAAAACCTCAACATAATTGATTTTGACTCTACAACTAATATTTATCGAACACTTTCAATGCTCTGGTCACTCTCCTAAGAACCTTACATATCTCCTCCCTGTGCCTACTCAACCCTCACTCCAAATCTTTCTTCATGAACTTTTCTTTGCCTGAAAATTATTTCTCTCTCATTTAATTAATTTTTTTCTTATTCTTTAAGCTCTGTTTCACTTCTGACTTCCTCTGAAAAGACTTCTCAAGCCATGCCAACCTACATCTCTTTTTTTGTCCTACTATACCAACAGCACATCGCTTACTTATACATTTTATTATTTTACCACACAAACACACTGTCATACTTTGAATAATGCACTCTGTGCTCTATGTGTGTGTGTGTGTGTGTGTGTGTGTAAAGAAAGTCATCTTGAAAAGGACTAGGATTTGGTTGCACATCACAGGACTCACTCAGAACTAGGACATATTGAGATGACAAAGATCAGGACACTTTGAGTGAACAGATTCTGTTGACATCAGCATGCTATTTGTCCTATTTCTTATAGGAATCACAGACAAGAGGCTGGGGCCCTAGACTAATTCGTGGATCCTTCAAGGGTATTGAAGGTGGTCTGCCTTTCAGATCTAAACGAGTCTATCTGCATTAGCATGCTCACCTTGGGGTATTTTGCACATATAATGTGCAGATTTAGTTCTTCTCTAAAACACAAATTTATTGCTATGAATCCCCTTCAGGATGGAACCCAGACTCCTAATCATGACCTGGTCTTTCCTTCCTTTTTGAATTCTTTTATAAGCTCCTTCTATTCTCTAGCTATGTTGAAATATTTATATTTTATGGAACTTATTATGGTAGTTAAATACCCATGCCTTAAGATATGTTGTTCACTGGGTTTGTAATATCTACTTCCTCAAATATTGGCTGAATTTTTTTATAAATGGCTTCCTTTTTTCTTCCAGGAAGGTGGAGATGGAAAGTACACCTTACCACTTAAAGGAATGAGAAATTAGTATGTGTTTTCCTCATTATTTGTTTCCTGTCACCCCCCCATACACACACCCTCCAATCCAGCAAATATATTCTTTTTTTTTTTTAACATCTTTATTGGAGTATAATTGCTTTACATTGTTGTGTTAGTTGCTGCTGTATAACAAAGTGAATCGGCTATACGTATACATATATCCCCATATCTCCTCCCTCTTGCGTCTCCCTCCCACCTTCCCTATCCCACCCCTCTAAGTGTTCACAAAGCACTGAGCTGATCTCCCTGTGCTATGCGGCTGCTTCCCACTAGCTATCTATTTTACATTTGGTAGTGTATATATGTCCATGCCACTCTCTCACTTTGTCCCAGCTTACCCTTCCCCCTCCCTGTGTCCTCAAGTCCATTCTCTATGCCTGCATCTTTATTCCTGTCCTGCCCCTATGTTCTTCAGAACCTTTTTTTTTTTTTTTTTAGATTCCATATATATGCATTAGCATACAGTATTTGTTTTTCTCTTTCTGACTTACTTCACTCTGTATGACAGATTCTAGGTCCATCCACCTCTCTACAGATAACTCAATTTCATTTCTTTTTATGGCTGAGTAATATTCCTTTATATATATGTGCCACATCTTCTTTATCCATTCATCTGTCGATGGACAACCCTCAGAATGGGAGAAAATATTTGCAAACAAAGCAACTGACAAAGGATTAATCTCCAAAATACACAAGCAGCTCATGCAGCTCAATATCAAAAAAACAAACAACCTAATCCAAAAATGGGCAGAAGACCTAAATAGACGTTTCTCCAAAGAAGATATACAGATTGCCAACAAACACATGAAAGAATGCTCAATATCACTAATCATTAGAGAAATGCAAATCAGAACTACAATGAGGTGTCACCTCACACTGGTCAGAATGGCCATCATCAAAAAATCTACAAACAATAAATGCTGGAGAGGGTGTGGAGAAAAGGGAACCCTCTTGCACTGTTGGTGGGAATGTAAATTGATACAGTCACTATGGAGAACAGTATGGAGGTTCCTCAAAAAACTAAAAATAGAACTACCATATGACCCAGCAATCCCACTACTGGGCATATACCCTGAGAAAACCATAATTCAAAAAGAGTCATGTACCACAATGTTCATTGCAGCACTATTTACAGTAGCCAGGACATGCAAGCAGCAAATATATTCTTTACTCTTCTCTATTCTGTGACCATGAAGACTCTACTCTCCGGCTATAGCACCCAGGCTGCCTTGACCTTTAGCTTGGAATTTTGGAATACTTTACATAAAATTAAAAATTCCTGGCTTCTTATAAAAGAAGAAAAAATATCTGAGGATCTGGAATGTGGGCTCATACTAATTTGGCAATGATGGGCAGGAGCTGAGAAGCAATTGCATCCTTTAAACGGGGCAAGTACCATTCCCAGTGGTCTCCCCATATGCATCTAGGCACATATTCTTGGATTGCTGAAACCATTTTTATTGGCTTCAGGACCCCTTGGGACATATGTCACTTTAACTGCTGCTCTGTGATCACCAATGGAGGATTTGTGCTTTAGAAATTTCACTGAAGATAATCTACCCCTCCCTTTCTTTTTCCTCTTCATTTCCTCTAAATAATAAGATGTCTTGGTATATGGAGAAAATATTTGTTATCCATACAAGTACTTCCTCCCACCAAATTAATTTGGGGGCTTCTTAAGCCCTTTCTTTCTGACATCTCAGTCCATCAACTCCAAGTTTTGTACTGAAACATTGCCTGCAAAATGGCACAGAAACAGCTGAACTGGTAGGAGGGCATTTCCATATTACAGTGAACTTTCTATCATTGGGCATATTTCCATCTGCAGATTCTCCAAACCTTACAATTTCCAGTTGCTGCTCCCCATGTGAACTGCAGGAAAATGAGGTTTCCAAACAGGATCTCATTTCTGCTTGCCCCATGCCTCGTTGGAATCAATCAAGGAGAATAATGCTGGGAAGACTGAGAGATGGCAAAGGAGAATTAGTAAGTATGGTCTTATTCCAACGAAACCACATAACCTAAGAAAACAATTTGTGGATCTGATAGTAGATATTGCAATTGAATATTATTTTGTAGGAGCAGAATTGCAGCTACTGCTGTCAGCACACAGCAGGTGGTTGGAAGTTTGCAACTTTTATGAAAGCCATTTTTATCATAGTACATTTCATGTAAACAGTGGCAATAAAAAGCTAAATTGTTCCAGGAATAAGATGCAAATTTTACAAATGGGTTTTCTTCAATAAGAATTTGGCATTTTTGCCTGAATTAAAATAAAGAATAACTTTAAGACAACATTGACATGTTCAATACATTTTTGGCTCTGAGTGTCACTGGCAAGTTATTCCCCACAGTCATCCTGTAGAGATTCCTGTTAATCTTGAAGAATCTGATATTTTGGAGGCTGCTAACAACATTATTTCACTTCTTCAGGTTCCCAGTTGGTTCAGTGTTTTTGAGTTTTGGAAGATACAGTCATATTTTGTTTTCTGTGTATTTTTAATGACAGGCACAGTACCACAGTGTTATATTTGTCCTAGGAATATTCAAATTCTTTCTCTGTTCATCCTTGGGAGTCTTCCATTTTAGTTCTTACATAACTTTGTGGAGATCATAATCTTCTTGAAGACTTTTTTTTTTAAATAAAGGGATTCCATTTATTAAACTAAAATCTAGAAACAGATAACGTTGCAATAGTTTGAATTCTCTAAGTTATTCCTAAACCTCTTTTTATTTCAGTTAGTAAAATTGAGTAAACCACTCTGGATCAAATAAAATTCAAAACACCTAGTGAACTAAGTGTTTAAGTGTTACAAAAGAAAATATGAAATGTGTTCTCTATATCAAGCTGTGTACAATCTTACAAACACATTAAAATATAGGTTTAATTTTACTGTGCCATTTTATGTTTGTAAGTTACCACAAAATCTTGAAACAACTGATTTTGTTCATTAGTATGATGACTGATAAATTACATACATACTTAATACAAAATTTAAATAAACTTAAAAACTAGATATTTTTAAAAAGCAGAAAATGAGACTGGGAAAGGTCAAGTAACTTTCTAAAAAAATTTACATATACTATGTAACCTAACTAGGATTCAAGCCAGGGAATTCTCTCTCCTTTCTATCTTTCTCTCCTCTTTCCCTCTGCCCCCCTTATTCTACCTCTTTCTTTGTTCCTTCCTTCCTTTCCTTTCCTTTTTTCTCTCTTCCATTTAATTTCTTATTATGGTAAGATATACATAATATGAAATTTCATATACATAATATGAAATTTACATAATATGAAATTTATTAATGCCAGTGAATTTAATATCAAATTCACTGGCATTAAGTTCATTCACAATGTTGTACAACTGTCATCACTAACCATTCCTGGAAATTTTTCATCATCTCAAGCAGAAACTGTACTCATTAAACAACCACTCTCCATTCCTTTTACCTCCCCCCACCCTTTTACTTTCCGTGTCTGATTTTGACTACACTAGGTACCTCATATAAATGGAATCATCAGTATTTGTCTTTTTGTTCTGGCTCATTTCAATTAACATAATGTCCCCAAATTTATACTGTGGCATGTGTCAGAATTTCCATTCTTTTAAAGCTGAATAATATTCCATTGTATGTATATACTATATATTAAAAATCTATTCATCTGTTGGTAAACACTCAGGTTATTTTCACCTTTTGGCTACTGTGAGTAATAATGCTATAGATGTGTTGGTACAGATATCTTTTCAATACCCTGTTTTTATATCTTTTATGTATATACAGAGAAGTAGAATTGTTGAATCATGTGGTGATTTTATTTTTAATTATTTGAGGAACGACCACACATTTTTTTTTTTCTTTCTTGAGAGTAGCCATTCTAATGTGTGTGGGGTGGTATTACATTGTATTTTTTAATTGTTATATTGTTCATGTATAGAGGCATGATTTTTTTTTCTTATTTTATATCCTATAAGTTACTTGCATTTTTAAATTAGTTCTAACTTTATACTGTGGAACCTTTTTCTACATATAAGATCATGTGGTCTATGAACAGATAATTTTACTTTTTTTTTTATCCAAAGTGGATAGCTTTTACTTAGTTTTCTTGTGCATTTGTCCTAGTGAGGGCTTTCAGTACTATGTTGAGTTGAAATGGTGAAAGTGGGCATCCTTATCTTGTTCCCAATTCCAGAGGAAAAGTTTTCAGTCTTTCATCATTGAATATGACACTGGCTGTGGGCTTTACATGTATGGCCATTAATATGTTGAGGTTGTTTACTTCTTTTTTTTTTTTTTTTTTTTTTAAATTATTTATTTATTTATTTTATGGCTGTGTTGGGTCTTTGTTTCTGTGCGAGGGCTTTCTCTAGTTGTGGCAAGTGGAGGCCACTCTTCGTCGCGGTGCGCGGGCTTCTCACTATCACGGCCTCTCTTGTTGCGGAGCACAGGATCCAGACGCGCAGGCTCAGTAGTTGTGGCTCAGGGGCCTAGTTGCTCCGCGGCATGTGGGATCTTCCCAGACCAGGGCTCGAACCCGTGTGCCCTGCATTGGCAGGCAGATTCTCAACCACTGCGCCACCAGGGAAGCCCAAGGTTGTTTACTTCTATTACTAGTTTATTGATTGTTTTTGTCAAGAAAGGTTATTGAATCTTTTCAAATGCTTTTACTATATCAATCATGCATGTATTTTTTCTTTATCCTGTTAATGAGGTGTTTTACTTTAATTTACTGGTAAGATATACATAATATAAATTTTACCATTGTATCATTTTAAGTGTCAAATTCCCTGGCATTAAGTTCATTCACAATGTTGTATAACTGTCACCACTAACCATTCCCAGAAATGTTTCATCATCTCAGGCAGAAACGGTACGCATTAAACAACCACTCTGCAACTTAACTTCAATGACATAAAAATTCTCTACCTTTTCACAGTCTTGTCCCGTCCCTATTTTGTCATTTATATCACAAGTTACACCTTTATATATTGTGTATCCATTAACATAGATCTAAAATTATTATGTATACTTTTGTCATTTAAATTCTATAAAAGAATAAAAAGTATAGTTAACAATAAATTTACACTAATGCAGATTTTTATATTTGTCTTTATATTTACCTTTATCAGAGAACTTTATATTTTCTTATGCATTCTAAGTACTGTCTACTGTCTTTTGTTTTAACTGAAAGGACTCCCATGAACAGAAACCATGTAATGTATTCCCTCAGGTTTTATTTATCTGGGAAATTCTTAAATTATCCATCATTTATGAAGGGCAGTTTTGCTACATGTAGAATTATTTGTTTTACGTTACCTTTTCTTTTCCTTCAGCACTTTAAATATTTCATTCCATTGCATTCTGCCCTGCAAAGTTTCTGCTGAGAAATAAGCTGATAAGTATACAGAGGCTCCAATGTATATGATGTCACTTTTCTTTTGCACTTTCAAGATTTACTCTCTGTCATTGACTTTAAAGAGTTTGATCATAATATATTTCATTGTGAGTCTTTTGGGAATTTTTTTCCCTTCTTGCATTGTGCTAGCTTCTTGCATTTGTATTTTTTACTTGTCTTTCCCCAAATTTGGGAAATTCTAAGCCATTAGTTCTTTAAATAAGCTCTGCACTTTTCACACTCTATCCTCCTTCTGGACTGCCTATATACGTATGTTGTTCTGCATAATGGTGTCTCATAAGTCCTTTAGTCTCTGTTCAACTATTATTATTTTTTTCTCTTCAGATTCAGTAATTTCAAATGACTTGAGTTCAGTTCCCTGATTGTTACTTCTGAGTGTTCTAGTCTGTTGTTTAACCCCCTGAATTAAAATTTTCAATTCAGTTATTGTGTTTTTCAACTTTAGAATTAATTTTGAAATTAGTTTTTCAATTAATTTCTACCTCTTGTTTATATTCTCATTTTGTTTATATACTGGAGATTTATTTATTTGTTTGAATGGGTCTTTATTCCTTGTTTATTTTTTGTGGGTTTTTTTTTAGAAATATTATCTAGATTTATTAATTTTTACAGTGCTTTCTTCACATGGGTCACCTGGAAAGTCTAAATTGTTGTTGTATGTATATAGTATATACAACAATGTGTTGTTACACATTAAAAATATAATATTAGTTGCAGATAATTTTTATTTTTTCTTTTTTTAATTTTCTTTAACATCTTTATTGGAGTATAATTGCTTTACAATGGTGTGTTAGTTTCTGCTTTATAACAAAGTGAATCAGTTATACATATACATATGTCCCCATATCTCTTCCCTCTTGCATCTCCCTCCCTCCCACCCTCCCTATGCCACCCTTTTAGCTGGTCACAAAGCACCGAGCTGATCTCCCTGTGCTATGGAGCTACTTCTCACTAGCTAGCTATTTTGCATTTGGTGGTGTATGTATGTCCATGCCACTCTCTCACTTTGTCCCAACTTACCCTTCTCCCTCCCCATATCTTCATGTCCATTCTCTAGTAGGTCTGCATCTTTATTCCCATCTTGCCCCTAGGTTCTGCTGAACATTTTTTTTTCTTTTTCTTTCTTTTTTTTTTTTTATAGATTCCATACATATGTGTTAGCATACGGTATTTATTTTTCTCTTTCTGACGTACTTCACTCTGTATGACAGTCTCTAGGTCCATCCACCTCACTACAAATAACCCAGTTTCATTCCTCTTTATGGCTGAGTAATATTCCATTGTATATATGTGCCACATCTTCTTTTTCCATTCATCTGTTGATGGACACTGAGGTTGCTTCCATGTCCAGGCTATTGTAAATAGAACTGCAATGAACATTTTGGTACATGACTCTCTTTGAATTATGGTTTTCTCAGGGTATATGCCCAGTAGTGGGATTGTTGGGTCATATGGTAGTTCTATTTTTAGTTTTTTAAGGAACCTCCATACTGTTCTCCATAGTGGCTGTATCAATTTACACTCCCACCAACAGTGCAAGAGGGTTCCCTTTTCTCCACACCATCTCCAACATTTATTGTTTGTAGATTTTTTGACGATGGCCATTCTGACCGGTGTGAGATGATATCTCATTGTAGTTTTGATTTGCATTTCTCTAATGATTAATGATGTTGAGCATTCTTTCATGTGTTTGTTGGCAATCTGTATATCTTCTTTGGAGAAATGTCTATTTAAGTCTTCTGCCCATTTTTGGATTGGGTTGTTTGTTTTTTTTTTGATCTTGAGCTGCATGAGCTGCTTGTAAATTTTGGAGATTGATCCTTTGTCACTTGTTTCATTTGCAAATATTTTCTCGCATTCTGAGGGTTGTCTTTTGGTCTTGTTTATGGTTTCCTTTGCTGTGCAAAAGCTTTTAAGTTTCATTAGGTCCCATTTGTTTATTTTTGTTTTTATTTCCATTTCTCTAGGAGGTGGGTCAAAAAGGATCTTGCTGTGATTTATGTCCTAGAGTGTTCTGCCTATGTTTTCCTCTAAGTGTTTGAGGGTATCTGGCCTTACATTTAGGTCTTTAATCCATTTTGAGTTTATTATTATGTATGGTGTTAGGGAGTGTTCTAATTTCATTCATTTACGTGTAGCTGTCGAGTTTTCTCAGCACCACTTATTGAAGAGGCTGTCTTTCTCCTCTGTATATTCTTGCCTCCTTTATCAAAGATAAGGTGACCATATGTGCATGCTCTGGGCTTTCTATCCTGTTCCATTGATCTATATTTCTTTTTTTGTGCCAGTACCATACTGTCTTGATAACTGTAGCTTTGTAGTATAGTCTGAAGTCAGGGAGCCTGATTCCTCCAGCTCAATTTTTCTTTCTGAAGATTGCTTTGACTATTTGGGGTCTTTTGTGTTTCCATACAAATTGTGGATTTTTTTGTTCTAGTTCTGTGAAAAATGCCATTGGTAGTTTGATAGGGATTGCATTGAATCTGTAGATTGCTTTGGGTAGTAGAGTCATATTCACAATGTTGATTCTTCCAATCCAAGAACATGGTATATATCTCCATCTATTTGTATCATCTTTAATTTCTTTCATTAGTGTCTTATAATTTTCTGCACACAGGTCTTTTGTCTCCTTACGTAGGTTTATTCCTAGGTATTTTATTCTTTTTGTTGCAATGGTAAATGGGAGTGTTTTCTTAATTTCACTTTCAGATTTTTCATCATTAGTGTATAGGAATGCAAGAGATTTCTGTGCATTAATTTTCTATCCTGCTACTTTACCAAATTCATTGATTAGCTCTAGGAGTTTTCTGGTAGCATCTTTAGGATTCTCTATGTATAGTATCATGTCATCTGCAAACAGTGACGGCTTTACTTCTTCTTTTCCGATTTGGATTCCTTTTATTTCTTTGTCTTCTCTGATTGCTGTGGCTAACACTTCCAAAACTATGTTGAATAATAGTGGTGAGAGTGGGCAAACTTGTCTTGTTCCTGATCTTAGTGGAAATGGTTTCAGTTTTTCAACATAGAGAATGATGTTGGCTGTGGGTTTGTCATATATGGCCTTTATTATGTTGAGGAAAGTTCCCTCTATGCCTACACTCTGGAGGGTTTTTATCATAAATCGTTGTTGAATTTTCTTGAAAGCTTTCTCTGCATCTATTGAGATGATCATATAGTTTTTCTTCTTCAATTTGTTAATATGGCATATCATGTTGATTGACTTGCGTATATTGAGGAATCCTTGCGTTCCTGGGATAAACCCCACTTGATCATAGTGTATGATCCTTTTAATGTGCTGTTGGATTCTGTTTGTTAGAATTTTGTTGAGGATTTCACATCTATGTTCATCAGTGATATTGGCCTGTAGTTTTCTTTCTTTGTGACATCTTTGTCTGGTTTTGGTATCAGAGTGTTGGTGGCCTCGTAGAATGAGTTTGGGAGTGTTCCTCCCTCTGCTATATTTTGGAAGAGTTTGAGAAGGATAGGTGTTAGATGTTCTCTAAATGTTTGATAGAATTCGCCTGTGAAGTCATCTTGTCCTGGGCTTTTGTTTGTTGGAAGATTTTTAATCACAGTTTCAATTTCAGTGCTTATGATTGGTCTGTTCCTATTTTCTATTTCTTCCTGGTTCAGTCTCCAGGAAGGTTGTGCATTTCTAGGAATTTGTTCCATTTCTTCCAGGTTGTCCATTTTATTGACATAGAGTCGCTTGTAATAACCTCTCATGATCCTTTGTATTTCTGCAGTGTCAGTTGTTACTTCTACTTTTTCATTTCTAATTCTATTGATTTGAGTCTTCTCCTTTTTTTTCTTGATAAGTCTGGCTAATGGTTTATCAATTTTGTTTATCTTCTCAAAGAACCAGCTTTTAGTTTTATTGATCTTTGCTATCGTTTCCTTCATTTCTTTTTCATTTATTTCTGATCTGATCTTTATGATTTCTTTCCTTCTGCTAACTTTGGGGGATTTTTGTTCTCTTTCTCTAATTGCTTTAGGTGTAAGGTTAGGTTGTTTATTTGAGATGTTTCTTGTTTCTTAAGGTAGGATTGTATTGCTATAAACTTCCCTCTTAGAACCGCTTTTGCTGCATCCCACAGGTTTTGGGTCATTGTGTTTTCATTGTCATTTGTTTCTAGGTATTTTTTGATTTCATCTTTGATTTCTTCAGTGATCTCTTGGTTATTAAGTAGTGTGTTGTTTAGCCACCATGTGTTTGTATTTCTTACAGATTTTTTCCTGTATCTATTGATATCTAGTCTCATATCGTTGTGGTCAGAAAAGGTACTTGATACGATTTCAATTTTCTTAAATTTACCAAGGCTTGATTTGTGACACAAGATATGATCTATCCTGGAGAATGTTCCATGAGCACTTGAGAAGAATATGTATTATGTTGCTTTTGGATGGAATGTCCTATAAATATCAATTAAATCCATCTTGTTTAATGTATCATTTAAAGCTTGTGTTTCCTTATTTATTTTCATTTTGGATGACCTGTCCATTGGTGAAAGTGGGGTGTTAAAGTCCCCTACTATGATTGTGTTACTGTCGATTTCCCATTTTATGGCTTTTAGTATTTGCCTTATGTATTGAGGTGCTCCTATGTTGGGTGCATAAATATTTACAATTGTTATATCTTCTTCTTGGATTGATCCCTTGACCATTATGTAGTGTCCTTCTTTGTCTCTTGTAATAGTCTTTGTTTTAAAGTCTAATTTTTCTGATATGAGAATTGCTATTCCAACTTTCTTTTGATTTCCATTTGCATGGAATATCTTTTTCCATCCCCTCACTTTCAGTCTGTATGAGTCCCTAGGTCTGAAGTGGGTCTCTTATAGACAGTGTATATACGGGTCTTGTTTTTGTATCCATTCAGCCAGTCTGTGTCTTTTGGTTCGAGCATTTAATTCACTTACATTCAAGTTAATTATTGATATGTATTTTCCTATTGCTGTTTTCTTAATTGTTTTGGGTTTATTATTGTAGCCCTTTTCCTTCTCTTGTGTTCCCTTCCTAGAGAAGTTCCTTTAGCATTTTTTGTAAAGCTGGTTTGGTGGTGCTGAATTCTCTTAGCTTTTGCTTGTCTGTAAAGCTTTTTATTTCTCCATCAAATCTGAATGAGATCCTTGCTGGGTAGAGTAATCTTGGTTGTAGGTTCTTCTCCTTCATCACTTTAAATATGTCCTGCCACTCCCTTCTTGCTTGCAGAGTTTCTGCTGAAAGATCAGCTGTTAACCTTATGGGGATTTCCTTATGTGTTATTTGTTATTTTTCCCTTGCTGCTTTTAATATTTGTTCTTTGTATTTAATTTTTGATAGTTTGATTATTATGTGTCTTGGTGTGTTTCTCCTTGGATTTGTCCTATATGGGACTCTCTGTGCTTCCTGGACTTGATTAACTACTTCCTTTCCCATAATAGGGAAGTTTTCAACTATAATCTCTTCAAATATTTTCTCAGTCCCTTTTTTTCTCTTCTTCTTCTGGGGCCCCTATAATTTGAATGTTGGTGCATTTAATGTTGTCCCAGAGGTCTCTGAGACTGTCCTCAATTCTTTTCACTCTTTTTTCTTTATGCTGCTCTGCAGTAGTTATTTCCACTATTTTATCTTCCAGGTCACTTATCAGTTCTTCTGCCTCAGTTATTCTGCTATTGATCTCTTCTAGAGAACTTTTAATTTCATTTAATGTGTTGTTCATCACTGTTAGTTTGCTCTTTAGTTCTTGTAGGTCCTTGTTAAACATTTCTTGTATCTTCTCCATTCTATTTTCAAGATTTTGGATCATCTTTACTATCATTATTCTGAATTCTTTTTCAGGTAGACTGCCTATTTCCTCTTCATTTGTTAGGTCTGGTGGGTTTTTGCCTTTCTCCTTCATCTGCTGTGTGTTTCTCTGTCTTCTCATTTTGCTTAACTTATTGTGTTTGGGGGTCTCCTTTTCGTAGGCTGCAGGTTCGTAGTTTCCACTGTTTTTGGTGTCTGTCCCCAGTGGCTAAGGTTGTTTCAGTGGGTTGTGTAGGCTTCCTGGTGGAAGGGACTAGTGCCTGTGTTCTGGTGGATAAGGCTGGATCTTTTCTTTCTGGTAGGCAGGTCCACATCTGGTGGTGTGTTTTGGGGTGTCTATGGCCTTATTATGATCTTAGGCAGCCTCTGTGCTAATGGATGGGGTTGTGTTCTGTCTTGCTAGTTGTTTGACATAGGGTGTCCTGCACTGTAGCTTGCTGGTCGTTGAGTGGAGCTTGGTCTTGAGGTTGAGATGGAGATCTCTGGGAGATTTTTGCCATTTGATATTACGTGGAGCTGGGAGGTCTCTTGTGGACCTGTGTCCTGAACTTGGCTCTCCCACCTCAGTGGCACAGCCCTGATGCCTGGCTGGAGCACCAAGAGCCTGTCCTCCACACGGCTCAGAATAAAAGGGAGAAAAAAATGAAAGAAAGAAAGAAGAAGATAAAATAAAATAAAATAATTAAAATAAAAAATAATTATTAAGAAAAAAATTTTTTTTAAGTAATAAAAAAAAAATCAGACAGAACCCTAGGACAAATGGTAAAAGCAAAGCTATACAGACAAAATCCCACACAGAAGCATACACATACACACTCACAAAAGAGAAAAAGGGAAAAATATATATATATTGTTGCTCCCAAAGTCCACCTCCTCAATTTGGGATGATTCATTGTCCATTCAGGTATTCCACAGACGCAGGGTGCATCAAGTTGATTGTGGAGATTTAATTCGCCGCTTCTGAGGCTGCTGGGAGAGATTTCCCTTTCTCTTCTTTGTTCGCACAGCTCCCAGGGTTCAGCTTTGGATTTGGACCCTCCTCTGCATGTAGGTCGTCTGAGGGCATCTGTTCTTCACTCAGACAGGATGGGGTTAAAGGAGCAGCTGATTCAGGGGATCTGGCTCACTCAGGCCGGGGAGAGGTGGGGTACGGAGTGCGGGGTGAGCCTGCAGCTGCAGAGGCCAACGTGACGTTGCAACAGCCTGAGGCATGCCGTGTGTTCTCCCGGGGAAGTTGTCCCAGGATCATGGGACCCTGGCAGTTGTGGGCTGCACAGGCTCCCGGGAGGGGCAGTGTGGAGAGTGACCTGTGCTCGCACACAGGCTTTCTGGAGGCGGCAGCAGCCTTAGCATCTCATGCCCGTCTCTGGGGTCTGAGCTGATATCCCGGCTCACCTGTCTCTGGAGCTCATTTAGGCGGCACTCTTAATCCCCTCTCCTCACGCACCAGGAAACAAAGAGGGAAGAAAAAGTCTCTTGTCTCGTTGGCAGCTCCAGACTTTTTCCCGGACTCCCTCCCGGCTAGCTGTGGCGCACTAACCCCTTCAGGCTGTGTTCACGCTGCCAGCCCCAGTCCTCTCCCTGGGATCCGACCGAAGCCCGAGCCTCAGCTCCCAGCCCCGCCTGCCCCGGCGGGTGAGCAGACAAGCCTCTCGGGCTGGTGAGTGCTGGTTGGTACCGATCCTCTGTGTGGGAATCTCTCCGCTTTGCCCTCCACACCCCTGTGGCTGCACTCTCCTCCGTGGCTCCGAAGCTCCCCCCTCTGCCACCTGCAGTCTCCGCCCGCGAAGGGGCTCCTAGTGTGTGGAAACCTTTCCTCCTTCACGGCTCCCTCCCACTGGTGCAGGTCCCGTCCCTATTCTTTTGTCTCTATTATTTCTTTTTTCTTTTGCCCTACCCAGGTACATGGGGAGTTTCTTGCCTTTTGTGAGGTCTGAGGTCTTCTGCCAGCGTTCAGTAGGTGTTCTTTAGGAGTTGTTCCATATGTAGATGTATTTCTGATGTATTTGTGGGGAGGAAGGTGATCTCCGCATCTTACTCTTCCTCCATCTTCCCTTTTTTTTCCTTTTGTGTTATTTTTGTGTGTGTCTTTCTGACGTCCTGTGATATTTTGCTGAAAATTGGGCATTTGAAAAAACAGCTACTTCTCCCATTCTTTGTGGTCTGGACTTTGCTAATCAGCCTGGTAGAAAAGCTCAGGGTCTCTCAAATGTTTTTTGGGTATGTATCTTCCCTGAATCTGAGCCTGTATTTAGGTTCCAGTTCCACTGTATACATTGCTATTTTTAAATGTCTTAATTTTCTAACAATCTTATCCTTGCTTCTTCTGGGAGCCTTAGCTATTTGTTCTATTGTATTCCTGGGTGGATAACCTCTTGACCTCAAGCACTTATGGTAATGCATTCCCTCTGCAGCAATCTTATGCCTCACTGCCTTTCATTGGCCTCTATCATGATAGTCACACTATGCCGCCCTTCTTGTTAGCACTCTGGGTTAGGAGAGACAGACACCCTCAGGCAGTCCCTTGGCCAGTTCTTAAGATGGAACTTGAAAGCAAGTTTCTTTTTTCTCTTCCATCCTGAGGGAGGAGACAGGAACTAGATGGTTTTTTCCTGACCATGTCACATTGTCTTGGATATGGGGCTGGGCTAAAGGTAAGCAAAAATGTCACAAAATTTTCTATCATTTTGAAAGTGGCTTTGTCTCGGTTAGGCATTCATTTGGTGGCTGCAGATCCCTAATTTGTTTCCAGCATTCCACAAAGCTACTTTTGTCTTTATGTTGTTGTTTGGCATTTTTATGGGGAAATAAGGAATGGGGTCCTGGAGCTTCCTAGTCTAATTTTGCTGATGTCCTGTAGTGACATATTTTAATTCCAGTCTCATCTCCTTTCATGAGTATTTTACAGATATTTTAATTGTGGCTAACATCAGGATTACATATAAAATCCTAAAGTTAAAACTATCTAATTTGAATTGATATTAACTTAAGTTCAACCTCAAACCAAAACTTATATAGCTCCATTTCCCTTTTTCTGTTATTGATGCCACAAATATATATATATATATTTTTTGCATTTGTCTTTTAAATCCTATAGAAAGAATGTGGAGTGACAAATCGTAATTAGAATAATACTCATTTTTATATTTGCCCATGTATTTACCTTCACTGGAAATTTTATATCTTCATATGTTTTGGAGTTACTTTTTAACATCCTTTTATAATGGATTCTTTTTTGTATTTTTTTAGGGCAGGCCTAATGGTAGTAAACTCCCTCAGCTTTTTTAAAATCTTGGAATATCTTAAATTCTCCCTCACCTTTGAAGGGCAATTTTACTGGATGAATAATTCTTTGTTTTTCTGCAATATTCTTTTTTCTTTGTACTCTAAATAGATCATCTCACTGCCTTCTTACCTCTATGGTTTCTCAAGAGAAATCAGCCGATAATCTTACTGAGAAACTCTTGTATATGACAACTTGCTCCTCTCTTGCTGCTTTTAAGAATGTGTCCTTTATTTTGGTCTTTGGCCATTTGTGTCTCCATCTGGTCTGTTTGTGTTTTTCCCACTTAGAATTTGTTGCATGGCTTAGATTTGTAAATTCAACTCTTTCATCCAATTCAGTAGCTTGTGTCTATTATTCTTCAAACAATCTTTTGCCTCATTCTCTCTCTTCTTCTATAACTCCCATAATATTTATATCGGTCTGTTTGATGGTGTCCCATAAGTCCACTAGGTGCTTTACTTTCATTTTTTTTTTCCTTCAGACTTGGTATCTTCAATTGTCTTATCTTCAAGTTTGCAAATTCTTTCTTCTGCCTGTTGAAACCTGTTGTCAGGTTCATATAGTAATTTTGTTTGTTTGTTTTTATTATTGTAGATATCCACTCCAGAACTGCTGTTTGGATACTTTTTGTAATATCTTTCTTTCTGTTGATATTCCCCTTTTCCCATATATTTTTTATTGTTTGTTTTTTTGTGTGTGTGTGCTCTTTGTCCATTTTGTCCCTTAGCTCTTTGAGTATATTTAAGACAAGTGTTTTAAAGTATTTGACTAGTAGGCCCAATATCTAGGCTTGCTTAATAAATATTAATACATACACACAGACACACACACACACACACATATGTGTGTGTGCCAATTTAGTTGTTTTTCTGAATTAAGTAATTCCTCCTGTTGCATGCATTGTAATTTTTTGTTCTTGTTGAGATTTGGGTATTTGACTATTATAACATGACTACTCTGGATATAAGATTTTCCTTCTTCCCTGGGGTTTGCTGGTTGGTTTTAGTTTTGATTTGGTTTTGGTTTTGGTTTTTGAAGGCTGTTGTAATCCTTTCTTTTTCAGACTTTTCCAAATTATTTTTACAGAGTCTTTCCTTGTCATATGTGATTTATTAATTCTGTTCCTTTAGTGTGTGTTCAGTTAAGGCTTTGACAGTGATTTCCTGGACTGCCAAGAGATGAAACAAACAAACACATAGATGAAGTACCCAATATATACTTATAAAAGGGAGAACAACTACTTCTCCCAGTGTTTGCAGATGGACACTGTGCTGGTTCTTCACTTAGCTAAGCTTCCTCTGGGCCTCTGGATTGGCCAAGAGGAAAGCGAAAGCCCCTCTCAGGGCTTTGATGAGCACACATCTTCCTTGGGCATGTGTGTGGCTGTATATACAATTGCTTTTGAATGTTTTAATTTCCCACAGACGTCTCATCCCTTCTTTTCCTCCAGGCCTTAGATGGTCTATTATATTTTTCCACCCATAATCTCTTGCCCCAAGCTTTTCTGGGTTTGTAGTCCTCTTGTAGTTTTTAAAAGCAGTGCCTGTCACTCTCCTCCCTTGCCTTCCATGTTATGCAAAACAGATACATATATTGTGTCAGTCTTTCAAGTGTCCCTCAGGCAAGTTATGACAGCTGTACACAATAATTTGCAAATAATGTTCTGCTCTGCTCTCTCCAGTTTTAGGAGGTTTGGGGCAAGTTAGGACTTAGAACTGGGCTGGAAATTGCTCAAGATGAAGACCACTGCTGTGTCATGCATGGGCTGTTGCAAGGACAAATACTAATACCACAATACTTTCCTGCCACTTTGAAGAAAAATCTTGATTGGGTATTTGATTTGTTGTTGTAAACTTTTGACTATTTTTCAGAGCTCAAAGTTGGTTCAGACATCCTCGGGTTTTTTCAGTGTTTCTGTGGAGGAACAAGAGCATGGAGCTTGGTTCACCATTTTTCTGACTAAAAAATATATGCATTTTTAATTGTGTTAAGTATTAAGTTGTCCTGTCAGGGTAATTATAAAATTATAGGGATAGATAGATACTTAAATTTCAAACATGAGGTCCTGATTGATATAGATTTTTAGGACGGTTGTAAGATAAGCAGTGTGCAGTGGATGAGATTTGAAATTATAACTTAAAGATTGGTATGTTTGGGACTTCCCTGGTGGCACAGTGGTTAAGACTCCATGATCCCAATTCAGGGTTTGATCTCTGGTCAGGGTACTAGATCCCACATGCATGCCTCAACTAAAAATTCACATGTCACAACTAAGGAGCCTGCAAGCTGCAACTAAGACCCAGCACAACCAAATGAAAATAAATAAATAAATAAATAAATATTTTTAAAAAATGGTATGGTTGAAGGTCAAGAAGAATTTTTAAATTAAATGATTAAAAACTTTGAGAAATTGAGGTGATCATTAGAATAATCAACAATATGTAGTTATCACAGACAGCTGATTTTATAACATCATATATCCCAGCTCATGGTTGGTTACAGGTTGAAACATCCTCACTCCAAAGTTTATTGCCTTTCAGTGTCAAGATTACTGCAGGAGACAAGCACAGAGCCAGTCTACTACCCACCCTAAAACTATTTACCTTTATCTCTGGATAGAACCAGGAACAACTAAATCCCTTCAGAGTCAGACCAACTTTCAAATTACAGTTAGAGTGGGAGAGTGGAAGAGAATATGTACACAGACTTACCTGGTCAATTATTTTACCATTACATGAGGAGAAGCTATCTTTGTGCTCATGTTAATTCCTTTAGATCAGTGTTCATGGCAAGGGAAGCTTCCCTGGAAGAATTTGAAGACCCAAATGGAAACAAGTATCTCTGAGATGGTAAGTATTTCATTTTTTGGTAGGCGTAGTGTTTGATGATATTCTGTACAAGAGCCTAAACACATAATACAAATATATTTCAGGATTTTAAACCAGGAGTCAGCAAATTTTTCTAGAAAGTGCCAGAGATCAAAGATGTTATGCTTTGCAATCATAAGGATTTTGTTGCAAGTACTCAGCTCTCTGCCTGGAGTATGAATGAAGCCATAGACAACATGTAAACAAGTAAACTTGGCTGTGTTCCAATAAAACTTTGCTTAACAAAACAAGCATCAGGCTAGATTTCACTCACTGGCCATAGTTTGTCAACCCCAGTTTTAGACTATTGATTTGGTGTGCTTCCCATAAACCGTATATGAAAGTCATCTGAGTTAAAACATCCTTGGGCACCATCCTGAAGACCTGATTCAGAAAAGAAGAGTGAGGTCTGGGATGTTGCATTGTAATTATAGGTTCAAAGTGATTTTTATGTACATAGAAGTTCCTGAACCACTGCACAATTCCATGCTCTAAAGAGAACATATGTAGGAAAATGATTTTTATTCAGAACAGAAACAGAAAGCATTTCTTGGGAGATTGGAGGTTAGAGGCAGCATTCAGGAGCTCAGACCTACAATCTTGCTACAAGAGGAGAATTAACTAATAGATAAGAAAGTTAAGAGAAAAAGCAAAGTGAGAGAAAAGTTTCCCACATCATAAGTAATGCAAACACTTTGTTCTTTTTCCAAATTTCACAAAATGTGTTTGACTTAACAGATGTGTATAATAGACTTCAACAACTTTTCAACTGTAAGATTTAGGTGTCAGAATTGCTGGAAGCTACCTCCTAGCCATTTTCTTGAATTGTTTCATTTCTTTACAAGAAAATGCACAGTGTAAGGTTAACTGCAGATCCATATCTGAGAGAATAGTTTGCCTGTTTGAATAAATAATAGCAGTATTCAAAAAGTTCAACTTCTTCCCTGCACAATTGGTTGGGTTGCATCTCTGACCTAACAAACACTGAGCACAAAAACCTCAGCGGAATCCTTAAGGGAATGTAAATGAATGGTACAGCAAACAATAATAACCAGCACCCACTTCCCAAGTGAATTTCCCCAATCCAAGGAGAAACAACAAACCAGTTTGTGTTTTGCTTTGCTTTAAATAAAGTATGTTTAGCCAATGGGAAATATCAGTCTAATGATCACTGGCCAATTCACATGACTGTATTCTATAGGATACAATGCCATTCTTTAAGGGGGTTCTCTGTATAATTAAGAATTATATTAAGTAGTTAACAAACTCTGTGCATTGGTTTAACCACTGTGGTTTCCACAGAATAAAATATTAATCTTCATTCAAAAGACATATAACACTGTACCAATTGTTATGCACAAAGTCGTAACAGAATCAACACTCCTCATCCTGTAAGTGATTAGTAATGATGGAGGTAATAGAGGTGAACCTACCAATGTGCCCTATAATTTCCTCGCGTAATTCACAGATCACAGTATCAACTGTATCTAGTTGTGAGATTTAAATGAGGTAAAGCATATGCAGTCTATAATTAAGCAGTTGCCTAACAAATGTTGTAATTGTGTTCAATAATCAACTATTACTGACAGATAATATATGTATTAAAAGGACCCGGGCTTCCCTGGTGGCTCAGTGGTTGAGAGTCTGCCTGCCAATGCAGGGGACACGGGTTCGAGCCCTGGTCTGGGAGGATCCCACATGCCGTGGAGCAACTAGGCCCGTGAGCCACGGCTACTGAGCCTGCGCGTCTGGAGCCTGTGCTCTGCAACGGGAGAGGCCGCGACAGTGAGAGGCCCGCGCACCGTGATGAAGAGTGGCCCCCTCTTGCCACAACTAGAGAAAGCCCTCGCACAGAAACGAAGACCCAACACAGCCACAAATAAATAAATAATAAAAAAATTTAAAAAAAAAAAAAAAAAAAAAAAAAGGACCCAGGGGCTATGTGAGGTTAGTCAATAAGCACAGAGATGCAAGGAAAAGAAAGCTGGAATTGTGCATTAAAATTCATTAGATCGGTAACTTGGAGCAAATACATCCCTTGCATATATGTTTCTCAACAGTCAAAGAGGGAAAAGAACCTGCTCTACCATTGACTGGCTTTATTATGAGGATCAAATGAGAGGTTACATGATGATTCTTAGACAAAATGTATTCTTCCAGAAATTTATTACAAAGATACTGGACATCAGGTAGTGGTAGTGGACATGTTTTGCCAAGGAATTCTTAAAAGGTCTAGCACTTTGCCCACCTGTTTTTCTGTTAAGATTTTTTAAAGGATTTTATCTCATCTTGAGAGAAATTTGGAAAGAATATGATAAGATGGATCCAAACCATGACAATGACACATTGTTAAAATCCATATATTTAACAGGTACATTTACAGCTTCTTTCAATCTGTTGTATGTAAAACTGTATCTTGATCATAGCAAAACATTTATTGAAAATATGGAACCATTTTAATACAGTGATAATTTGTCCAAAACCTTCAAAGAATCATGGAGATCATTCTAGCCTTCATATACATATACAGGAGTCAGCTCTGTTCTCAAAAAGCTCATTTGTAATGAAAACACTGTTGTCACATATCAGAAAAAGGTCAAAGTTGTGTTATACTAGCCCCAAGGGTAGGTGGCTATTTCTTATAGGGGTACAAATTTGTACAGAATGACAAAGGAAACAATCCGAAAAAAAAAAAAAAAAAACTTTTATAAAATAGGGAGAAAGTTGCAGGCAGCATCCAAAAGTTGGTCATGCCTACCAAGGAAAGTGTAATTGGCATCCTTACACTCATATTATAAACCAAATGCTACAATAAAGAGTGTTTTTATATCTTTCAGGGATAAAAACCACACCATGATATGTGATTTTACTGTATTAAACAGACTTTAAATAGAAGATTTATATTTTCTAATGAAACCTAAAGTAAAA
This sequence comes from Balaenoptera musculus, assembly GCF_009873245.2. Classification (NCBI taxonomy): domain Eukaryota; kingdom Metazoa; phylum Chordata; class Mammalia; order Artiodactyla; family Balaenopteridae; genus Balaenoptera; species Balaenoptera musculus. The sequence continues at coordinate 8,220,912 of NC_045791.1, forward strand.
TTAGTGACCCTCATTAATTAATTACACTTGTACTAATGCTTCATTCTATTATAGCCATTGTGAAAATTTTAGTTTCATATGAGTATTTTCACATAATATCTATGTTATAAAATTTGATATGATCTATGAAAAATCTGTGCATGGGTTCCTGACTTGCTAAAGAAAAGAATGTACCAGAAAGTCTTCCTTCTCTTCTTTCAGAGTCCCACATGAATTTCAAACACTGAGAAGATCTTGGGAATGAGAAGGCTTTATATGTCACATGCAATAAAAAGAGTAGTGTAATTAAATTATAGCTTCTGTAACTTGTCCATGTTCAAAAAGAAAAGTCTTAGGATAACATCTGGACAATGCTACATCCTTCTTCTACATACATTTACATGTATTCCTCACAACCTAAACTTCAGCAATTTACTTGTAAGGTACTCTAATTAATGAGAATATGTTTAGATATCTTTATATTTCACATTAATCTATATTTGACTACTTCATGGAAACCATTTTGCTTCATTCTCACAACAGATACATGAGTTAGATGAGGTAGAATATATATTCAATTGTTACTCCAATTGCTGTAAAGCACAAGTAATAATACAGGATCCAGGGTCAGGCTTCTGGAACCTCTGAAATTTATTTGCTGTGTAATGTTAGATAACTCCTCTAAGCCTCTGCTACTCATCTGTGAGTGGTAATGATTAGTGTATAGAAATCCTATAAGGTCAGAGAGAACATTAATTGAGAAAACTCCATGTAATTCCCTTTAGGATAATTCATGACCATTAAAATGGAACCATTAAAGATGATGATGATAATAATGGTCATAATAGTGATGATGCTCTTGCTGCTGCTGCTACTGAAGGCGGTGGTTATGATGGTGATGGTGATGATGACGATGGTGGTACATGGTGATGAAGACGATGGTGGTACCTGGTGATGATGATGATGGTGGTACATGGTAATGATGACAATGGTGGTACATGGTGATGATGATGATGGTGGTACATGGTGATGATGATGATGGTGGTACATAGTAATGATGATGATGGTGATGATGTACATGGTGATAATTGTGGTGGTGATAATGTACATGGTGATGATGACGATGGTGAGGATGATGGGAACAAAATTGGCATAGTGATAATAGTTATACATGTAGTTCTCAACTGCTGATGGCTTGTGCCTGAATATGACAAAGTTTTTTATTTTAATAGGATCTCCATAGGAATAAATTTTTGACTTGAGCAATCAGGGTTCCATAATGTTCAGACTTAGACATAAGTGGCCTCAAACCAATTTGCTCAGAATACACCAAATCGAAGGAAGTATTAAGAACATTGTTTTCATTTTAGTCATTATTTCCATGTGAAACAAAATTTTTGTCAATAATTATGTTCAAAATAAAGTGCCGGATAAGGTAAGTCATTTGAATTATTCTCTGTGTTTCATGTTAAGTATGAACCTCCAAATTAACAAATTTTACCAAAAGAAAGCAATTCTAATAAATTCTATATCAATTAAGAACATTTGATAATAAATGGTTTTGCATTAAATGTTTATTTTAATCTCTTTACATTCCAAAATAAAATTTGATAAGTCTATTTTAACCAGTCCAATATTTTTTATTTCCTTTTCTCATGAAATCTGAATTTCTGGGAGCAAAAGTCAGCATTCTATCAACAAACAAGTTTAACTTTGTACTTAATTTATTGTTATCATATGCTTTCCTTCTGTGGACACAGTAATGAATAGATGATGACATACTGCAGAACAAGAATTATTAACTTTCTGTATTACCTATCTATCCCAGCCCATCATACAATATCAAACATGTTGTAAGTTCTCCTTACATATAAGTGTGGAGGAATGAATGAATGATCATTTCTCAGATGACTAGAGAAATTAGGAACAAACAAGGCTTTATTTTTCTAACTATTAGAGCAACATATTTTTATTTATGAAAAATTAGATACTGAAAATGTAAATGAAGAAAGAAAATATTACTCAAAATTACAATGTTAACATCGTTTTATTTTGTAGTTTTCTTTTTCTATACATAGTTTAACCTAGTTTACTTTGTGTGTGTGTGTACATATATAACATTTAGTTACAACTTATTTTACTTGCTTTCTTGCTTATATAGTTTCTTTAAGGATGGTATAGGTGGAACATTTAGAATGTTTAAAATATTTATAACCATAAAGAATGTTGAATAAAATAATACTGCATATCTTGCATAGATTCTCAGAAGTGGATTTTTGAGGAAAAATATTTCAAATATGTGTATCCATATCTACCTATCATCTTCTGTCTAAATATTGTCCAAGATATTTACATCAAGTTACACTACCACCAGCAACCTATGAGAATGTTACTTTCACAATAAACACATTCAATTTTTTGTGTGTGAATTCCATCCATGCAAAAGAAAAAAAAAAGAAAAAGAAAAACTGTCATCTTGAGTGCCCATTTCTAAGCTCTTAAAAATTGGAGAAGGATTGGAGGAGGGATAGATAGAGAGATTGAAAATACTCTAAGATTGATATATGATTTCTAGTTTTTTCACTTTCTTTTAAAATTTTCCTCATTTTGCCCTTCTTCATTTGTATGTCGGAAATCTATTCCCAAGTAACCTCGTTATGTGACAATTTGTGCTTGAGATGTGTGTGTATATATATATATATATATATATATATATATATATATATATATATATATATATATGTATATATGTATGTATTTTAAAATTGCATCTCCAGAAACACTGCATTCGTTTTCCTGGTACAGTGCTGTGTTAATTTTGACAAGTAACATTTCAGCCAATAATGTGACAGTCTGTGTTCCATTTAGCTTTAATTGAATCTAAGTAAGCATAGAATCCATTGTAAAAATATATGGATGCAAACATTTTCTTAATGCTGTCAGTGTTGAATTTATTTTTTTACACAAGAGCTATCTGTTTCCAGAAGTAAAATCCAGTTGATATGAATCTTCATAAAACAAAGAATAGTCCTAAGTTTCAAAAACAAGTTCACATGTGACATTTGGTGATTCATCAATCATTTTATTCTCTTTCTCAGTCATAGCAATACCTTATTTATCCAGCAGTATTAGAGAATGATGTGTTCCATAAAAGTTAATTTTTCAGATAACTGAGGTTTCTTATTTTAGAAAACAGAGTTTTTGATATTTTCATTAATTTTTATGAAAATATTTATAAATGCATTTCATATCTTTCCACTTTATTTTTTTTAATTTATTCTTATTTTTTCACTGAAATATAGTTGATTTACAATGTTGTGTTAGTTTCTGGCATACAGCAAAGTGATTTAGTTATATATATAATATATAATTATATTTATATTACTTTCATATTATTTTCCATTATGGTTTATTAAAAGATGCTTCTCAGCTTTAATAAGCAGTGCATTTTTTCTAGAAAGGCAGCAAATGATTACAGAAAGCATAAGGACTTAGAATTAATTACACATGAATATTGATTCCAATTTTTCTATTTACCAACCTATGTATTTGGTAACTTGTTCAACCTCTTCAATGCTTTGGTTCCTTTGTCTGTTAAAAGGATAAATAGTCATTACTTTTAATAATGTAGTAAATATTTAGTGAGATAGTAAATGTAGAAGACAGTGTGGTCGTTGTCACGTAGTAGATGCTCATTAATGACCATTTACTCTACATTTTGATCCATCCCCTCTTGTCTCCCAACATTAAAAATGTATACCTAACACACATAAGGAGTTTTGCCTGGCATTGTGAAAATGAAGAATAAGTAAATTCAGTACACCATAGCCAGAATACATGAGCAGTATAGTGGCAGAAGCAGAAACATAGTTTCAACTTTGAGAAACTTGCAAAGGAGACAAAAAATTTACCTCTATCTTCTTTGAGCTTTTGACTGGGCCTAAAACTTAAATTGATATATGACAGATTAGCAGAAGAAAAACATACAGATTTATTTAATGAAATTTTTATATGATATGAGAGCTCTCATAAGGAAGACCCAAAGAAGTGGCAAAGCCTAAATGCTTTTATTCTAGGTTGAACAAAGAGAAGCAATTGAGAAAAAGTAACAAAATTATATGGAGAGGCTAAAAGAAAATAAAAATTATTTTAACAAGTTTTATTTTTACAGAATTTTCTCAGCTTTAACTCCCTGTCAAAGAATGTTTGTTTTCTCCTGATACTGAGAGAGCATATTTCACAGAAGCATTTTATCTCCTGATTTCAGGGAAAAAAAAACAGAGGTTAGAACATCCTTCTTGCATCTGCTGTTTCTCAAGTGCCTTTAGACAAAAATAACCCTTATGCCCAAGTGGCATATTTTGGGGTGGCACATTTTGCCACCCTTCACTACATTGCTGTAAAGTTCATTGTTTTGGCAAGAGATATGATCTCTGGACTCAGAAATTTACCTTTATTGGTTCAGATCACCCCTGAGAGAGTAGCTCATTAAAGATGGTCCACACTTGCTCTTTTCATTATCTCAAATGTCCTTTGAAAACATTGAATGTTTTAATCTGCCTCTGCAGTATTTTGAAAACTATAGCATCATCCTGAACATGATATGTGAGCCAGAAGGAACTGGCTGAGACATCTGGTAAACCTTGATTTATGTTTTCAGTTGCTTTGGCAGGATGGATGATGAACCTCCACTCTCTGTGTGTGCCTCTACAGAGGCAAATTAACATCACTTTTCAGGGCATCCAATCCAGTGCTACCCTTGAGTAGTGCCCTAACTGTGATCCTACCCTATGCAACGTGAAAATGGAACAAAAGATGTCGTGTGAATCAGGGATAGAATAAGAAATGTGTTATGATGGGAGGTATTGGTTGCTCATACCGTTTGGTACTAAAAGTTCTGAAACTTTTATATAGTTTCTAAAATGTTCATATGGTAGACATACGTGCCAAAATGACTGCCTCAAAATATCTTGTCCTCTAAGTGCTCTCCTCTAACCTGCATAGTTGCTTTCTCTCTTCATATAGCTGACAATTCAGTTATTCATTATTCAGCTGAGTTTCAAACAAAGTAAGACAGATATTATTTTGAAATGTTTGTTCCTTAAATTAGTCAGAAACCAAACTATTTAACATAAAATATCCTGCTAATTTAACCTTCCACATTGTAAAAGTAAGGGAATGTGTTCTTTAGTCTATCTTGATGCAGACCCTGTATTATATGGTTTACATGTATTATTTCCCTCTTTTCATCCACACAAATGTTCGTGCAAAATAGTAACAAATTAGCCTACTTAACACATGAGAAAAAACTAAACCTTGGAAAAACTAGTTTCTTGTCCACGTCACAGAGCTATGAATTTGTTGTGTTGGAATTGTCACTTATTCTTTTTCTGAATCTTTCTGTATTTTCTTGGGATAAAATGACAAATGAAATGGTAAATTATTTAAAATCACTGGTCAACATAGAAAAAAAATCTATTTAAAAATGTATTGTCCTTATTGAACAGAATATTTACCATTTTGATGGTATCAAATAGTCCTATTTTTTAAGGAACTTTGAAGAAATCCTCCCAAGTTGAGAAATCAGATTCTTTCTCTCACTTCCCCCACCCCTAATGATCATGGCAACAATTTAAATCTGTGCAGACTTAGGAATGACATTTGGAAGTCACTGAGTGAAAAAATTTAAAAATTTAATCCTGTGAAATACCTGTCATTTATATTTTCTACAAGAAACACACAAAGAGGTCTTAGACACAGAAAAAATAAGAGTATAGAAAATTAAAAGGGGAATCATTTTTTAAGTCAGATGAAGTTTTTATTATTCAGACAGAAAGAGGAAATAAATTGTATTTGTATGAATATCTTCATGAAATATTGCCATTGAATATGCATTAGCTAGACTTATCTGGAATATTGTGATCACTTCTGAACTTAAACTTTTAAAGGAGCACATGATAACCATATGCACATATTAGAAGAAGTATCATATGCTAAAAAAAATATATCCCAAGCTGTTGGTGTAGATTCTAGCAGGTAGAATAGCATCAGTGAAAAAGGCAGGCCTGAGATCAGTATAAGCAATTTAGAATTATTTGATGCTGTCCAGCCATGGATACTATGTCCTGATAAATTTAGCTTCCCATGTCTGGGTGAGTTTGAGACAAAGCAATACAAGCAGCTCTGGATAATGCTGAGGAATAGATTGGATGAATGTTGAATAAATAGTTATGGACAAAATAAACTTCAAGTTCCCTTTTATTTCTAACATTCTATGCATTTTATGTAGAGATTTTTCGATAAATGCTTTCTGAGTAGGCAATGGGAAAGGAAGAGAACTATTTTGTCTGGATCACATGCTTACTGAAAAGTTAAATTATTGCCATGACTGACATGCTAGTTGATAAAGGTAATTAACACCAGGGTGAATAGAGTGACACTTCAGTCAGCTGGAGCCTTCAACCTTGAAAATTTGTCTATTCAAGATATGACTTTTTCCCTTGAGCAGTACTATTTTAATTGATAATCTACTTATCCAAAATTATTAACCTAATTAAAACAATACCAGCTGTCATTAAGTGAGCTACAGATGCACAATACTAGATTTGCATATGAATCCATTTTTAATTTCCCTCTCAAACATTAGTTTTCCACCTGCTCATCAAGAAGTGATTCCTGAATTTAATCTTGAATATTAGATTAGTCCAATCATTAATCCATTACTTCCCTTCTTATGGTGAAAAATAGGGTTTGGATTTAAATGACAGAAGGAAATAGAGGCAAATAAAAGGAGCTTAGTTTTCACATGGGAGGTGGCTTTAAAAGGGACTATTTCTCGCATGAGCTTAATTAGAGTGAGATAAAAGAAGGATTGGATGATGAAAAATTGAAATAGCTTGTTGTTTATAATGGTGTGAAGGATTTATGAAGTTCTTATTGTTGTTCAACAAATATTTACCAAATATAAGCCGTAGGACTATCTGTTGAACTCTTGGGATACACTGCCCTATAGGAGGATACAGTCTGGCACAATTATAAGAAAAAGAAACACAGAATTATATCAACAGTGCAACACTAAAGAGTTGAGTGTAAGAAAATAAAGTTACTTAATTGAGACTCAGGCAAGCTGATGAGCAAAAGAAAGAATTATTGCAGTAAAAAAGAAAAAAAAACAGTTAAATTAAATAAGACAAGGAAGGTTTTGAATTCTAAAGACTGTGGAAATTCAGATTCTTGAGATGATGTGCAGTATATATATATTCATCTACAAAGTGGCAAAGTATAGAGATTTCTGCCTAATGCAGAATCACAACTGAACTTCAGCGCTTTCTGTCATTGAGAGTTAAAAGGTTGTCTACACAAAAGCATCATAAAAAGACAGGAGATTTATAGAAGGTTTTTTATTTGTTTGTTTTCTGTTTGGTTTTTGTTTTGTTTTGTTTTGTTTTTGGTTAGGATGAAGAAATAGGATTCATCTTTCAGTCTCTCAACTCCATTTGGTCTTCTTGTTTCTCTACAACATATAAACACAACCTACTGCAATAAATCCATTGTACCAGGGTTTATGTGTTGCCTATTCAAAACATTCCTGATACAAGCTATTGCATTCACTTCACTGGCAGCTTGAAGGGAAGGCACTGTGAACATCAAGTCAGAGTGGCAGGGTGGTCAGGAAGAAAATACGACATATATCTGTGGGAGAAAACAGCAAATGATCGAGAAGGATATCGGCTATACTGCCGTAAAGTAAAACACCACCAGCAAGTTAACACGACAGTGAATAACACATTGCTGAATAGAACTCTGGGGTAGCAAAAGAGTAAGCATTTAATTTGAGTTCAGGTTTTATATAAGTATCTCTGGGGCACTGGAGAGAGTTCTGGCATGCTTTTCCACATGTATTTCTGCATTCCAAGAGAAAAATGTCAAATGTTTCTGGAAGTGCCAATTGTAGACTCTGATTGATGAGTTCTTATTGTTATTATTGCCACTGAACCTGTTTCAAAGCCTAATTTAATGGCACCCTTTGGACCCACCCCTCCTGCCTCCAAGAAGAAAAATGATGTGTGTCCAACAGCTGGTCCAGCCCTTGTTAGTTGGAGATGCTAATACAATGAGTGTAGCATCTTGGAATAGTCAGGATAAAGGGTGTTAAGTTTACACTGCATTTCTCTTCTGGAAATTTCATGGTATCTTTATTTTTATTTGCCCAGCTGGTTTCCCAGTTTTAGTGACCAATGCTTGTACACAAAACAATAAACGGTTGTTTATGATAGTTATACAAAATCAGAGATTGAGACACAAAGATAACTGACCTGCTAATAGGAGAATGGTTATTTAGTAAAAATTCCTATGTTATTAATTTTATAAAATTTCCTGGTTTCTCTCTGTAGTTACAATTGTGTTTCTAATGAACCCCAAACAAGAGAAATACACATGTTAAAGGCAATGTTGGTGGTTAGAGGCAGAAGATATATCTGCCTGAACTTGAACATGTATTGACCTATCTTTGCACCACTAATAATCTACATAAAAATTAAAATTAATATATAAATATGTATTATTAATCAAATTTGACTCGATATTTATTAAATGTTTATGTCTTCTACATACTAAAAATATGTTTGATTATATTATGCTTTCTACCTTTGAAAGAGGCATTGACCCATTAATTTCATTATTCTGCAAGTAGTGATTTATTTACACTATGATTCAGCACGGAGAGCATTGTTTAACAAAAATTACCTGCCCCTTTCCAAAAGTAGCTTGTGGTCTGAGACATTACATTTACATATATGAAACATGAAAATGCAAACACAATTATTAAGGTATGTGGTGTTAGAACAAAATAAGCCATGACCCTGTATTCAGTTGTATAGGAAAGGCTTCCTCTCAGAATGAATGCCACACTTCACAGACCATGTTCATACATCACCATAGTGACAAGCCTCATCATCTACTTCCAGCTGAACAGTGATATTAGTATGGCTTTTATTGTGGTTGTATTTACATGCCCATGTCTGAACTGGAAAGCTTTAGGAATTCAGAAAAGTAAAAGTGCACTATGTACCCTAGTCATGTTCTAGAAGGAAGAGAATATGTGATGGGTGGTAAAGGATGGATAAGCCCTGGATAGGTGGAGAGAGATTATTTTTGCTCCAGGAAGAGATAAGCAAACCACAGAGGGAGGAGAGAGTATAAAGTAGGAGAAAGATGGAGAGGAGAGCAGTCTCCACCAATAGATGTTTCCAACTGGAAGATGGAGCTGAGTAGGTGGACCAGCTCTGGGATAAGGAAGACCTTGAATACACAGAGACCATAAAGTTGTCTCCAGAGAAAGTATCCATTCTGAGGTTTCCTTGAATGTTTGGTGTTTCGTCATAAATGTCACCAATGGAGAATTGTCATATACATAACCGAATAATGTGAACTATGAGAAACATGGACCAAATGCTATTTTGCAATTTCTAGGTAGATGATGATAGATAGATGATAGAAGATAGATGATTGATATGATTGCTAGATAGATAGATAGATAGATAGATAGATAGATAGATAGATAGATAGATAGATAGATAGATAGATGATAGAAATGGATATAGATGTAAATATTTAAACAGATAAAACCATAATTATCTTATGCTTGTTGCTGATGGCAGCAAATAATTGGTGCTCCAATGAAAATTAAATTTAACTTCTGGGCATCTTCCTGGTCTGTGTTCAATATGTGAGGTTTAGACCTATTTCTTAAATATTTACCTGTGCAATGTTTTCATGATTGTAGATCATAGTCGTGCTAACATCCATAGTTTCTCCCTTACATGAAAGTGTATTTGGAAGATTTGAAAATAAACTAGGAATATGTAACAGGAATTGGGGTTCACATCTTAACACCCTCCATCCATTTTCCAAAAGGGGAAAATTCAAGTACTGCAATCTGACTGTCAAAAGTGCATGGAGGCAACTACACAAATTAAAAAATAGGATGCCAATAAAATTTATTTTTATGTGAAATGTATATATGATAAATAAAAAGAGGAAATCGACATCTCGGCCATCTGCTCCCATCCCAAACTTTCTAGTCCCTACACCTCTGTTCTCACACATCCTTGACTGCACAAGGGACACTTATTAAAGTATGGAGGGTGCAATGCAAACTAGCCTTTCCTTTGGAAAAATACGTTTTGAACAGGTTCGTTCTTATCAGGCTATGATGATGAACTGAATAAAAAATAAATAAACAAAAGGACTTAGTAAGAGAAAAGGAGGAAACTCTGTGAATTTTGAGTCTTAATCAGATCACTTTCTCCTTCATATTGTAATCTTCCTAGGTGACATACTGTTATTTTGTAAAGGGTGATAAAATCAAAATATTACAATTACTACCTATATATAAACATCAAGCTCTTTCTCTGTGGGGAACAAAATCAGCTAATTTTCTTTACTCCTTCCAGACAGTACAAGGATCCAAAAATTAAAATTTTCATAGCACCAAAGTTAATAGAACTTTGATTCTCTCCCAAATAGTACATACTATGGCCAAAATGTGTATTTTGTCTTAAATGAGATAATTGGATGCGGTGCCTTAGATGTCATGTAATCCTAAGTGTGAAGTCATAATCAATCCTGGACTCCTCTATCCCCAGTCTCTCCATTTCTAAAATGAATATAGAATTTACCCTGCAAGGTTGTGATAATGTTTATTTTTATTTATTTTTTTAATAGATCTTTATTGGAGTATAATTGCTTCACAATACTGTGTTAGTTTCTGTGGTACACAAAGAGAATCATCCATATACATACATATATCCCATATCCCCTCCCTCTTGAGCCTCCCTCCCAACCTCCTTATCTCACACCTCTAGGTCGTCACAAAGCACGAGCTGATCTCCCTGCGCTATGCTGCTGTTTCCCACTAGCTATCTATTTTACATTTGGTAGTGTATATATGTTGATGCTTCTCTCACTTCACCCCAGCTTCCCCCACCCCACCCCATGTCCTCAAGTCCATTCTCTATGTCTGCATCTTTATTCCTGTCCTGCCACTAGGTTCATCAGTATATATATATATTTTTAGATTCCATATATATGTGTTAACATACGGTATTTGTTTTTCTCTTTCTGACTTACTTCACTCTGTATGACAGTCTCTACATCCAACTACCTCACTACAAATAACTCAATTCTGTTTCTTTTTATGGCTGAGTAATATTCCATTGTGTATATGCCACATCTTCTTTATCCATTCATCTATCGATGGACATTTAGGTTGCTTCCATGTCCTGGCTATTGTAAATAGTGCTGCAATGAACATTGTGGTACATGACTGTTTTTGAATTATGGTTTTCTCAGGGTATATGCCAAATAGTGGTATAGCTGGGTCATATGGTAGTTCTATTTTTAGTTGTTTAAGGAACCTCCATACTGTTCTCCATAGTAGCTGTATCAATTTACACTCCCACCAACAGTGCAAGAGGGTTCCCTTTTCTCCACACCCTCTCCAGCACTTATTGTTTCTAGATTTTTTGATAATGGCCATTCTGACTGGTGTGAGGTGATACCTTACTGTAGATTTGATTTGCATTTCTCTAATAATTAGTGATGTTGAGCATCTTTTCATGTGTTTCCTGGCCATCTGTATGTCTTCTTTGGTGAAATGTCTGTTTAGGTTATCTGCCCATTTTGTGATGGGTTGTTTTTTGCTTTGATTTTGACTTCTATGAGTTGTATGTATATTTTGGAGATTAATCCTTTGTTCATTGTTTCATTTGCAAATATTTTCCCCCATTCTGAGTATTGTCTTATCATCTTGTTTATGGTTTGCTTTGCTGTACAAAAGCTTTTAAGTTTAATTAGGTCCCATTTGTTTATTTTTGTTTTTATTTTCATTACTCTAGGAGGTGGGTCAAAAAAGATTGTGCTGTGGTTTATGTCAAAGAGTGTTTTTCCTAGGTTTCCCCTAAGAATTTTATAGTTTCTGGCCTTAATATTTAGGTCTTTAATCCATTTTGAGTTTATTTTTGTGTATGGTGTTAGGGAGTGTTCTAATTTCAATCTTTTACATGTAGCTGTCCAGTTTTCCCAGAATCACTTATTGAAGAGTCTATCTTTTCTCCATTGTATGTTTTTGCCTCCTTTGTCGTGAATTAGGTGACCATATGTGCGTGGGTTTATCTCTGGGTATTCTATCCTGAACCATTGATCTATATTTCTGTTTTTGTGCCAGTACCACACGGTCTTGATTACTGTAGCTTTGTAGTATAGTTTGAAGTTGTGGAGCCTGATTCCTTCAGCTCCGTTTTTCTTTCTGAAGATTGCTTTGGCTATTTGGTGTCTTCTGTGTTTCCATACAAATTGTAAAATTTTTTGTTCTAATTCTGTGAAAAATGCCATTGGTAGTTTGATAGGGATTGCATTGAATCTGTAGATTGCTTTGGGTAGTATAGTAATTTTCACAATTTTGATTCTTACAATACAAAACATGGTATATCTCTCCATCTGTTTGTGTCATCTTTGATTTCTTTCAACAGTATTTGATAGTTTTCTGAGTACAAGTCTTTTGCCTCCTTAGGTAGGTTTATTCCTAGGTATTTTGTTCTTTCAGTTGCAATGGAAAATGGAATTGTTTCCTTCATTTCTCTTTCTGATATTTCATTGCTAGTGTATAGGAATGCCAGAGATTTCTGTGTATTAATTTTGCATCCTGCAACATTACCAAATTCATTGATTAGCTCAAGTAGTTTTCTGGTGGCATCTTTAGGATTTTCTATGAATAGTATCATGTCATCTGCAAACAGTGACAGTTTTACTTCTTCTTTTCCAATCTGTAGTCCTTTTATTTCTTTTTCTTCTCCAATTGCCATGGCTAGGACTTCCAAAACTGTGTTGAGTAATAGTGGTGAGAGTAGACATCCTTGTCTTTTTCCTGATCTTAGTGGAAATGCTTTCAGTTTTTCACCATTGAGTATGATGTTTGCTGTGGGTTTGTCATATATGGCCTTTATTATGTTGAGGTAGGTTCCCTCTATGCCCACTTTCTGGAGAGTTTTTATAATAAAAGCGTGTTGAATTTTGTCAAAAGCTTTTTCTGTATCGATTGAGATGATCATATGGTTTTTATTCCTTAATTGGTTAATATGGTATATCACATTGATTTATTTGCATATATTGAAGAACCTTGCATCCCTGGAATAAATATCACTTGATCATGGTGTATGATCCTTTTAATATGTTGTTGGATTCTGTTTACTAGTATTTTGTTTAGGATTTTTTCATCTATGTTCATCAGTGATATTGGCCTATAATTTTCATTTTTGTGATATCTTTTTCTGGTTTTGGTATCAGGTGATGGTGGCTTTGTAGAATGAATTTGGGAGTGTTTCTTCCCCTGCAATTTTTTGGAAGAATTTGAGAAGGATCAGTGTTAGCTCTTCTCTAAATGTTTGATAGAATTCGCCTGTGAAGCCATCTGGTCCTGGACTTTTGTTTGTTGGAAGATTTTTAATTACAGTTTCAATTTCATTACTTGTGATAGGTCTGTTTATATTTTCTAATTCTTTCTGGTTCAGTCTTTGAAAATTGTACTTTTCCAAGAATTTGTGCATTTCTTTGTGGTTGTCCATTTTATTGGCATATAGTTATTTGCAGTAGTCTCTTATAAACCTTTGTATTTCTGTGGTGTCAGATGTGATTTCTCCTTTTTCATTTCTAATTTTATTGATTTCTCTTGATGAGTCTGGCTAAGGGTTTATCAATTTTGTTTATCTTCTCAAAGAACCAGCTTTTAGTTTTATTGATCTTTGCTATTGTTTTCTTTGTTTCTATTTCATTTATTTCTGCTCTGATTTTTATGATTTCTTTCCTTCTACTGACTTTGGGTTTTCTTTGTTCTTTTTCTCTTATTGCTTTAGGTGTAGGGTTAGATTGTTTATTTTATTTATTTTCTTCTTCTTTCTTTAAGGGAGACTGAATTGCTATAAACTTCCTTCTTACAACTGCTTTTGCTGCATCCCATAGGTTTTGGCTTGTCATGTTTTCATTAGTCATTTGTTTCTATGTACTTTTTAATTTCTTCTTTGATTTCTTCAGTGATCTCTTGGTTATTGAGTAGTGCACTGTTTAGTCTCCATGTATTTGTACTTTTTACAGTTTTTTTCCTGTAATTGATTTCCAATCTCATACCATGTGGTCAGAAAAGATGCTTAATATGATTTCAATTTTCTTAAATTTTCCGAGGCTTGATTTGTGACCCAGGATGTGATCTTTATTGGAGACTGTTCCATTTGCACTTGAGAAGAAAGTGTAATCTCCTGTTTTCAGATGGAATGTCCCATAAGTATCAATTAAATCTATCTGGTCTACTGTGTCATTTAAAGCTTGTGTTTCCTTAGTTATTTTCCATTTGGATGATCTGTCTATTGGTGTAAGTGGGATGTTAAAGTCCCCTACTACTATTGTGTTACTGTTGATTTCTCCTTTCATGGTTGTTAACATTTGCCTTATGTATTGAGGTGCTCCTATGTTGGGTACATAAACATTTATACTTGTTATATCTTCCTCTTGGATTGGTCCCTTGATCATTATGTAGTGTCCTTCCTTATCTCTTGTAACAGTCTTTATTTTAAAGTCTGTTTTATCTGATACTAGTATTGCTACTTCAGCTTTCTTTTGATTTCCATTTTCATGGAATATCTTTTTCTATCCCTTCACTTTCAGTCTGTATGTGTCCCTAGGTCTGAAGTGGGTCTCTTGTAGACAGCATATATGTGGGTCCTGTTTTTGTAACCATTCAGGCCGTCTGTGTCTTTTGGGTGGGGCATTTAATCCATTTACATTCAAGGTAGTTATCAATATGTATGTTCCTATTACCATTTTCTTAATTGTTTTGTGTTTTTTTTTGTGGGTCTTTTCTTCTCTTGTGTTTCCTGCCTAGAGAAGTTTCTTTAGCATTTGTTGTATAGCTGATTTGATGGTGCTGAATTCTCTTAGCTTTTTCTTGTCTGTAAAGCTTTTGATTTCTCCATTGAATCTGAATGAGATCCTTTCTGGGTAGAGTAATCTTGGTTGTAGGTTTTTCTCTTTCATCTCTTTAACTATTTCCTGCTACTCCCTTCTGGCCTGCAGATTTTTGCTGAAAAATCAGCCGATAACCTTATGGAGATTGCCTTGTATGTTATTTTTTTGTTTTTCCCTTGCTACTTTTAATATTTTTTCTTTGAATTTAATTTTTGTTAGTTTGATTAATATGTGTCTTGGTGTGTTTCTCCTAGGATTCATCCTGTATAGGACTCTCTGTCCTTCCTGGACTTGGGTGACTATTTCCTTTCCCATGTTAGGGAAGTTTTTGACTATAATCTCTTCAAATATTTTCTTACACCCTTTCTTTTTCTCTTCTTCTGAGACCCCTATAATTTGAATGTTGGTGTGTTTAATGTTGTCCCAGTGGTCTCTGAGATTATCTTCTATTCTTTTCATTCTTTTTATTTATTCTGCACCTCAGCAGTTTTTTCCACCATTCTGACTTCCAGTTCACTTATTTGTTCTTTTGCCTCAGTTAATCTGTTATTGATTCCATCTAGTGTATTTTTCATTTCAGTTATTGTGTTGTTCATCTCTGTTTGTTTGTTCTTTAGTTCTTCTAGGTCTTCGTTAAACATTTCTTGTATTATCTCGATCCATGCCTCAATTCTATTTCCAAGATTCTGGATCATCTTTACTATCATTACTCTGAATTCTTTTTCTTGCCTATTTCCTCTTCATTTATTTGGTCTTGTAGGTTTTTACCTTGCTCCTTCCTCTGTGACATATTTTTTTGCTGTCCCTCTTTTTTTTTTTTTGATGAGTGGGATTGTGTTCCTGTCTTACTGGTTGTTTGGCCTGAGGCTTCCAGCACTGGAGTTTGTAGGCTGTTGAATAGAGCTGGGTCTTGGTGCTGAGATGAGGACCTCTAGGAGACCTCACTCTGATGAATATACCCTGGAGCTGAGGTTCTCTGTTAGTCCAGTGATTCAGACTCATAACTCCCACTGCAGGAGCTTTGGCCTGACCCCCAGCTCATGAACCAAAATTCTGCAAGCCACGTGGGGTGACAAAAAAAAAAGAGAGAGAACAATAACAAAGTAAAAAATAAAATTAGACTAGGAAACTAACAGATATGTTAGAAAGAATATTAATAATATAGATGAAACAATAACTGGAAGGTAAAATAGAACCATAATAGTAAAATAGAGGGGGAGGAAAAAGAAATAGTGGAAAAGACCTTGGCTGTGAGGGGCATGCCCTAAGCATGGGCAGGGTTTAGTCAGTGGGTAGATCTTCTGCTTAGGACCCACAGTGTTGGAAAAGGCCCTGGGGGTGTGGGAGGTGGTGCTTAGGCTTGATGGAACAGAGGGGCCCAGGAGTGCCCCCCACCTCTTGTCTCAGAGGGCAGGGGACCCCACCTGGGAGCCCAGCAGGCTCCCTGGGCTCTAGTGGGTGGGGCAAACACCCTCCCCTCCTCTCCTGCTCCCCCTGTCCTGAAGGACCCCTCCCACCTGCCTCTCCTGTTCTCCCCTGGCCTCCCTCCTACGTCCCCAGGACCAACACAGCCCAGAGGGAGCCTCTGATGGTGTAGGACCTGGCCTGAGAACTGGGCAGACTTCCCCAAGTGATTAGGCAGGACACACGCTGGACACATGACCCCCTGATCTGAGTGTCCGAGGGTCCCTTCAGGCATGGAAACCCCTCCTCCTTTCAGCCACCCCTCAGGGACACTGGCCCTGTCTGGGCTCCACTTCTTCTCCCCCTTCTGCCCCCCCACTTCCTACCAGTTCGCTTGGGGGTTTCTTTTGTCTCCTTGGGCATTGAGGTCTCTCACCAGCGGCTGGCAGGCACTCTAGTTGTGGGGAGATGCAAACTCTGCCTCTTCCCACACCATCATCTTGACTCCGCCCCCCCCCCATAATGTTTAAATGAGATGCATAAACAGAGATGTTAGCACAGTCTTTGGAACAGAGTAAGTCTTTTTTATTAAATGTTAGTCCTGCCACAAAGAGTGCTGCATGATGACCAAAGTGTCCAATAAACATAGTGTTTTAATAATTGCCATGTCTTAATCCTTAAACTATGATCACCAAGGGCTTGAGCTAAGATGATAATTTCAGTCCATTTCAAGCTTCCTTTTGAGACCTGCAATGTTCTATTGAGACAATCATTCTGGTCTGTTTAGAGCCACAAATCATTTTGTACAAGAAACCAGCTGTGCTTCACCAAAATGGTAATCACCATTGAACTTTACCAAACTGAGACAAAGTACACACTGAATACTTCTTACCAGACAGTTTTCAGCCTGAGCTGAAAAAGGCATATCACAATTTACCTTTCAATAAGCTTGACAAGCATTGATTGTTCCAAATTGCAGCTTATGATGGTAACACTTCAGTAATTGTGACAGGCAGTGGTGAAATATTTTTTGAGCAGTAGGAATTTCCTGGTGGCTCTGAAATCATGCCCTGTACATGCTATAGGGACTGCTGAAGAGTTAAAGCTGACTTCCTTTGGGTCTTTCAGCACAGCAGTTCTTAGATAGAAATACTTTGAGGTCTACAAAACATGACACACCTAGAAGAGGTCAGATTTGCAAACAAGTTCTTGACAACTGGGTTTACATGAGGGTCTTATTATTTTAACCATAATACTCCTTTAGAAATGTTGGACAGATGTATTATTTCCAGTGAGTGCTTCACTATTGCACCTTCTCCAAGCATTCCTTGCCCTGATAAACGTATGATACCTCTAAAGCCCATTTAGTAATAGGAAAGCTGCTTGACATTCTAGGGAAATTTGGCAAAAGAGAGTGAATAGTTTGGAGGAATATTCACTCTTGCTATGGAGGGATCAAGTGAACCTTTTCTAGGGACTGTGTCTCAAGCTCTTCAAAAAACATATACCTTCCAGATGCTTTGCATATCGTTTCCATTGTTGTTGTTTTTAATTGAAATATAGTTGATTTACAATGTTGTGCTAATTTCTGCTGTATAGTAAAGTGATTCAGTTATACATATATATACATTCTTTTTCATTTCTTTTCCATTATGGTTTATCACAAGATATTGAATATAGTTCCCTGTGCTATACAGTAAGAACTTGTTTATCCATTCTCTATATAATAGATTCTGGATTCTGATTTTCCAACCCTCCATTTTAGTAACTGGTTAATTTTTGCTTCTGGGGGTTCTCCTAGTCTAAGTTCTATTAAAGACCATGCCCTCTTCTGATTATACATTCCAGGAAGTGTCAGTTTCATGAGTAGATTTAAATAAATGCCCCTTGCTTAGAAAGGATCAAGGTAGGGGACACCATATTTATACCCATCAAGCTTTGACTTATCAAGCTTGATTCATAGAAGCAGTCATTTCCAGTTCCTCTTGAAACTGCATTGTATAGAAAGCACAACATTTTAAATCATAACTTGGGATAGCTTCTGGGGACTGATGGAAGTTAGGAGGAATCTAAAGTCACACCTAGAAACAGCATGGTCCTCCTAATTCACACTTGTAGCAGGCATTAGGTCTGAGAGTGCTTCCTGATTAGCAAAGCTTGCATGGAATAAGGGTGGGTCCCTAAGAAGCACTGTTTACATTAACAGCTGGCATCTAATCTGGATCCAGACTTTTCCATGTGCCTAGTCCCACATCAGTTATCTAGGAGAACAGATGGGAACTGAGGGCTGAGACACAAACTGCTTATAAAAATGAAACACTTCAAGAATAACCCTTAAACATACATCCCTAGCACCAAAGGAAAGAAGTGGGTTCACAAATTTTTGAGGGAGGGAGGTGATATAAATTAATTGGAAACTGTGGTGAAAGTATTTTACAGTAGAGGACTTTAAATGAATAAAACTTGAGACTTGTGTAGATTTTCAGAAAAAAAAATTTCCTAAATGGGTGGTTTTAAAATAACAGATAAATATCTTATTTTTCCCTATCTCCCTTTTGAGAAACCTGGAGGTTGGAAAAAAGTTTCTTTCTCCCTTTCTCCTTGGCTGATGTGTCGACTGAGAAAAAAATGCACAACGTGAGAGTTGTGAGTTAAGTTTTATTGGGGAAAAACAAGGACTATAGCACAGGAGACAGCATTTCAGATAGCTCTGAGAAACTGCTCAGAAGAGGTAGGGGGGAAGGTCAGTATAAGTGATTTTGGTGAAGGGGGAGTACATGCAATCAAACACACTTTTTTGCAAAAGGTTTCTGCTAGTCACGAGGAACAGATGTCACCATTAATGATTTTAGTGCTTATCTAGATATGAGAAGATGCAAGAATTGGGCTGATAAAATCTCCTGAAAATATCTAACTATCTGAAAGCCTGTTCTGCCAGTTTTCCCAGAGCACAGAGTGCCTTATTCCTGATCTCCACCCTGAACTCCTTTCAGGGTGTGTTGAAGGTCAGGTGTGTACAGCAGCCTGTGACTTAATCCTTGTAGAGGCAGGTGTCAAGTGTCAATTTTAGTTGCCAGATGTTATATCCAATATTTCCAAACTCAGAAAGGAGCATAGAGAATGGCTATGAGGAATTAAAAGGCATGAGATCTTGGTTCTCTTTATCTGGCTAATTCTGAAGAGTGTCAACAATGGGATTTATAATGTAGGGTTCATTACTGCTAAAAGGAGCAGGTTTCTCTACCCCCAAATATGCCACTTTGGTATAAGGATTGTTTTGAGCAAAAGGTAATCAAAAAATCCGTCCATTCGGGAAAAGCTCTTTACCTCCCTCTCAACTGCTTAAATTTACATTGGAAAGGGAACTATTACCAGAGATGTGTTATTACCTGAGAAACTTACCACACAGAGCAAACAACTTTTGTTTTCTAAATATCTCCTCTGCCTTCCTGTGAGTTCTTGTCCATTTTGTATCCCTAAGCCCCTCCCCTTTCCTTATCTCAGGGCATTAGATAAGATTCAATTAACTGGCTGAATGTATGGGGCTCCTATACATGCGCAATTTTATTTTATTTTTTCTCCTGTTAATCATTTTATATCACTTTAAATATTACACTGGCTGAAGAACAGAAGGGGAAGGGGAGAAGGAAAATATTTGTTTGCCCCTTCATCATGTCAACTGAAAATTGACACTTGCCATCTTCCTCTACAAGGATCGAGTCACAAGCTGTTGCGACCCCTGACCTTCAACACTCCCTGAAATGAGTTCAGGGCAGAGATCAGGAATGAGGCACTCTGTGCTCTAGGAAAAACTGGCAGAACAAGCGTTCAGATAGTTAGATATTTTCAGAAGAAGATTTTATGAGCCCAGTTTCTTGCATCTCCTCATTAGAAAAGCACTAGAATTATTAACGATGACATCTGCTCCTCGTTACTAGCAGCGAGCCTCTGCCAAAATGTGCGCTTGGCTGCACGTTCCCCCCTTCACTAAAATCACATATTACACTGACCTTCCCCCTGTCGACAAAAAATTAATCAGTCAATCTAAGAAAGAATTGGAAAATTTTATTCGAGCCAAAGTTGAGGATTATAACCCAGGAGAGAGCATCCCAGAAAGCTCTGAGGACTGATCCACCCATTACAAGTCAAGACACAGTTTATATAAGTTTTCTGAGACAGAAGGCTGTACATTAAATAAGGTATTATTGACAGTTTACACAATCCAGATTTAACTGCAATTGTAGTGGGTCCTGTGACCCTTTATAAGATCGAGGAGGAGTGCTATCCTTTAAGGAGTTGTCTTGTTGATGCTGGGAGAATGTTGCTGTTTAGGGTTGGGCAGGTATTCCTGCTGATGGGGGAGGTTTGGTCAATGCATAATGGGGATACAGAATGCACGATGCTGGGGGAGTGTAGGCCAAAGGGCAGAGAAGAATTTTTATGTTTAAATTTTTCTTGTCTTTCCATATAGTGTGGGTTTTATTTCACACTCCATACCTCTTGGGAGCAGCTCCTCAGAGCTACCTGAGATGCTGTCTTCCAAGCTATAGTAAATATTGTGCCCCAAATAAAACTTAACTCACAATTCTCATGTTGTGTGTTTTTTTCTTTTCTTTCTTCAGTCAACAACTACTGTAGTCCAAACTGCACTGGAACCACTCTGACCCTCAGCTTCTGCTGGCGTCAAGCAGTGGAATGGGGCAGCACCCTGTGGTCTTCCCCCCAACCCCATGTCTTCCACCTGCCTTTTGCCTGTGAAAAAACTTTAGCCAAAGAATAAGTTTAATCAGAGAAGTGAGAAAATGCAGAAACAGAGGAAAACAGTACAACAAGACTAAAAAATAATAGTTTAGTCCTTAAGCAAAGTCAAGGACCTTTAGTTCCTCTTCATGGGCTATAGATAATGTTCTGAGCCTTATCCTTTGAGCTGTCTTATAGAGACTAATACCCCCACCAGGTGAAAGAAGTTAACTACATGATGCCCAGACTGTAGCCATGACAGAAGCTTCCACAATTCCGAGAACTGAACTCAAGGAAATGGGAACAAACTGACCCTGGAACTGAAGATTAACTGTACCTAAAACAATCAAGATGACCCTGGTCAGACCACTGCAGGACTGATTTCAAGATGACTGTCAGAGCTGACTGTACTGTTTCTGCACGTAGCCCCCTCCCTCCATCTATAAAAGCTCTTGCACGCTGATTGTCAGTGGGGGGAAGTCGGCCTTTGGACAGAAGTCCACCAACCTCCCACCACCCCCCAGTGGCCAGCATCCAAAATAAAGCAAACTTTCCCTTCCATCAACCTTGCCTCTTTATTAGCTTTTGAGTGGCAAGCAGCCAGACCCCACTTTCGGTTACAAAACAAGCTGATGGCTTTTTAAGACCCGGTAAAAAACCTTACATCCTTGACATTCAGGTGTGAGAGGAAAGCAGGATGGAGGACTGTCTACACTAGGCAAAGAAGTGGACATTCCAGTAAATACACTGTGGGTCTTGGGTACTTGGACAGGACACTGATTGAAAACACTCAATACTCTTAATATGAGTTGCCTACAATTATGTGGAAAACATATTATATCTGCATTCCAGAGTGTGGGAGCTACAAATCTTAAGTTATTTATGATACCCTACATTTAGTGAGGGGTAGAAACCTTTAGGAGGTGCTCTACATCAATCCATGATCTGGGCGAACATGATTCAAGAGATAGTAGAGCACAGTGATTGAGTGAAGGCTCTGGGAATAAATCAGCTGTTACTACCAAATTTAAAATAGATAGCTAGTGGGAAGCAGCCACATAGCACAGGGAGATCAACTTGGTGCTTGTGACCACCTAGAGGGGTGGGATAGGGAGGGTGGGAGGGAGACTCAAGAGGGAGGAGATATGGGGATATGTGTATATGTATAGCTGATTCACTTTGTTATAAAGCAGAAACTAACAAACAATTGTAAAGCAATGAAACTCCAATAAAGATGTTAAATTAAATCAATCAATCAATCAATCAATCAATCAGCTGTTTGATTTTTGGCAAATTAATCTCTCCACGTCTCTGTTTCCTCAACTGTCAAGTAAGGACAACAGTATCTACCTTTTTAAGATGGTTGTGAGCATCCTATGAGTTGATACATATAAAACCATTGAAACAGTGGCTGGCACGGACGAAGCACAACAAACCCAGCTATTGTTACGGTCAATGATTTAGGTGCCCATAATGAATAAGTCATACTCCCCTGCCTGCCTCAAAGAAATATGTCTTAAACAATTCATTGCTATCGATACCACATTGTACACTAGCTCTTTAAGGACACGTTCTCGATAGCCAAAGCTTTCAGGTAACTTAGTCTCTGGGCTCTAGAGACTGATGCCACATGATTTCACACCTTAGATACTTGCCTCATCTAAATCAAATATGCTTTGGAGAGGGAGACTATCTACCTCTGTTTTAATATCTTCAGATGCTTTCTATGTTTTGGGAAGAGGGTTTCCAGCTATGACATAGTCTGGCTTCAGCAACTCTGCTCAGACTGAATGTACCAAAATGAAGAAGGATCTATTGAATAAGGATACAATGTATTGACTTGGAAAGATACAACTATGGCTTCCAAGCATGGTTTTTGATGAAAACCTTACTCAGTCCCTTTCAACCATAATTTCCCCCTCCAAATATTTAGATTTTGTATGTATGTCTTCAACTCTAAAACAGACCATGTGTGCTTACACACATACACACCTTCCCAATATTGAGTTAATATTTTCCTAAAAATGAATGTTCAACTTCAATAGTCCCATCATTCAATATAAATCAAGAACCTTCTGGACAGTATACAATACTAGATATCTTTTGGACTAAACCATGAAAAAATTCAAGCCCTCCTTTATGTGATAAAACGATTAAACTTGCATTTATTATGGTTCAATTGACATAAATGTAACCCAAGAACATGGTAGAAATAGTAAATTTACATATAAAGCCAGATAGAGAGTAAACTGGAAATCAACGGGGAGCTAAAGGCAACCAACAGAAAAGGAATTATCTTGTCAAATGCACAAGTTTGAGAAACAGAAATAAAATATGTAATGAGGGCATATTGAAGTCCATCGTAAGATCAGGAGGCAGTATTTGCCCAGTTCTACCATGTAACCCAAATTGAAGCAAAATGATTAGCTTAGCTGAGATTTAAGTAGTTTACAACAGAATAAAACAAACATATCCACTCACAGCTGTAATTCAAAATTCTCCCTCTGCCGGGAGAGTGAGGCTTGACTTACACCAAAATGACACAAGAAGTATACTGATTTTATTTCTTTTATAACGAGTATAGCTCCCTGGGGCAGGGCTGGCTGGTGAAAATTCATGTAAGCTGGTACATTTTGAGCCCTCATTTGCAAGGTATTAATAATACATCAGGAAGACAAAAGAATACTCCAAATAATAAACTCTAACAGCCCTGAACCAACATTGTAATGCAGCTCTTTCCTCAGTCCAGTTGACACCACAGTTTTCTCTTGCTGAACTTTCTTTTCCTTATTCTTAATGAACTTCTGGTGGAGAAGGACTTTCTTCAAGAGTCTGGATTATATTTCAAAACTTGAGTTGTCTTCGTGTGAGCATCTAAAGTGTGTATAATTTTTTTTTAACTTTAGAAGTATTTAATATGGACAATTCTTGTCTATTTTCGATAAACATGTGACTAGAGGGTTTTAAGATGAATCAAGAGACCACAGACTAAGTCATCTTAATTTTTTCTGTTCTCAGAAATTTTTGGTCTTTTAGGAGATTGATTTGTTAATCAAATGATGTGCAGATTTACAAAGAAAATGAGAAAGGCAGAAAACTAGATCTAAAATGACCCTATCACCAGAAATAAACATTTTGAGGAAGCAATGGGGCATTTTATATGCAGATGAACATCTTTTTTTTTTAAGGGAATATTTTTAAAACACCGCTGCCTTATGGATGGTAAAAATGTCTATGTGGTATGCACCTATGAAAATATTTGTAGGACATTCCATGTTGGTTAACCAGGGGAGTTTTTTTCACCACGACTCCTAGTTTCAAATCACAGCTCCAAGTTGGTTGATATTTCTTTTTTTTTTTTTTTAAACAATGCTTGCTTTTTGTTGTTGTTGTTGCTGTTTTTTTAAATTTATTTTTCTATTTATTTTTGGCTGTGTTGGGTCTTCGTTTCTGTGCGAGGGCCCTCTCTATTTGTGGCAAGTGGGGGCCACTCTTCACTGCGGTGCGCAGGCCTCTCACCATTGCGGCCTCTCCCATTGCGGAGCACAGGCTCCAGACGCGCAGGCTCAGCAGTTGTGGCTCACAGGCCTAGTTGCTCCGTGGCATGTGGGATCTTCCCAGACCAGGGCTCGAACCTGTGTCCCCTGCACCGGCAGGCAGACTCTCAACCACTGCGCCACCAGGGAAGCCCAGTTGATATTTCTGTGCCTGTTGCCTCAGATATAAAGTAAGAATATCTAATTTAGTTGTGTTTTGCTTTGCAAATTGTATGTATCCACTACATTTTAGATATTGTTATCGTTGTGTGCTTTCATTTTGCTGTTATTTTTATTAGTACTAGGATGGCTTATTATCACATTCAAACTTAAATGATCTGTTACTGTTCTACCTGAATAGTTCCAGCATCTGTATAGAATAATGTATTCATCAAAAGGAGAGGAATCAGTAAGAGTTGAACCAACTAGTTGCTATATTTTCTACAACATCTTAAAACATGGCAGAGTGGAGAGAAACTTTGAAGACAAGCCTGAATAGGAACACTGAATTTTCCATTACCAATTCTGTGATGTCAGAAAAGTTGTTCTACTTCTCCTGGGATAAAAAATGCAGACAAAAATATAGTAATACAGATCAATATATCCATTTGAGTTATGAGAGTTGGTGAGGAAAGGCTATAGAGACCCATTGAAGCATCATAGTCATAGTTTCCTTAATTAGCCTCAGTCTGGATTAACCTTAGTGAAGTCTAAGTGATTCTGAGAAGGGGTTTTCAGGATCTTCATTCTCTCTCTCTCGATTGTAGGAATATTCTGTGCTTTTCTCCTTTTAGTAACCCAATTCTGTGAAGAACAGAGTGACAAATAGGAAGTTTGCCTAATACCTGATCATGAATTCTGTCTAGCTCCATGATAACACTTTTCACTGTGTATTCAATTATCTATTTACACATTTTGTATCCTCATCTAGAATTTGATATACGTTTCTGCACAAAATCTGTGGTGATTAACACAGTGACAGCTACACAGTGAAAAATTCCATACATATGTATATTTATTGATAAAAAGTGATTGATTCTACTAACATCTGAGGGAAAAAATTAAAAAACTCCTCACAGTGATTATTTGCAACATGATGTATTAGTAACTGACATATTAATTCTAGCTTATGGTATAACATAAATGATTCCAGTAACCATATCTGTTTCCATGAACAGTTGTAGTCAAATACATGTGAAACATCTGTTAAATTCTGAGCTCTCTAGTAAGTTGAAAACTCAAAATAGCCTCCTTATTGAATAAGCAGATGGCAGTAGTTTGCTAGGGCAGAAACAATTGATCATGGCAAAAAAAAAATAAAAATAGAATATGCAATTATCAAATCTCTCCTTGTTTAGATCCAAAGCCTGAATGAAGTAGGTAACATGTGAGACACCCATGAATTTCTTAGGTTATTAAAGCAAACAATAGAAACCTCATGCTCAGGTTCTTAAACACATTCATGAAAGCACCCACTAATGATCTTTGGCACTGGGGGTCCAATTATTATTTGATTTGTTTCTGTTTATTATTTTTAATTTTCTTCCTTCATAAGACTGTAGCTCAGTAGGGAAATAAGAGGGTGTGCTTTGGTAGTAATTCTCATTAACTTTTAGAACACATTATCAAACGGAAAGGAAAACCTATATAATTAACCCCTTGTAGGAGCAGCATGGGCTTTGGTCCCATAAAATTGGTTTCCAATAGAGATTCCACCACTTTATAGCTGCCAGACATTGGGCTTATTGAATAGCATCCCTTTTCTCACTCTACTACAGTGTTTAATGTACAACAGAGGGGAAGCACATAAAGTTTGGATTAACATAGACTAGAATGTGAAGACTGTTTGACTCGTGACTTGGGAAAAGGATGCATTCTGTGGAGCTACTGCTGTAAAAGGAGACAAGGAATCCGGTAGGGCTGTTTTGAGCAGAGAGTAAAATGTAGGAGCACAGGGAATGGTCCACAGAGCTTACGCCATACATGCCAATACCTTCACTGCCATCCTCGGCCTCTCACTTCCCTCCCCTCCTCCACCCTACCTATAGCATCCCCGGAGTGAGTGTTCAATCAAAGGGGGAAAAAACAATACTTGTAAATGTCCACCCCACACTCATGTGTTCTTCTGCTCTCCTGCTCTCCTGCTCTGGGAGAAGATCACTGGTGGGTAATTGCTCTGTCTGTGTCTAGAGGTGAGATAGCCATCTGCACAGGGATCTTTTTGTGAAGGAACATCTAACTTTGAAAACAACTACGGAAACAAGAAGATGCATGTTTCTTTGAAGAGAGCTTTGTGTTCACAACCACAGCCGCAGAAACACTCACACAGACTTTGGGAAGAGGACAACTAAGCTAACACACACAAAAAAGGCAATGTGGATGGCAGAAATGTCTGAATAAACAAATGAAGAAAGAAGGAGGCAATAGAAAAAGCAGGATCTGCAGACTTGAGGCTTTACATCCTCCTTACGGTCTCAAAGGGCCCTCAAAGCCATCTTTAACTTCTTCTAGTCATACTGACCACAGATGCTCTTGTGAGTCCCATTAACTTCAACACTGAGGCTGAATAGTGAAATCAACAGTTTACCACCAAGCTGTCCTAACTTTCTTTGTGTTATTTCCATCTTTACGTGTCTTCTCTGAAAACTTCCTTCCTCTGTATTATTGTTATAAAATAATCTACACACGAGATATTTCCTCAAGGAGAATCCTACTATTCAGCACCAAAAAGCAGTACTCAGGAAGGAAGAAATAATTTTCTTTTAGTTATTATTGCCAATAAATACAAAGATGTTGAGTTGCTGATGACTCTCTGCTGGGCTCAATGAAAAACTGAGGTAAGAGTCCTCACCTTCATGATGATTTAACATATTCACACAACAGAAAGTTAACTAACAATACCAGATGATGTAACTGGAGGGGGCCAGAATGATCCAGGATTAACTGTTAGATAAATGGCATGGAGACAGTGCCTGCTTTGGGAATCCATAAAAGAACAAGGCCTGACATGGCACAGACTAGTCAAAACAGATGAAATTTGAACAGGAACTTTTGGAAGATTTGCACAATGGAGAAAAGTGAGGAGTCTTCCCAGTTAGGAAAATCATATGGGCAAAGATATAGTAGCAGAAAGAACCATTGTCTCCATGGCAATGAATAAACAAGTTTGCCTTTAGGAGAAGTAGGTTTGAGAAATCAGAGGAAAAAGACAGGTTGGTGTAACATCTTAGAAGGACTTGTATGTCAAACAAAATTGTTGAAAATAAGCAAAAAATAAGTTATAAAAGAGCGGAAGAGAAATACAATATTAATATATGGATACATTTTAAAAATAAACTAGGTTTTTAGGTCAGTGGAACTATATGATATGGTAATGGCGGACAATACGTTATGCATTTGTCAAAACACATAGAACTGCACAAAAACAAAGAGTAAAACTTAACATAAGGTATGGATTTCATTTAATAATAATGTATCTAAACTGATTAATCATCTGTGACAAATATACCACACCAAGCAAGATGTTAATAATAAAGGAAAATAAGTGGGGGAAGGAGTGAGAGAGTGTATATGGGAACTGTCTCTACTACTTGTTTAACTTTCTGTGAGCCTAAAGCTCTCTAAAAATAAAGCTTATTAATTAAAAAATATATATATTTACAGAGGGAAGGCAACACCTAATTATACACGTAACTGCCGAGAACATTGTAGTTATAATTTCCAAAATCTAACCAGAGTCATGTGACCATTCTCTAGCTTCAAAATTATACCTGGTCCACTCCAGATTTTTTCTCCATCAGAGAGTTTTTGCAAGCTTTTCAACTACTTTTGAGAACCTCCTTGTCTTTTAGACTAAGACCTTGTACTTTACTGCTCATCTTGTTGGCTTTCATGAGTTGCTTTCTTTGTTGAATTACTAAGCAATACGTTGTGTTTTATTTTGGGGGTTGTCAGAATGTGTGAACTTTTCCTGATTTTAATAGTAATCTTACAGAATGGTCATGTGATTTGATAGATACTTGGAAAGATTTCTTGACTAGAAAAAAAATGAACATATCACCACCCATTTAGGGCACTGTTTAAATTTATATAAGTAGATAGTAATATTTTGTGTTAAGGCATTGTTTAATACGATGATGTTTTCAAAATGCACCTTCCCTTGAATCCTAAAAATAAGGCATTATCTAAACCTTGATGAGGGACTTCTCTAACAGATTGCTTTCCACATGAACTTTGTTATGCCTTTTTTTGAAAACTGATGTGGTATCGGTGGTAAAGAAGAGAAGAGTGGGGAGGGTGTATTAGTTTTGTCTTGCTGCAGTAATAAATCACCACAAACTAAATGGTTCAAAACAACACAAATTACTATTTTGAAGGTTGAAAGTCCAAAGTGAGTCTTGCTACAGGGCTAAAATCTAGGCATTGGCAGGGCTCCATTTCCCCTAGAGGTCCCAGGGGAGAACCTGTCGCCTTGCTTTTTCTAGCCTATAGAGGCAATTCACATTCCTTGGCTCGTAGCCCCTTCCTCCGTCTTCAGATCACATCACTTCAACCTATGCTTCCACCATCATATTGCCTTGACTCTGATCCACCCTTTTATAAAGACCCATGTGCTTACATTGGGTGAATTTCCTTAATCCAGGATAATCTACCCATACCATGATCTTTAATCTAATCATATCTGCAAAGTCTTTTTCTAAGTCTCTTCCTGTGGATTAGAATGTGGACATCTTTAGAGATCCATTATTCCACCTACCACAGAGGGCTAGATCAGAAGGTGAGTGCAGATGGTTTATCTGACTGAGGAATGGAAAAAGAGTCATGGGGGATAAGGAAGTTAAAAGATAAGGTGGGAATCCTGAAATGGGAAAAAGGAAGAACCAAATGTGTATCATTAAAGTCTTGGTACACACTTAACGTGGAGGGTTATTTTTTAATGAAATTTATTGTTAGAATATTCTTGTAGACATACCATATGAAATTCACAAAATATGGATTTTTGGTAATTCCATTTTGCTTCCCTGGCGATTATAACTAAGGTAGAAATTCATTTTCAATTTTAGCTCATCAGGCAGCTCTACAATTTGTGAAAGATTTGCAGGGGAAAGGACTGGATAATGTGATTTGACTGTATTATGCAAACGAGACTTTCATTTCCTGTCTGTGTTCAATTTATGAACAGAAAATTTACACATTACTTCAAAAGATTTAATGTGAATTTTTTCTTTCATTTTTCCCCAAGAAAGAGATGATTATAATAAACATGATGTAAATAAATTTCTATTCCAAAATATCAGGGTTACCAAGAAGTTGCTATTTTAAGCAGATCGTGTTGTTGTTTTATGTCAATGAGTTTGAGTGGAGAGAGAAACCTAGTTTGAATCATGCCTCTGCTACTTAGTAGTAATTTAATCTGAGTCTCAGTTTTCTCATCTAACACGTGGGTACACTAATGCCTTCCTCAGTACTGTTTTTCATAATAGATGGGATCACATATGAAAAGCATCTGAGATATAATAATGGTCATTTTTTATTGAGTGACTCCTAGTGGCTAGGTAAATGGTAATCATATGTTATATAGTAAATATTATGTATCACTCTTTTGTTCTTTGCTCAGAGGATATTACTGAGTATTCAGTTTTCTGTAACTCCTCACAAAGTAGATAAATATCTGTACCTGCAAAGAGCATGCATTCTAGTAGAAAGAGGCAGACCATAAAATAATAAATGAGTATTGGAGCATGTTAGACAGTGACAAGTACTGTACAAAAAGGAAAACAAATAAAATAAAGAGATTAGGGATGTGTGGGAGCACTGTTTCCCATAATAATTATGTTATCAAATGAATTGGGGGTCCCTCTGCTAGCTGCTTACAAAATCAATACTCACAAATGGTAGAAAGGAAAGGTGCCTTTAATCAGAATGCCGGCCATCTGGGGAGATGGTGGACTCAGCGTCCTCCAAAAACCACCTCCAAAGATTCTGCTCAGTCATAAAAGCTTTTAAAGGGAAACAGGGAAGTAACCTCAGTTAATCATTGAGATGGGGGGTCAGAGTCATCACCATCGCCCACTGCGTGCAGGCTTGTCGACTCCTCATGGTCTTCCTCTAGATGTTATCATGTTCACACAGTTTGGACACACAGTGTGTTCACAAGATTACTGAAGGGGAAGCTAGGGAAGAGATATGGTCATCTGTTAATTATCAATACTTATTCTCCTTTTCTACTTCTTTGATCTACAGAAAGAACCCACAAGTTAGGCAAGGTATTGCATGATTAAAAGATTTGAAATGTGTGCTTGGGCCAGAGATAAGTAGAGCATGGGGGTGCCTGGTTTAAAAGTTAGTTACAGTATAGCTTTGCTAAAGTGAAGAGAAAAGGGGTTTCCTGCTGAGGGCAGTTTCCTGCAAAGAGCTGCTTACAATTAGAGTGGTAATGGTAAACCTCACTGAGAAACTGAAATTTAAGTAAAAGAGTTAAAGGAAGCAAGAAAGTTATCTAAACAGTTCCGTAGGAGAAGAGTGCTTCACGTAGAGAAAACAGAAAAGCAGAGGTTGGGATGTTGAAGGAGTAGCCTGTAGCCTAGGGCTGGAACATCAGAAGAATCCTAGGAGAGAAGGTTAGAGAGAAAATGGGGCTAGTGTCTGTCAGAACCTGAAGGCATTGTTATACCACTAGCTAGTACTCTGTGAGACGGGGAGAAATATCAGGGGTCTGTTCATAAAGGTAAAATGACCTAACTTCTGTTTTAAATAATTGCCTTTCTGCTGTGTTGGAAACACACTCTTAGAAGGCAAGAGTGGAAATTAGGTGTGTTGATAGACATATATGCAGTAATCCTGGTGGAAGTTGATGAAGGCTCAGACCAAGACACAAGGAATGGGAGTAAGAAAGAAGTGTTTGGACTCTAAGTCTAGTTTAAAGGTAGAAATGACCATAAAATATGGCCTGTATTAATCTGACTTTCTGAAATAAATAAGCAGTTGTTTGATGGATATCTTGCAATAAAAGTTCTACTGTCACTTGAAAATGTGAATCTGTATTGATAAGATATACAACTTTAAAATTTCATATATTTTAATATTATTTATATAATATAAATGCTCTGTGACCATATTTAAATTGTGTCTATTTGGTTTGTCTTAAACTAAAGTTATATATTAAACACTCCACTGTGTGGCCATCTGACTGTTTTCTCCCTGCATTTCAAACAATGTTTGCTTTACAAATTTTGATACTCTGTTATTTGATGCAAAAAGATTTATGAGTTATATTTTCTTTTGTGGTTTCTAGCTCTTATCAATAGAAAATGAACGTCTTTCAATGCTTTAATGAATTCGGCTATCTGCTAAGAACATTTTCATCCCTGTTTTGAGGATTATGTTTTTCAGTTTCATTTGATTTATTTCCCCATCCTTTGTTTTAACATTTTTTATTTTAGGTACAGCAGTAACAAGAAGCACATACATTATTTTGTTTCAAATGTTCCTTAGGTGTGCTTCCTTCCTACAAAATATGAGTCATGGAAATGTTTAACACCTGTGCCCATGTGTACCTGGGCTATAAAAAAAAAAAAAAGACCAAAAAACTCCACTGTAGGAATTCTACTTTGCAACAAGTGGTCCACCACACCAGGTATGACTAAACAAGATAATTCTTGACACTTTAAAACAATGTGAAAAGTCAAATTTATCACCTCCCTAAATAAATAGTCTCAGAAAATGGTTGTAGTGTTTACTTTGTTACACTATCCTTCAAAACAAGGGGAATCTTTAAATTTCATCCACAAATAGATGAAGTATTCTGGTTTAAATTTGGAAGAATATTTCAAGAAACGGCCATAATTAGTACATCTTCTTAGAGGAATCCCACTCTGTCCATATGACTTGTGTGTGTGTTTCTATTTTAAATATAATGAGCTCAATTGTACTCAGATCACAGATAATGTCTGTTTGGTTTGACTGTCTTGATATCCTTGATGCATATAATATTGCAATTTCCCATGAGAGAATTATATTTCCTCATCCTGATTAAATCATACTTGGACATGCAGTTTGCTTTGGCCAATAAAAATGAATATGTGGCATGCACTCCTTCTAAGCAAAAGTTTTAAATTTCACTGCATAGATACAACATTGCATATTGCATATTTTTACTCTCACCATATTAATCTATACCAGATTAGGGCAGTTCTATTAGTTTACATACCAGAATGGAGAAAATATACAGCTAAACCATGATGGATATGTGATGTGAGAAAGAAAGAAATCTATCCTTATATGCCACTGAAATTTTTTAATAAAACTTTGGCATAAACTAGTGAAGCCAAGATGGAAATTAGTTCCAGAAGTCCAGTTCCATTGTAACAATAACAAAGTAAAGTATATGCAAGTCTTGCTTTGAGGCCAGGAAATGCATGCTGAAATAAAACTACTGTTAGAGACTGGAAAAAAGGCAACTCACATTAGTGGTGGCAAAATAGTTGGGTATCACTAGCAGTACTGTGGAAACCATTTAATGTACTAAATGATTGTGAGTTTTTGGTGAAGAGCCAGAGGGATAATTGACATGACTTGGATGCAATTGGCTGAATTTGATATTATTTTCCAAGAAACAGAAGACTCAGGAAAAACCTGACACATAATTAGTCAAAAACTAAAGGAAACAAGGACTCTGGACTTGTAGAGTTGCATGATGCAACTGATTTTTATTTACAACTGGTACAAGATAAAACTAAGAATGCCTTTAAGCAACAAAGTGTTATTAAAACCCAGCTTTATCTAAAGGATCAAATCAAGGGTATTGCAGGCACAAATATTGTTAAAATGTCTGAATTGATTAAAATGTGAAAAAAAAAATCACTCAAAGAAGAAATCTAAGATGTGGCTCTGCCATGGAATCTTGATGTGTTCAATGTACCTGTAACTAAACTTAAAGTGAGAGGCCTATCTGGAAAATAACTATCCGTAAAATAGTAGTCACAGAACTAGCTGGAAGTGAATGCAGTAGACAGAAGATCAAGTAAGGTTTGGAGAGAATTGTTACGGCTCAATGAACCACAAGTCTGAATCAAAAGATACAGTAGCAGTTTAAGACATCAACTGATTTTTATCAACTTTCTTATGGGAAAAAACAGACTGAGAAAGCCCTCTTACAGTGGGCCAAGAAGGAAACAGAAAAAGAAGGTCCTCAGAGAGAGTACAGCCAAGACCCATGAAGTACAATGGTCTGGAGAGAAGATCTGAGACTTAATCAAGACACATGACCCATTCTGGTACCCCTTAGCTTCTCTTTGTCAAGATTTCATAAATATCAATACTATGGACCAGTGATTTCCGTGTGGTCCTCTTTCATTCCTTTTATTTGTTATCTTTTTTATAAATTTATTTATTTTATTCATTTATTTTTGGCTGTGTTGGGTCCTCATTGCTTAGTTATGTGCCTTTCTTTGGGCTCATGATTATGATCAGTAGAGACACATTCCTCTTGCCAGCAGAAACTTTAAAAAGCTATTCTGTGATATCTTGTGCCATTATAATAGTAATTTCCAGAGACGGGTTGTTTCATTACCCAGGGTTTCAAAACAAAGACAACGATGATGGAAATGGGACATGAGAAGTAAATAAACTTTTGTTTTTGCAAGCCAGTGAAATCTGGGGGCTTTTGGTACCAAAGCATAATCAAGTGAAAGCTGACCAAGACAAATCCAACACCAATTCTAATTCATTTGACCTGTCCCAGGTGAAAATAAAACTTAAGAAAATGTCTTTGTGATTACTACTCAATGATGGTTCTAATGAGATAGCTTTATTTCCATTATCACTTGAAGTATTCTGAAAAACAAAGAAATTAATGAAATGAAAAAATACTAAACCAAACAATTACAGAGCTAAAATCCCAAACTGCGTGTTACAAATAAGTACTATTTTTTCCAACTCACTGACTATTTAATTGATAGGTAAGATTTGAGTAGGTTCCTAGGCCAATGGAAATGGGGACACTGTCTATGTAAATAGTGGAATATCTCAGGGGACATGGAACTGGAGGAAAAGTCATACAGTGACAATGATGTCATATTTGACTGTGACCTAGCTTCTTAGTTGAGAGAGAATGGCAGAGGAGATCCCTGATGTAGAAAGGAACACTGATGGTCAGAATGAAATGCAGAGACTCTGGAATTTAATATCACAGCAGAAAAAGTAACACCAGAATAAATACAGTGGATAGAATATGGAGAGACATAGAGGAAATGAAAAATACGAAATATATAAAATTAATATTAGAGAAATAAAAGATACAAAAGACAGCAAAGAGATTTAAAATACTTACAATCGTATTTTTGATTAAAAGAACACAGATAATTGAGGCAAAAATGTATATCTAATTAAATAATTTCTAAATGAGCGATTCTGTTTATGGCTTCAAGTGACATTCTGCATGTAAAAGAAAAACATGGTTTCAGAAGAATGAGCAATGAAATGTTGAAGTCACTGAATTCCAAACATATAGGGATTCCAGGAGTAAAAGCAATTCAGAAGGAAAATAAGTAAGTCTGCTTTTGGATATCCATGCAGAAGTAGTCTATGTTTATGGCATAAACTGTGGTGATGGTTTCACAGGGTAGACTGGTCTTCAAACTCATCAGGTTGTACACATTGAATATGTATAGCTTTTGG
Source organism: Balaenoptera musculus (assembly GCF_009873245.2). Classification (NCBI taxonomy): domain Eukaryota; kingdom Metazoa; phylum Chordata; class Mammalia; order Artiodactyla; family Balaenopteridae; genus Balaenoptera; species Balaenoptera musculus. The sequence continues at coordinate 8,256,263 of NC_045791.1, forward strand.
TATGTCAATCATACCTCAATAAATTGGTTTAAAAAATAATACAGTGGAACAATTTCTACAAGGTTCTGAGGAAAAGTAAGCAAATGATTCTCTAATAGTATGTCCAAGTAAGTTGTCATTTTAATATGCCATTCACAGACAAACATGTATAATCATTTAAAGTTTCAAGAAACTATACCAAAGTGATCCCTACTTGAGAAAAAAATAAAGTGAAAACTCAATCCAGCTATGAAATGAGTCCAAATTAATAACTTGAAAATAAAGAGCACTATTAAGAAGTTTTGTAGTGAGTGTTTACTTCCATTAAATGAATAATGAGTATTATTACCTGGTGGATTATAAAATGTAGATCAGAATGTACAAATGGATAAATTTTAACAATGTAAAAAATAATAGTTTAAATAACAAAAATATGGATATAAAGTGAGGGAAGTGTGCTAATTTCTTTGCCTTATAACAAAGAATCAGTGGCTACTCAATACCGATAAAACATGTTCTTTAAAATTAGCATGAACTTTAAAATATTTATATCATTTTTGAAGACTATATTTACATGACTATGCCTTGAAATAAAGAAATATCTGGGGCTTCCCTGGTGGCGCAGTGGTTGAGAGTATGCCTGCCAATGCAGGGGACACGGGTTCGAGCCCTGGTCTGGGAAGATCCCATATGCCGCGGAGCAGCTGGGCCCGTGAGCCACAATTATTGAGCCTGCGCTTCTGGAGCCTGTGCTCCGCAACAAGAGAGGCCGCGATAGTGAGAGGCCCGCGCACCGCGATGAAGAGTGGCCCCCGCTTGCCACAACTAGAGAAAGCCCTCGCACAGAAATGAAGACCCAACACAGCCATAAATAAATAAATTTTAAAAAATGCAAACCTTTAAAAAAAAAAAGAAATATCTATCTGCAGTTCAGTATTTCATTTTTTATTTAATTAATTTAAATAAGATTAAATGTATGCATTATTTAGATGACACACATATTATAATCCTGGCTTTTAACTATGTATTCTCTCTCCTTAAAATTTAAAGTTCTCTCTCTGCCTCTCTTCTCTCCTTTTACAGACTTTTTCTCCTTTCTGCCCTCTATTTATAGATATAAGAGATATCTGGAATAAAATTCATAAAATGTATGAAGTGGTTATTTCTGAAGTAGTAATTTGGGTCATTTTTTTTTCCTTCCTTTACTTTTCTGTATTTAATGACCTTCTGCTTTTCTTTTTCTCAGTTTTAATAAATATATATCATTTAAAAATTAAATTATACTTCTAAAATGAATTCACTGCTTTTGTAAGATGTAAAGCAGCAGGATTCTTCACAACACCTCAGGACTGTATGCTCACCAGGTCCCTTGTCCTGGGTGACCTTCCAGTTAACTGTGGTTCATTCAGGCCCCCTTGGGACCTCACATTCTCTATCTGTACAGCATATGGCTTGAACGAGATGATTTCTGAACTACCTTAAGGCTATGTGCTCTGTGTTTCTAACTAGATCCCCAGGGACTCAGAGAATTAAATCGTGGTTGAAATAATAAATAGAAAATGTACTTTGGAAATTATGGAAGACAAAAGTGAAGCTTAAATAACATTTTCTGGCCACATTCCAAAATTTATATTATTCTATTGATTGAGAGGACATATGAATTGCACTTTAATCAATGTCCAGTGAACATTAAATTGACCTTGGATTCATGGCTAGTGTTGAAATGCAGGTCTTCATCAATTTGATTCAGCAGGCAGTGAAGAGCCAAAGGGAGAAGCTCTAATTTTGTCTCAAGGCTGGAGTTTATTTTATTTTCAGTAAAAACAATTTTTGAAGTAAGATGATGGTTTTCTTCTGAATTGTTTCATTAAAATTTGATCAGAGAGAAGAATGTTTCTATTTAACTCCAGAAAATGTAATTTTGGCTTCCACTTGCAGAGAGAAGTTTTCCACAGTGTTGTTCATAGTTGTGAAGAGCACTAGGATGAATTATATTTCCCTGTGAAGTACTATTCCAAAAACACTACCATCAGGAACAATACAATCTATTTGTCAAATTTATTTGTCTTAGTAAAACTACCTACTTGTGGTAAATTATGGTCCATTTATAATATCTGCTTGCATGCCACTTCTTGTGGATGTTCTTAAATATCTGGTTGCAATAAACAGTAGCTGTGCTCGGTGGTGGACCCTTCACCAGTTAGGAAATGTAACTTACCAACTACTCTTTCTTGTCCATTAAATATTAAGTTATCCTACTGTAAAAATGGAGGCACAAAAAGGCACAACTTCCTTGCTGATTGTATGTGTAAGACACAACTTGGCCATGGTTTTGGTATTCAGTTCAGCAACAAAAAGAGTCTAATCTGATTAATCTCAACGATTTTTTGTAATGCAGACATTCTTTTAAAATTTCAAAGGATTCTCAATCCAATTTTATGCATATTATCATTTCTACCAACAAACCATCATGGAGATTAAGATTAATGCTGTTTAAAAATAGCAGGAGAGAATTTTACTGTTGACACTATTATCAGTAAAAATCCATACTTCTCCCTGAAGTATATCTCACAGAGGTTAGCAACAAATTAGTGTATTTAAAAAAGTAAATAAAAAAAATAATATAATAAGCCTCTTAGACAGCCTCATCCACCAGAGGGCAGACAGCAGAAGCAAGAAGAACTACAATCCTGCAGCCTGTGAAATGAAAACCAAATTCACAGAAAGACAGACAAAATGAAAAGGCAGAGGACTATGTACGAGATAAAGGAACAAGATAAAACCCCAGAAAAACAACCAAATGAACTGGAGACAGGCAACCTTCCAGAAAAAGAATTCAGAATAATGATAATGAAGATGATCCAGGACCTCAGAAAAAGAATGGAGGCAAAGATCGAGAAGATGCAAGAAATGTTTAACAAACACCTAGAAGAATTAAGGAACAAACAGCTAGAAGAATTAAAGAACAAACAAACAGAGATGAACAATACAATAACTGAAATGAAAAATACACTAAAAGGAATCAATAACAGAATAACTGAGGCAGAAGAATAGATAAGTGACCTGGAAGACAGAATGGTGGAATTCACTGCCTCAGAATAGAATAAAGAAAAAAAAATGAAAAAAAAAAGAAAAATGAAGACAGCCTAAGAGAATTCTGGGACATCATACACAAAAATAAACTCAAAATGGATTAAAGACCTAAATGCAAGACCAGACACTATAAAACTCTTAGAGGAAAACATAGTAAGAACATTCTTTGAGATATACCACAGCAAGATCTTTTTTTACCCACCTCCTAGAGTAATGGAAATAAAAACAAAAATAAACAAATGGGACCTAATGAAACTGAAAAGCTTTTGCACAGCAAAGGAAACTACAAACAAGACGAAAAGACAACCCTCAGTATGGGAGAAAATATTTGCAAACAAATCAATGGACAAATGATTAATCTCCAAAATATATAAACAGCTCATGCAGCTCAATATTAAAAAAAAACAAAGAACCCAATCAAACAATGGGCAGAAGACCTAAACAGACATTTCTCCAAAGAAGACATACAGATGGCCAATGAACACATGAAAAGCTGCTCAACATCACTAATCATTAGAGAAATGCAAATCAAATCTACAATGAGGTATCACCTCACACCAGTCAGAATGGCCATCACCAAAAAAGCTACAAACAATCAATGCTGGAGAGGGTGTGGAGAAAAGAGAATGCTCTTACACTGTTGATGGGAATGTAAATTGATACAGCCACTATGGAGAACAGTATAGAGGTTCCTTAAAAAACTAAAAATAGAATTACCATATAACCCAGCAATCCCACTCCTGGGCATATACCCAGAGAAAACCATAATTCAAAAAGACACATGCACCCCAATATTCATTGCAACACTACTTACAATAGCCATGACATGGAAGCAAGCTAAATGTCCATCAACAGAGGAATGGATAAAGAAGGTGTGGTACATATATACAATGGAATATTACTCAGCCATAAAAAAGAATGAAATTGGGTCATTTGCAGAGACGTGGATGGACCTGGAGACTGTTATACAGAGTGAAGTAAGTCAGAAAGAGAAAAACAAATATCGTATATTAACGTATATATGTGGAATCTGGGGAAATGGTACAGATGAAATGGTTAGCAAGGCAGAAATAGAGACAGAGATGTAGAGAACAAACATATGGACACAAAGTGGGGAAAGCCAGGGACGGGGCAGTGGTGGTGGGATAAAATAAATAAATAAATAAATAAATAAATAAATAAATAAATAAATAAATAAATAAAACACTGCCTTGTTATTATATAGAAAGAACATAAATGATTCCATTAAAAATAAAAGCAAACCTACTGTTAGACTTTTTTGTTACCCTTAAGACAGACAAGTTAGGGCTAATGATTTGTGCTTTGAAATTTAACATTTTGTGAACCAATTGCTCTTCCTGGAAGCCAACACCAACCCCCCCCCCACCCACACACACACACACAAACACATACACACACATATAGGCAAACCAATCAACAAACAAAAAGTAGAGGTATGATAGGCAGAATATTAACTCTCATCATCCCTGTCCCCTAGTGTCACTTTCCTGATTGCATTACGTTATGGAAAAAAAGAGATTATTTAGGTGGACCTGGTATAATCACATGAGCCCTTAAAAAGAGGTTCAGAAGACAAAATCATAGAAATCCAAAAGGCAAGAAATGATAGAAATGAACTTATTTACAAAACAGAAACTGACTCACAGACTTAGAGAACAAAACTATGGTTACAGGGGTGGGGAAGGGTGGGATGAAGGGATAGTCAGGGAGTTTGGGATTGACATGTACACACTGCTATATTTAAAATGAGTAGCTAACAAGGACCTACTCTATAGCACAGGGAACTCTGCTCAATATTATGGAACAACCTAAATGGGAAAATAATTTGTAAAAGGATAGATACATGTAAATACATAACTGAATCACCTTGCTGTACACCTGAAACTATCGCAACATTGTTTATCAACTATGCTCTGATATAAAATAAAAAGCTTAAAAAAAAAGCAAGAATGATTCCATGCACTTTGGTGGGTTCTAAGATGGACAGAGCTGTGAGCCAAGGGATGTGAGTAGATTTTACAAGCTAAGTGCCACACCAGGCCGATAGCCAGCAAGGAAATGGAATCTCGGTCCTACTCCTGTACGGAACTGGATTCAACCTGAATGAAGCTGGAGGTGAATTTTCCTGCAGAGCCTCCAGATAAGAGGCTGAAATTACACACACCTTGATTTCAGCCTGTGAGATCCTAACAAAGAAACCAACTGGCCTTACTATGCCTGGACTTCTGACCCAGTTATTGTAAGATACTAAATGTTTGTTGCTTTAGCCTCATTGGTTTGTCACACAGCAATAGAAGATAAATACAGGGGGCAAGTGGCTGTCTAATAAATAGAAGAGTATCTTGGTTTTGAAATGAAACTGAGTAATGTCATCCCAGAGATTTCAAACTGATCAGGATCTTCCTGCTGTCTAAGAGATGATTTAGATGTTTTTGAGTAAAACAAACACATTAGCTTTTTTCACAGATAGTAGACTCTGGGGGGAAGTGACCTTTGATGGTGAGAGAAGCACAAGATAACATAAAGAGTGAAAAGTAAAGGGAAAAAGAAGAAAAATATTAAGTATGAGATACATGAAGAGTCCATTTGTATAACACTCTCTATATCACAAAACTATAGATGTGGAGAATATAGTAGTTGTTGCCAGTGAACAGGGACAGTGTAAGAGGGCAGGGATGGTGCAGTTATAAAACGGTAGCAGGACGAGTTCCTTTATGGTGATGGAGCAGTTTTGCCTCTTGATTTTAGGGGTGGTTGCACTAATCTATATGTGGGAAACACTGCATATAATTCAACAACCCCCTATGCACGCACACTGACACACACACATACAAATGGGTTCATATAAATGATAGTGAAAACTGAATAAGGTCTGTACTCAAGTTACTGGTATTGCACCCATATCAGTTTCCTGGTTTTTATACTGAACTATAGTTACGTAAGTTGTCACCTTTGAGGAAGCTAGGTGGAGGGCAAATGGACTGTATGTATTTTTTTAAATTGAAGTATAGTTGATTTACAGTGTTGTGTTAGTTTCAGGTGTACAGCAAAGTGATTCAGTTATACATACATCTATATATTTCTTTTCAGATTATTTTCCCTGGACTCTGTATATTTTTGCAACTTCCTATGAATCTGTAATGATTTCAGAAATTTTAAAAAAAGTGAAAAAAATGAAACTGTCCATTACAATGTAGATGTATTCATCCTTCAGTAAATCTTTGAAGTAAAATGAATCCCAAAGTTGACCTCATCTCAGAGCTGTGCAATTCAACAACAGGTTAAAGTTTCATAATGAAACTCATCACTTGACCAAATACTTAATGAGGTACTTGAGCTATGTTACTTAATTTAATCCTTGTACCAATGATCATATGTGGTTACCAACACTTTCAGACAAGGTATATAAACCTCAGAGAAGTGAAATGACTTATCCAGGATCACAGGCTTACCTTGAACCCAAGGTAATGGGCAGAGGACCCTTTCTGACAAAACACTGCCACTCCAAAAAGCAACAGAATAGAGCTAAGGATAATGTAGGAAGACTGGGGCACACATAGAGTTTTAGAATCCCAGGGCCTTAGTAACTATAGAGATAATTTGCCTCTTCCTGCCCGCCAGAGTAGAGATGTGGGGAAAAAGAACATTTATAGAAGTTCGTTGATCTTCCATAAACTTCTTATGCAATTGGGCTTAAGTGAAAATATTTTGGTCCGTCACTAGAATATTGCATTTATTCATAAATATGTCCAACTACCTCTAAGTTATCTTTGTATTTATTACTTATTGATTTTTTTAGAAAGGTCCTCATAAGCATCCTGAAGACTAAGAGCCTAACTGGAATTTTTATTAGGAATTCTATAATATTCAGACCATTGATAGAAACAATTTTCAAGGTGAATAGTCTCACATGATCTTCATTATGTTTTTCACATAATCTTCCCCTAATGAAGACAAGTTTCTGCAGGCCAAGTATTATGTTCTGTCTTTCTATGTAGTCTGAACTAAGGGCAGAGGCCTGCATAGTGCAGAGCAGGCACTTAATGATGTAAAATAAATAAATGGTGAGGAAATGCCCTCCCCCCTCCAAGCACATAAGACTTTACCCCAGTATTGCTTTTAGTCAAAACTCTGACGGAGAATTAGGATTGCAACCTGTTGAAACAACTTTGAAAATACATACAAATATATTACCAAATACATATCTAAAGCAGGGGAAAAGTAATTGAGTGTTTACTTTCCCCCAAATTCATTATGTCCTTAAAAAAAGACAGAAGAAAGAAAGAAGAAAAGAATGAGAGACAAAAAGGAAAATTTGTGAAGTTGTGAAAGAAAAACACATCCTTTTACTCAGGTTCACTCTGTCTTGATATTCTAGAATGAGTTGGCCCACAACAAAGAATAAAAGAAGCTACTTAAACAAATATTTACCTTTGGAACTGGTTACTTCTAAAATAGGCTGACATATTTAGAAATGTGAATATGTTTAGGAAGAATAATATAAAATAATAGATTTAATAGATGATGGTTATATGAAGTATTATTAGTGGAAGCCAGAGGTATTTTGGCATTAGGTCCATTAGTTTTTGAATATGACATCATGGAATATAAAACAACTTCCCATAAACTGCTTTTTCTTCTGAGACAGAATATTCAGCCTCTGTTAAGAAAAGGGAAGTGCAGCAACCACCCTTATAACAAAGGAGAATAGCTCTTAAGAGATGGAGTCAGTTCAGACACCAAAAAAGAGACTCAAAGTATCTGTTAGGATGAGGGCATGAGAGAAATTGGAAACCAAAACCAGGGTTAGAAAGATACCTAGAGGACTAGTACCTATTCGACTGGCAGTATACAACTCAGCAGATTTCTTGGTGCTAGAGAAAAGGTGAGGATGCTCTTAAAAAGACCATGGATGAAGTCAAATTATGACACAGTAAACAATCAATTTTTAAAGAAATCTTTATTGGAGAATAATTACTTTACAATGGTGTGTTAGTTTCTGCTGTATAGCAAAGTGAATCAGCTATACATATACGTATATCCCCATGTCTCCTCCCTCCTGAGTCTCCCTCTCACCCTCCCTATCCCACCCCTCTAGGTGGTCACAAAGCACCGAGCTGATCTCCCTGTGCTATGTGGCTGCTTCCCACTAGCTATCTGTTTTACATTTGGTAGTGTATATATGTCCATGCCACTATCTCATTTCATCCAAGCTTACCCTTTCCACTCCCTGTGTCCTCAAGTCCATTCTCTACGTCTGTGTCTTTATTCCTGTCCTGCCCCTAGGTTCCTCATAAACATTTTTTTTTTTTAGATTACATATATATGTCTTAGCATATAGTATTTGTTTTTCTCTTTCTGACTTACTTCACTCTGTATGACAGACTCTAGGTCCATCCACCTCACTAAAAATAACCAACATTTTGTTTCTTTTTATGAATGAGTAATATTCCATTGTATATATATGCCACATCTTCTTTATCCATTCATCTGTTGATGGACACTTAGGTTGCTTCCATGTCCTGGTTTTTGTAAATAGAACTGCAATGAAGATTGTGGTACATGACTCTTTTTGAATTATGGTTTTCTCCGGGTATATGCCCAGTACTGGGACTGCTGGGTCGTATGGTAGTGCTATTTTTAGTTTTTTAAGAAACCTCCATACTGTTCTCCATAGTGGCTGTATCAATTTACATTCCCACCAACAGTGCAAGAGGGTTCCCTTTTCTCCACACCATCTCCAGCATTTGTTCGTAGATTTTTTAATGATGGCCATTCTGACTGGTGTGAGGTGATACCTCATTGTAGTTTTGATTTGCATGTCTCTAATGATTAGTGATGTTGAGCATTCTTTCATGTGTTTGTTGGCAATCTGTATATCTTCTTTGGAGAAATGTCTATTTAAGTCTTCTGCCCATTTTTGGATTGGGTTTTTTGTTTTTTTTTATCTTGAGCTGCATGAGCTGCTTGTAAATTTTGGAGATTGATCCTTTGTCACTTGTTTCATTTGCAAATATTTTCTCCCATTCTGAGGGTTGTCTTTTGGTCTTGTTTATGGTTTCCTTTGCTGTGCAAAAGCTTTTCAGTTTCATTAGGTCCCATTTGTTTATTTTTGTTTTTATTTCCATTTCTCTAGGAGGTGGGTCAAAAAGGATCTTGCTGTGATTTATGTCCTAGAGTGTTCTGCCTATGTTTTCCTCTAAGAGTTTTATGGTGTCTGGCCTTACATTTAGGTCTTTAATCCATTTGGAGTTTATTTTTGTGTCTGGTGTTAAGAAGTGTTCTAATTTCATTCTCTTACATGTAGCTGTACAGTTTTCCCAGCACCACGCACTGAAGAGGCTGTCTTTTCTCCATTGTATATTCTTGCCTCCTTTATCAAAAATAAGATGACTATAGGTGCGTGGGTTTATCTCTGGGCTTTCTATCCTGTTCCATTGATCTATATTTCTGTTTTTGTGCTAGTACCATACTGTCTTGATTACTGTAGCTTTGTAGTATAGTCTGAAGTCAGGGAGCCTGATTCCTCCACCTCCGTTTTTCTTTCTGAAGATTGCATTGGCTATTCGGGGTCTTTTTGTTCCCATGTAAATTGTGAAATTTTTTGCTCTAGTTCTGTGAAATATGCCACTGGTAGTTTGATAGGGATTGCATTGAATCTATAGATTGCTTTGGGTAATATAGTCATTCTCACAATGTTGATTCTTCCAATCCAAGAACATGGTATATCTCTCCATCTGTTTGTATCATCTTTAATTTCTTTCATCAGTGTCTTAAAGTTTTCTGCATACAGGTCTTTTGCCTCCTTAGGTAGGTTTATTCCTTGACATTTTATTATTTTTGTTGCAATGGTAAATGAGAGTGTTCCCTTAATTTCTCTTTCAGATTTTTCATCATTAGTGTATAGGAATCAACAGATTTCTGTGCATTAATTTTGTATCCTGCTACTTTATCAGATTCAGAGATTAACTCTAGTAGTTTTCTGGTAGAGTTTTAGGATTCTCTATGTATAGTATCATGTCATCTGCAAACAGTGACAGCTTTACTTTTTCTTTTCCAATTTGGATTCCCTTTATTTCTTTTTTCTTCTCTGATTGTTGTGGCTACAACTTCCAAAACTATATTGAGTAATAGTGGTGAAGGTGGGCAACCTTGTCTTGTTCCTGATCTTAGTGGAAACGGCTTCATTTTTTCACCACTGAGAATGACGTTGGCTGTGGGTTTTTCATATATGGTCTTTATTATGTTGAGGTAAGTTCCCTCTTTGCCTACTTTCTGGAGGGTTTTTATCATAAATTGGTGTTGAATTTTGTCAAAAGCTTCTTCTGCATCTATTGAGAAGATTTATGGTTTTTATCCTTCAATTTGTTAATATGGTGTATCACATTGATTGATTTGTGTATATTGAATAATCCTTGCATTCCTGGGATAAACCCCACTTGATCATGGTGTATGATCCTTTTAATGTGCTGTTGGATTCTGTTTGCTAGTATTTTGTTGAGGATTTTTGCATCTATGTTCATCAGTGATATTGGTCTGTAGTTTTCTTTCTTTGTGACATCTTTGTCTGTTTTGGTATCAGGGTGGTCGTGACCTCGTAGAATGAGTTTGGGAGTGTTCCTCCCTCTGCTATATTTTGGAAGAGTTTGAGAAAGATAGGCATTAGCTCTTCTCTAAATGTTCGATAGAATTTGCCTGTGAAGCCATCTGGTCCTGGGTTTTTGTTTGTTGGAAGATTTTTAATCACAGTCTCAATTTCAGTGCTTGTGATTGGTCTGTTTATATTTTCTATATCTTCCTGGTTCAGTCTCAGAAGGTTGTTCTTTTCTAAAAATTTGTCCATTTCTTCCAGGTTGTCCATTTTATTGGCATATAGTTTCCTGTAGTAATCTTTCATGATCCTTTGTGTTTCTGTAGTGTCACTTGTTACTTCTGCTTTTTCATTTCTAATTCTATTGATTGGAGTCTTCTCCCTTTTCTTCTTGATGAGTCTGGCTAATGGTTTATCATCAGTCAATCATTTTTGACTTTCAAAAACATTAGTAATTTCATGTGGTTCAACCTACAGTAAAAAAACAGAAAGTGAAACAGTTTCAAGAGAGTAACCTTTTTTCCTTAGAGGGTAGCAGGTACATACACAAACCACTTTTGTCATCCCTTGTAAGCTGCAAAACACGGGGGTTTCAAAAAAAACCTCTAAATTCATATATTGAATCGGTATGCTCTGCTTTCTTGGACCAGCAACAAGGTTTGATCCTCCAAATGATTTTTCTTCATGCAGTGTGCATACTATGCATGAAACATGGAGTCTCTGAACTTCCTCATGGGAGATCATTGCACCATTCACTAGTTCTCATTAAAATATTTTTCATCTTGATTCCCATCTTAAATTTTCCTTTCATTAATTTCTTCCATTATGTCCAGTCATGCCCAATTTTATGTGAATATATGGGCACCAGTCTTGAAAAGTAACATCACCATTTTTATTTTAGAAGATGAATATTTGATTATAACACTTGAGAAAGCATAAGCTTTGTACTCATATCCAAGTGGCAGATTCATATTAATGTTTAACGGGTATTCATCATTAAAAACCTTTGTATTTTTAGTATGCTCAAATTTAATTGTTAATTAAAATTTCAGTAGCATATATCTTGGGAACCTGAAATTCAAGAAGCCTGATGAAACATAAGTGATTTGATGTACACATGAAAATGGGATTAGAGGTCAAATATAATCTACCATTGTCATGGCTAATCATTGGCATAGTTAAATGAGTTATAAGAAAATCAGGGTCACTTTATTTACATATATTAGAATAATACCAATGTTGATGAGTATAGAAACATAATTTTATTACTCTTGTCTTTTAACAATAATCCTCTTTTTATCTCACTCCTTCCCGTTACCACTCCATTTCTCTCTCCTTACCTTTCAGCAAACTTTCTTCAAGAACACGTCCACACCTACTGCCTCCAATTTCACTCTTACTTTCTCTCTTGAACCCCCCTCAGTCAGGCAGGCATCTCTAGCACTTCAGGGGAACTGTTTCTGTCAAGATGCACATGACCTCCACATTGCTAAATTCAGTGTTTACTTCCATTAGCAGTACTTGACAGGATCCATCTTTCTCTCTCTCTTTAAAACACTTTCTTCACTTAATTTCCAAGATACCATACTGTACTGGTCCCCCTCACCCTCCTGCCAATACCTGGCTACACCTTTTCAGTTTCTTCCTCATCTCTGATCATTAAATGTTAGAATTCGAGACTCAAGATTCAATTCTTGTATCTTTCCCCTCTTCTTTCTACACTCACCTCTGATGATCTTATAACTTTAAATACAAAGTATATGCTCATATATTCCAGATGTATGTCTCCAACCCAGGCTTCTGCCTTGAGCTCCAGACTCTATATCCAAATTCTCACTAGGTATATTTCCATGACTTGTCTAAAACTGAGGTCTTGCTGTATCCCACACCCTCAAATACGCCCTTTTTATAGTCTTTGGCAAGTCATTTAATTGCAGCTCAATCTTTACAGTCAACCTTGTAAAGTCATCCTTTGGTATCCACAGGGGATTGGTCTCAGGACCCCCGTGGATACCAAAATCCTCAAATGCTCAAGTTCCTTATGTAAAATGGCATACTACAGTGGTCCCTCTGTAACTCGCTGTGGAAGCACTCACCAGAGGGCCAACTGTAATCAATTTTGACTCCAATTTCTCTCACATTCCACCTCTAAATGTAACAGTAAAGTTCAAACTCAACTCCATATTGGATCTATTCCTTGAGCTCTAATTTTGTGCTCTGTTGCCTGTGTTTAGTCACGCTGGCTCTGCACCTTTTGTAAAAGAATGTTGCCTCGAGCCTGAAATATACAGGAGAGACTATTCTCAGGGCTCTGACTTTTGAGTCCATTCATATAGAGATAAAAAGTTGCAGAACAGAGAGTAACATTTGTCTCCTTGGAGGTTTATAGGAACATTGTACCTATACCCACCTGGGCAGCTACAAGAATAAAAGGATTCCGGCACCAAGAAGTTTGCAACAACCAGCCACACTCCCTTCTCTTTTAGTATAAAAGAAGCCTGAATTAGTACTTGGGTAAGATGGTTCTTTGGGACACTTGTCCACCATCTTCTCAGTCTGCTGTCTTTCCAAATAAAGTCCCTATTCCTTGCCCCAAGACCTTGTCTCTCGATTTATTGGCTTGTCATGTGGCGAGAAGTACAAGCTTGGACTTGATAACACAAATTATCAGTAAATTCTATCAAGTTTACTTAAAAAATATGTATAGACGGTAATGACTTCTCATCACCTCCACTGCTGTCTCTGTGGTCTGAACCACCATTATCTGTATCGGGTTTGTTGTAAACACCTGTTTGCTGTTGTATGACCTTCCACTTGTGCTTTTTATAAGCCTATTTTCAACACAAGATCCAGATCTACTTTGTTAGAATATAAATCAAAGATGTTGCTTCTCTATTCAAAATCTTCAGGGATTTCTCCTCCTTCATGGAATGAGAGCCAACTTCTTGACTCGGACCATCAAGCTCTCCTAAGATACACCCTCTTTCACCCTCCATCACTGCCCAGAGTTGACCACACCCCTCACTCTCTGAATTACCTCACTTCAGCCATACTAACCTTTTCATTCTTCGTAAAAGAGGCCAGGCTTATTCCTGCGTCAGGACCATTTCAATTACTAATCTTTTTGTGTGGGATCCTCATAGCTCATCCCAGATGGCATCATAGCTTACTTCTTCACTCCCTCAGGCTATTTCTCAAATATCACCTAAAAAGTGAGGCATCCCCTGGCCACCCTCTCTAAAATTTCACATCTTTCCCCACTTTTGTATCTCCCTTGCCTGTTTTTCCTCCTTAGCATGTCACTGATATTTTAATTTTATTTTCTGCTTCCTCCTCCATGAAAATAGAGATTTTCTACGGTTTTCACTCCCACAATATCCAGCATGGTGTTTAGCACATAGAAACTCAAGAAATATTGATTGATAGGATTAATTAATTAATAAATCTATTATTATTGTTGTTATTATAAATGAGCATCTAAGTAAAAGTCATAAGCTTATATCTACCATGATACCAAAATAAACATTGAACAATGGAAATCATAGTAATCAATTATTCAATTAACTAGCTTAACATACCTTTTTTTTTTTTTTTTAGCAAAACAAACTGATGCAGCCATTCTTTGAATAGACAACCTTCATTCTTTTATTTCAGCACTTTTCAGGAAATGCATTTATGCACCATTTGACATTAATAAATTAAGTATAGTTAACTCTTCATTTATAATCACTATTCACATAAACACTAATCAATTGGGTATATCTATTTATTGAATTATAATCTCTGTTGACAGAAAATATGATACAAAGAAACTAGTCTAAGAAATCACAGAAAGTAGTTGGGATATTTGCTAATTTTTAAAATTTAGATAGTTTTTTAAAGTTATAAATTAAACTGAAATTTCATAGTAGTTGAATATTTTAACCTCAATATACCATGCATTATTGTTGCAAATTTGTATAACTAAGGTTTTTTTTTTTTTTAGAACTCTCTCATTATTCAGATTCTTTTTTCTTTTGGCCTACAATATGTGTTTGGTCAGCGTCCAAATTAGCCAAGTTACCTTTTTCTCCTAGGTGATGCTTTTTACTGTGAAGATTATTTTCTGTGGAAGATCATATAGAAGAGAGAATGTTTTGGCTGAGAAGCTATGACTTTATGGGTTCAAAAGTCTTTGAATAAATATAATGATGACAAAATAATTTGAAAGTAAACCTAATCTTTAACTTTGACATCAATCAAGTAATAGATTGAGACTTCCTAAATTGAAAATGAGTCAACTCGGAAGTGTTTTACCATGACTCTGATTGAAATGTTAAGGGAATATATTTTATTTTCAAATTCTTATTAGAAGTTAATTTTATGTCTGTGAGAAATGGTATTAATAATTATAAGAGAATGTGATAATTGATATTGTGTAATAGGAAAGCAACTGGAATTTGCTAGACTTGGTGTGCATAATATCCAGTACTTTTGGTGGTAAACCCATTAACAGGTCCTCTTCAGTTGCATACCTCATTGAGATACCATGACTTTGTATAACATATTTCACATATTTTTTAAAGTTTCCACTAACAAATTGTACATGAAAGTGCAGTATATTTAGATACAGTTATATTAATTAAGGATCCCTGTTTAGCTAGTGTGCCCATTCAAATTTGCCTACAAATGCTAGTTAGATCAACTCATTCAGAGCCATCTAAGTGTGTTAATGGTTGGAGAGGTTTTTTAATTTGGCCCCAAATGAAAGCATGAATAGAGTAGTATGCACTCTGCATACAGTATATTATAAAGCATTATAACATTTATATTATAAAGCATGAATAGAATAGTACTATATATATATAAATATATGCAGTAGATTATAAAATACATAATTTATTTAAATAAAATCACATTTTTATCTCTCCACCACCCCATCTTTTAAAATTATTCATTTGAATTTCTCCACATTGGGAGACATTTAGTGATGTATGACTTAAAATCCAGGCTATACAGTATTTATAAAATTAACTTTGGGAATTTGTGAGAGGCACCTCAAAGAGATAGGCAGTCGCTTGCACAGAAGTTGAAAATGAGAAACAATTACTGTATGACGAAGAAGCAAGCATGCTGTACATAATAAGACACAGTAGGCAGAGAGCACAAAGAGGGATTTTCTACTGGAGCTTTGAATTTAAAGTCACAAGGATGGATACAGATGACAGCTGTAATTTGGGAATTGAGCTGCCTCTTACCTAGGTAACTTTACCATTTAGGGTAAATGATTTCTCAGTGACTGTGATTTGCCTGAGGAACACTGGGAGTCTTAAAATGGATGACAATTTAAAATAAAGCAAACACAGTAAAGTAGAAGTTACATTTTCTACAGTGAGATTTTAAAAATACTGATTGTTGGTTCAAGGTCAGGAATTGTTTTCATTTACTATGGCTCTCAAATCTTTTTTTCTTCATCATGTCATCAATTTTTATGGAATTGAGATCTAATATTTAGTTTCAAAGTAACTTGGAATTTTTGTCAGTAGATTTTCCTTTAAGACTAGGTCCCAAATGAACAATGTTACATCTATCTCAAAAGTTTCAGTGTCTTTATACTGTTGTGTTATATTATGATCTCTTTACTCTGTGATGAGAACTTTCTCCAACTTGTTCTTGAAGACTTAGATTGCACCTACCAAATTATTGAGAATTATAATTATGGGGTTTGAACAACTGCTTTGATTCACTCTATCTAGCAATTTCCTTATACTTTTAAAAGTCAAAGAAAAAATAAGTTCTTAATAAGCAATCAAAATGAATATGCATGAAACAACTGGAAGGGAAAATTTTAACCTACTACTTTCTCTATCTTCACCATGTATTTTTTAAATTAATTTTTATTGGAAAATAGCTGCTTTAAAATGTTGTGTTAGTTTCTGCTGTATAGCAAATTGAATCAGCTATACATATACATATATCCCTTCTTTTTTTGATTTCCTTCCGATTTAGGTCACCAAGAGCCCTGAGTAGAGTTCCCTGTGCTATACACTATGTTCTCATTAGTTATCTATTTTATATGTGGTATCAGTAGTGTATATATGTCAATCTCAATCTCCCAATTCACCCCACCCCCCCTTTCCCCCTTGGTATCAATACATTTGTTCTCTATGTCTTTGTTACTATTTCTGCTTTGCAAATAAGATCATCTATACCATTTTCCTAGATTCCACATGTATGTGTTAATATATGATATTTGTTTTTCTCTTTCTGACTTACTTCACTCTGTATGACAGTCTCTAGGTCAATCCATGTCTCTGCAAATGACCCAATTTAATTCCTTTTTATGGTTGAGTAATATTCCATTGTACATATGCACCACACCTTTTTTTTATGTTTAGTAATACAAATAAATTTATTTATGAAAAAAATAGACTCACAGACATAGAAAATAAACTTATCGTTACCAAAGGGGAAAGGGTGGGGTAAGGGAAGAGGGATAAATTAGGAGTTTGGGATTAACAGACACACCTACTATATATAGACAGATAAACAACAAGGATTTACTCTATAGCACAGGGAACTATATTCAATATCTTATAATACCTATAATGGAAAAGAATCTGCAAAAGAATATATATATATACACACACATAAATATATATGTATGTATATGTATAACTGAATCACTTTGCTGTACACCTGAAACTAACACAATATTGTAAATCAACAGTAGTTTAATTTTTAAAAAAGTAAATCAATAAATAAAATGGCATGGCATCCCGTTCCTCACATGCTCATGGAACCAGCTCTCTTGTCCTCTTGCTGGTTTTCCCATTGATTCCATGAAGAAGACACAGAGCTGTGTCTAAGAATCATGCCATGATGGCTACAAAGTTGTAATAGGTTTGCAGTGAGCAGCTGTAGAGGGAGGGGAAGCAGGCTGGTCCAGGACCCTGGGGCTGAGGATAAGGATTCAGTGTACCACACTTTCTTTATCCATTCCTCTGTTGATGGACTTTTAGCTTGTTTCCATGTCCTGTCTATTGTAAGTAGTGTTACAATAAACATTGGAGTACATGTGTCTTTTTGAATTATGGTATTCTCTGGGTATATGCCCAGGAGTGGGATTGCTGGGTCATATGGTAGTTCTATTTTTAGTTTTTTTAAGGAACCTCCATACTGTTCTCCATAGTGTCTGTATCAATTTACATTCCCACCATCAGCATTTAAGAGGGTTCCCTTTTCTCCACACCCTCTCCAGCATTTATTGCTTGTAGATTTTTTGATGATGGTCATTTTGACTGGTGTGAGGTGATACCTCATTGTAGTTTTGATTTGCATTTCTCTAATAATTAGTGATGTTGAGCAGCTTTTCATGCGTTTGTTGGCCATCTGTAGGCCTTCTTTGGAGAAATGCCTATTTAGATCTTCTGCCCATTATTTGATTGGGTTGTTTGATTTTTTGGTACTGAGCTGCATGAGCTGTTTGTATATTTTGGAGATTAATCCTTTGTCAGTTGTTTCATTTGCAAATATCTTCACCCATTCTGAGGGTTGTCTTTTCATCTTGTTTATGGTTTCATTTGCTGTGCAAAAGCTTTCAAGTTTAGTTAAGTCCCACTTGTTAATTTTTGTTTTTATTTTCATTACTCTAGGAGGTGGGTCAAGAAGATCTTGCTGCGATTTATATCACAGAGTGTTCTGCCTATGTTTTCCTCTAAGAGTTTTATAGTGTCTGGCCTTATATTTAGGTCTTTAATCCATTTTAAGATTATTTTTGTGTCTGGTGTTAAGGAGCATTCTAATTTCATTCTTTTACACATAGCAGTCCAGTTTTCCCAGCACCACTTACTGAAGAGACTGTCTTTTCTCCATTATATATTCTTGCCTCCTTTGTCATAGATGAGGTGACCATAGGTGCATGGGTTTATCTCTGAGCTTTTTATCCTGTTGCATTGATCTATATTTCTGTCTTTGTGCCAGTACCATACTGTCTTGATGACTGTAGCTTTGTAGTGTAGTCTGAAGTCAGGGAGACTGATTCCTCCAGCTCCATTTTATTCTCTCAAAATTGCTTTGGCAATTTGGGGTCTTTTGTGTCTCCAAACAAATCTTAAGATTTTTGTTCTAGTTCTGTGAAAAATGCCATCGGTAATTTGATAGGGATTGCATTGAATCTGTAGATTGCTTTGGGTAGTAGAGTCATATTCACAATGTTGATTCTTCCAATCCAACAACATGGTATATGTCTCCATCTGTTTGTGTCATCTTTGATTTCTTTCTTCAGTGTCTTGTGGTTTTCTGAGCACAGGTGTTTTACCTCCTTAGGTAGGTTCATTCCTAGGTATTTTATTCTTTTTGTTGCAATGGAGAATGGGATCGTTTCCTTCATTTCTCTTTCTGATCTTCCATTGTTAGTGTATAGGAATGCAAGAGCTCTCTGTGTGTTAATTTTGTATGCTGCAACTTTACCAAATTCATTGTTTAGCTCTAGTAGTTTTCTGGTGGCATCTTTAGGATCCTCTGTATCGTATCATGTCATCTGCAGAGAGTGACAGTTTTACTTCTTTTCCAATTTGTATTTTTATTGCTTTTTATTCTCTGATTGCTGTGCCTAGGACTACCAAAACTATGTTGAATAAGAGTGGTGAGCATGGACATCCTTGTCTTGTTCCTGATCTTAGAGGAAATGGTTTGTTTTTCACCATCAAGAAGGATGTTTGCTGTGGGTTTGTCATATATGGACTTTATTATGTTGAGGTAGGTTCCCCCTATGCCCACTTTCTGGAGAGTTTTTACCATAAATGGGTGTTGAATTTTGTCAAAAGCTTTCTCTGCATCTATTGAGATGATCATGTGGTTTTTATTCTTCAGTTTGTTAATATGGTGTATCACATTGATTGATTTCCATATATTGAAGAATCCTTGCATTTCTGGGATGAATCCCATTGATTATGGTGTATGATCCTTTTAATGTGTTGTTGGATTCAGTCTGCTAGGATTTTGTTGAGGATTTTTGCATCTATGTTCATCAGTGATATTGGCCCTTAATTTTCTTTTTTTATGATAACTTTGTCTGGGTTTGGTATCAGGGTGATGGTGGCCTCGTAGAATGAGCTTGGGAGTGTTCTTCCCTCTCCAGATTTTTGGAAGAGTTTGAGAAGGATAGATGTTATCTCTTCTCTAAATGTTTGATAGAGTTTGCCTGTGAAGCCATCGGTTCCTGGACTTTTGTTTGTTGGAAGATTTTGAATCACAGTTTCAATTTCATTACTTGTGATTTGTCTGTTCATATTTTCTATTTCTTTCTGGTTCAGTCTTGAAAGGTTGTACTTTTCTAAGAATTTGTCCATTTCTTCCAAGCTGTCCATTTTAGTGTCATATAGTTGCTTGTAGTAGTCTCTTATGATCCTTTGTACTTCTGCATTTACCCATGTGTTTTTAACCTTTCATATAAAACAGAACCTCAAGTATTTAACCAGTATTAGTTGTATAAGCTCAACATATCGGAAGACTTTGATTAACACATAGAAGCATATTTTTGGGAAAACAGTTCTTGGTTTATTGACTGTAGCTAGTTTTCCAAATGTTCTGCTGTGAAAGAGCCAATTCCTGTTTAAATGGAGACTTATTTTCTTCCATATAGCAGTAGAATTCTTTTGACCACAACAGAGGCAATATGAATAAAGATGTGTTGGCTTTAAATGCTTCAGGACACTAGCAATGGGAGTCCCAAAAAGAAATAATAGGCAGTGTTCTTTTGGTTTTGCTCCATGGCCTATAATCAATATTATTGCCAAGCAATAGGGCTCATATATAAATGGACCAGTCTTCTTTGATTAGTCTGTGAACTAAGCCCCCAGGACAGCCTCGGCTCTTCATATTCGGATATGGAATCGCATGGCTGACATTTGGAGTTTTCATCAACCATTTTTGTGTTAAACATGAAAAATAGACCTTTTCTAGGTATTGTTAATGCTCTCTGACAGCATCTTATCACAGGTCAGTGTTGGGGATTTTGAGGGTTTTTCCCCTTAAAATCTTAATTGTTACTATTGTTATAATGTCTGATTCTGCTTCTTGACTTCTCCTGTATTAAGTTCATGTGGGGTCTGATGGCAAGTAGAATTTTCACTGTTTCTGTAAATGTCTTTCTTATAGTTTAAATTAATTTCATCCCTAAACCCAGGAAGAAGAAATATCTCATTCTTTTTAGGATTTAGCAATATTTCAAGGTGAGCAACATCCTTAAATGCTTCCAAATATTTAAGGACATGCAATTTTACTTTTACTAACCTAACAAAAAAGGGGCATTAGAATAGAAATAAAACCATATATACCCTATCAGCTATTTAAGTCCCTTCAATTGCAAACCACAATGATTAAAAATAAAATAAAAATATTAAGCTGCCACCACCCTGGCACAGATTTTTAAGCCACATAGTTCTAGGTATGTATCCTGGATCTGCCTTTTACAAGCTGTGTAATTCGGAGCTAGCTACATTAAATCTCATTTAATTTAGCTTTAAAATCCACATTTTTACATGTACTCAAAACTCAGGCATCATTTTCCCCAAGAAGTCTTTCCAATCCCTTGCCAGTCTAGGTCTGGTGATTTTTGTAAATATACTCCCTTGTGGCAGCCTGTCATATTGTGTTGCAATTTGTTGTTTGCCTATGTGCTTACCCAACTAGATCAACAGCTACTTGGCCTAGAGGCTGAGACTATTCTCTCTTTATCTCAGTTTCTAACACCTTTTTCAAATTATAATAAGGGCTTCATGTATAACCACAATCCTTTCTTTCCTTATATTATCCAATAAGGTTAAAAGGATTATCCATATTTAACTAATCAACGAAGGGCATACATATTCAATGGGCTAAGACAAAATAATCCATTACTGCCCACACATCAGGATCATTTGAATATGCTATTATTTTAATTTGAAGACACGTTAAAGTTGAATGAAAAGTCTAAGAGAAAATCTTAATATAGAAATATAGCATATTCCTGGATGAGAAGACTCAATAATACAACACTGACAACTGTCTCCAAATTATTGTGAGTCTAATCAAAACTGCATGGTATTAGAGGAGTTTTCTTGGAAAAGGAAAATGGACAACAAAATGTACAAGAAAGGAAAATAATATTTGGAAAAGAAGCAAATGAAGCCAGGAGCACTAGTTTGCAAAAGCATATGACAAAGCCATAGTAATTAAGTAAGTAAGAGTGGGATTTATGCAAAAATAAACACAAAGATTTAAAAATAGAATCCAGAAAGAAGTCTGTGCATGTAATGACAATTTAGTTTGCATTAAGTGTGACATTTCAAATCAGTGGGGAAAAGATGACCTATTCAATTAAAAAATTTGAACAACTGGTTATTTGGGCAAGAAAGTCAGGAGTTAGGTACTTATTTTATACATTCTCCTCTCTGTCTCTCTCTCTCTTATACATGCACACACACATTTAATTGAGGTATACTAAATGTATTTTTTTAAATCTTAAAATATTTAAGGAAGATATAGGGATAAAGAAGTCTTCTAAAATAAAACACAAGATATTAAAGAAAAATACATAGATTTACCAAGGTTAAAATGTATCTTATGGATAACAAAAAAGAAAACGTTATAACAGTTTTTAAAAAAAGTAAAAGAAGAGAATGATAAAATAATTGCAGCTTATTCTCTTGATAAAACTTTAATATCTGGAGTATGTAAAAATACCTAAAAAAGTATAAGAAAAGAGTAAACAAAAACATAGCCACTGTATAAACAGGTAATTTACAAAAGAAATTCAGATAGTCAATAACTCATGAAAAGATACTAAGTCTCAGTAGTGACCCCCAAAATGCATTTTAAAACACAGCATTGTTTTTACTCATAAGACTGAGAATTATTTCAAAATAGGATCAAATATTGGGGTAGGTGTAGGGAACACACTAGTGACAGGAGTTTAAATCTGTACAGCAATTTTGTAGGGCAATTTAACACAATAAGCTAACATTTAAAATGTACATGCTGCAGTGTATATAGAAGTTGAAGTATAATATGATGTGTATGAAACATATAATTTATAAGTCAATGTAACCTCAATAAATTCTAAAAAATTAAATAAAAAATAAAATGTGCATACTATATGGCTCAGCAATTCTAGTCATTTATATACCTAAAAGAACTCTCCCATGTTAATACAAGAAGGCAACTAAAAAGATATATATTTAAGCATTGTTTATAATAGCACAATAATGGGAAGCAATCTAAGTGTTCATCAATAAGAAAACAGTAAAATAAACCATCATAATTCCAATGGTGGAATATTATGCAACAGTTAAAAGGAATAAAAATTACATTTTTCTTAACCCACAGGTAGCTAGGGTTTATATGTTATAGCAGCTAGCATTATCATAGCCAATATATAATTGGCAACTTAAGTGGGTTTCTTCTATTTAAAAAGCCTCATATATGTAATTCAATGCTGGAGTGGCAAGGAAATCAGTATCAGAATCTGGAAAGAGGGAGTCTCATGTTATGGAGTTCCAGAAAACTTAGCTAATGTCAGAAAGCCTGAGAAAGCAAGCACATGCCTACTGAGTCTATGGCTTTAGCAGAAGAGTTTGGAAAACAGACTTTTAGTTGGATATTTGGTATGAACTGGCTGCATTTAGTAAGATACTAGAAATAAGAGATGAACTTTTAAAAAGTGGCTATTTCAAGAGTAGAGATGAAACAAAATAGAGAAGGTCTATAAATGTGGGGTCACAACTGGTTGGAAAAGTCAACTGTTTCCAGATATAAAACAGGAAAAAAAAAAAAAGATTTTAAAAAGTCTTTGAGCAACAAAGTCCCTCTGAAAGACTATACATGCGGCAAAGTATAACGTTTTGATTATATCACCCAAGCCAGTTGGGCTCCAGACAGACTTTGCTATATTAAGATACAGATGCCAGAAAATGGGAAAGAGTTCATATACATAAAGATTAGCTAGACAAGTAGATATCTCTATATCAGTCTATCCAGAAAAATACAGAGATAAAGAGAGAGGAAGCAGGGAGGGAGGGAGAGAAGGAGGGAGGGAAAGAAGGAAGGGAGGAAGGAAGGAAAAAAGGAAGGAAGGAAGAAATAAAAGTCTGAGAAATAATTTGGATATGACTAATGGCACATGGTCTGACTGAGGAAGAAAATTAGCTCATTATTAAGTTGAAAAAATTGCATTCCCAGTCAAGCCATGAGCTGGGGACTAATATAATAATAATAATAATAACAAGAAATCTTTACACAGACATGAAGGACGCAGCAAAAGCTATATACCCACAGTGAAGGCACACTCCTCAACATCCACTTCAGCAGTGGCCATGTGAGTAAACAGATAAGGAAAACTATCAGAACATAGGGCCATGGAAAGTAATGCATGGAACACAGATATCCCGGAAAATATAACTGAGGTCTAAGCAAAGTTTAGAGAACTGTCAGGTCAGAGAACTCCACTGTGAGGATAACTAAACAGCTACATGTAAAAGAATGAAATTAGAACACTCCCTAATACCTTAAACAAAAGTAAACTCAAAATGGATTAGAGACCTAAATGTAAGACCGGACACTATAAAACTCTTAGAGGAAAACTTAGGAAGAACACTCTTTGACATAAATCACAGCAAGATCTTTTTTGACCCACCTCCTAGAATAATGGAAATAAAAACAAAAATAAACAAATGGGACCTAATGAAACTTACAAGCTTTTGCACAGCAAAGGAAAATACAAACAAAATGAAAAGACAACCCTTAGAGTGGGAGAAAATATTTGCAAACGAATCAACAGACAAAGGATTAATCTCCAAAATACATAAACAGCTCATACAGCTCAATATTAAACAGAACAAACAACCCAATCCAAAAATGGGCAGAAGATCTAAACAGACTTTTCTCCAATGAAGACATACAGATGGCCAACAAACACATGAAAAGCTGCTCAATATCATTATTTATTAGAAAAATGCAAATCAAAACTACAATGAGGTATCACCTCACACCGGTAAGAAAGGGCATCTTCAGAAAATCTACAAACAAGAAATGCTGGAGAGGGTGTGGAGAAAAGGGAACCATCTTACGCTGATGGTGTGAATGTAAATTGATACAGACACTATGCAGAACAGTATGGAGGTTCCTTACAAAACTAAAAATAGAATTACCATATGACCCAGCAATCCCACTACTGGCATATAGCCAGAGAAAACCATAATTCAAAAAGACACATGCATCCCAATGTTCACTGCAACACTACTTACAATAGCCAGGACATGGAAGCAACTTAAATGCCCATCAACAGAAGAAGGGCTAACGAAGATGTGGTACATATACACAATGGAATATTACTCAGCCATAAAAAGGAATGAAATTGAGTCATTTGTAGAGACGTGGATGGACCTAGAGACCGTCATACAGAGTGAAGTAAGTCAGAAAGAGAAAAACAAATATAGTTTATTAATGCATATATGTGGAATCTAGAGAAATGGTACAGATGAACTGGTTTACAAGGCAGAAATAGAGACACAGATGTAGAGAACAAACGTATGGACACCAAGGGTGGAAAGCGAGGGGGAGGGTGGTGGTGGGATGAATTGGGAGACTGGGATTGACTTATATACACTAATTTTTATAAAATAGATAATAAGTCCCCATTGTATAAAAAATAAAATAAAATAGTGTTCAAAAAAGAAAAACTATCCTTGGCTGAAAGAGTCAATCAAATCAATAAATATTTTTGAACGTTGACCAGAGATCTGGTAGGTGTAAAGTTAAAGTTTAGAACTTCATTGTAAAATGGATTGTATAAATCAACCATGAGCCATTTATACTATGGAATAAAATATTATGGATTAAAACAATGAGTTAGGCCTATAACTATGTAATGACTAGCTTATAATGTTCTACCAGTCATATTTTTATGTAAAAATAATTGAAGTTGTTATTAATAAAAAATATGATAACATTTTGGTAAAAGAAAAGAAGTGAAAGGTATATATATGCATATATATATATATATATATTTTTTTTTTTTTTTAACTAGGATACACAGCGAAACTAACACTGTTGCTCTAAGGATGGAAATAGAATTGTAGTTAGTCAAAGGTAGCTTTATTTTATTTTATTTTTTATTTTTTTGGACCCACCACACAGCATGTGGGATCTTTGTTCCACAATCAGGGATCAAAACCTTGCCCCCTGCAGTGGAAGTGTGGAGTCTTAACCACTGGACCACCATGGAAGTCCCAAGCATGGCTTTATTTTTAATCCATTCTGTTTGAAACAGTTTCTATAATGGTTGTGAAGTAATATATTTGTTATGTAATAATTATACAAAAATTTAGTGTGAGATAAATGTAAATGTGCTAATATTGGGAGAATTCTCTCTCTCTACATACATACATATATACATAAATACAAGTATATATATATATATATATATACCTTGCACAGTGCATTCTCATTTTATATATATATACATATATGTATATACATATATATGTATATACATGTATGTATACATATGTACATACACACACATGGCACTATAAATGGTTTTAATTTTCCAGCTTGTCCTTTCACTATTTCCCTTGTGAGAATAATCTCTCACAATACCCTTAGGTAAAGTTCCCTCTGGCCTGTGACATTTCATTTTTCTCATTCTTAGGTAAATGTTCTCATTCTTATGTAAAAACAAAATTGAAGTGCAAATCAAGCTTCCTTGCAGAGTCTGGACGGTCTGGTATACAATTCTAAAAAGAACTTTGTCTTTGTAAATGTCAACAAAACCCAAGGACCATCACCACTCAAATTTTAGCAGTTTTCTGGCCATTTTCTCCAGGTTGGCTGTGAGGACAGAAGACAAGTGAAGAAATATGTCCTCTTTGGTACCATAGTAATCCAGCTCCATGCTCTTTCGATGTGAGAAAGCTTTAAAAAGGACTTTCCTGTAAGGGGTTGTTTTGAAAAAGTTCACAGCTGGGATCCTCTCCTCTGTGCTGGTGTATATATTTCTCTTTCAGGTGGTTGTATCTCTAGTTTCTTCCTTTGTTAATGATGCTTAACTTGGAGCTTTTCATTGTTGTCATTCTTCTACTTCTCTAGGAGCCACATTCGATAGGGCCTGTGAGGACTCCATGCAATTTGCTTGTACACTTTCTATGTCTCTGGCTTTGATCTCTTTCTCATGGCACATCTCTGGTCCCCTGGGGAGACTCCTGCATCTTTAGTCCAACAGAAATCCTTGGAATACAACCAGATTTTAATTCTGGGATCTTTCCTGGCTCCATCACTAAAGCTGAGGGCACTCAGTGGGTCTCTCACTTTCTAGATTTCTCTGGGGGAGAGTCAGGTCCAGGCTGTGATGTCACAATACTGCAGAGAAACACATAACATATTCTCAGAGGGGTATATTTAAGTTTCAAGTCTCTAAGTCTAAGTTTAGAAGGGAGAATCACCTCCAAAAGCTCTCCTCTTGAGAGAGCAAGATAGTAGCTCTCTCTAAAGAAATCTCTTCAAAAATCTTTTCCACACTCTGAGTATGCTTTATATCCCCGATCTAGTTTCTGGCACAAGAATTGAAGATCTGTTTCTAGGAGATATTTCCTCCTGTAGAATCTGCATTGGCTATTTGGCTATGAAATTTCACATCTGTTTTATCTTATCATTTTTCTTTGTTAGCCTCAGTTTTCCAGAAAGAAGAGCATGAAACACAGGCTATGTGCAAGTATTGTATTGGTTGGTGTTCCAAGGAGCTGGATCTGGGAGACAGGAGGAGAAAAGGAAAAAGGAGAGGGGAATTAATACAAGGATTCATAACAGAGTTTGCCACCACTACATGCTACTAGTTGCTCTATCCCTTGGAAATAAATGATAATAATAAAAAAAAAAGCATATGATATGCTTTTCAGGACCTTCAGTGCTCAGTTGGTCACAACTTTCAATATGGGGCTTTAACTCAGGGGAAACAATTGGGTTTTCCAAGCAAAGACGTCCACAGAAAAGATACAGAGCAGGAAGCAAGAGGGTGCTATGATGGCCTAGAAAAGAAGCTAAAGGTTTTACTCTATGTGAAGTTGGTTATGCCTACACTGAGCAGGTGGAAATGAGACAGATGAGAACAAGAGGAACTCAAGTAGAGCATAGAAGGAGACGCCCCTCACTCGCTTACTGGGCACGCTGTGTGCAGAATCTTCTAGCCCATGAATTCACTGGCACCATTCTGGCTTCTGAGCAAGATCCCAGAGCAGTCGAGGATGGAGTGCATAGTCAAGCTTCCATGCAACATTCTATTACATATACGTACATATGCTTAACTTAGAAAGTATACACAAGGAAGTATCAAGATTAAGGGACTGTACTCTGAGAGTGGGAGGTGGATTTATTTAAATATTTTTCCCTTTTAAAATTTGAATCTGGGGTTTAAAAAAGAAACAACTATATGACAGTTGACTGAAGCCTCTCATGTACACCTCCTGAAGCCCATTCACCTTTTGATTTCTTCAAAGTAGCCCATGTATCAAATTGGGGAATTATAATTCCTACACATCTAAATAAAGATTTGCCAAGTCTGTGTTTTCCAAGGAATATATTGTTGGGAAGGTTTTAAAGTGTTAAACAAATGGTACTATCTTCTGTCATCAATTAACTGCTTTCATTTTCTTAAAATTATATTTTCAAAGATTACCCATGTTGAGACCCAAATTTCTATTTCATTAGTGATGGTTGCCCTACGGTTTTCCGCATTTGAAAACATATTCTGTATTTATTCAGTCTTTCCTGCATGAGCACTGAAGTTTTCTCAGCCTTTGTCTATGACACCCAAGTTGCTGGAAACATTCGTTATATATTTTCCTGGACACATGAGCAAGAAAGTCTCTATGGTGTATAGAGAAAAAGAAGAAAAAGTTGTTGACTCAAAGGGAATGTATATTGAATTTTACTTTATATTGCCAAATTGCTCTATAAAGTGGTTGCATAAATGTATATTCCCACAACAGTGCCTACTGCACTACCTTCTCACTGGTGGTGTTGTCAACCTTCTTAAACCTTGCCAGTGTAATGGACATGGAATGGCATCTCATTATAGTTTTATTAGGTATTTATCTTATTACTGCTGAGGTTGAGCATCTTTTCAAATGCTTATTGACTATCTTGGTTTCCTCCTTTCCGAATTGCCTGTTTAAAGTCATTGCCAATTTTTCTATTAGATTGCTTGTCTTTCCTGATTTTTATGAGTTATTTATATTTTTCGATCCTCAACCACTAAGAGAAATATACATTGCAAATATCATCTCTCAGGCTGTGGCTTGTCATTTAACTTTTTTTTCTCATAGTGACTTTTATTGGTCCAAAGTTTTAAATTTTAGTGTAGTCAAACTTATCAGGGTATTTTTTTGTGTGTGTGCTTTTTAGAGAGATATTCCCTCTACCATGTCACAGACATGTGATCCTTCATGTTATTTAACTATATGAAAGATTTGTTTTCCTCATTTATTGTTTTTATTCACTTGGAATTGGCATGTGTGTGTCTGTGTATGAACAGGGCCACAGAGCAGAAGTAGGATAGGGACATTTGGGATTTAATTTCTTTGTCTTCTGTGTATATTAACTGTTGCTTCACCATAATTTACTGAATTATGATTTCTCTAATTAATTTTGCCATTTCACTCATATATGAGGATTCCATTTAAGAGCTCTTTTTCTAGTTTATTCTATTCTACTGGATTATTAATCTATTCTAACTCTAAAACCATGCTATTTTAATTAACAGAGCTTTATGATAAGTTGTGAAATCTGGTAGGGCATCTTTCAAATTCTTTAAATGTATGTATTAATTTGGTTAGAATGGGTATTTTTATGCTATTGAGAAGAAGACACGTCATTGCATTTTTTAAATGGCCTAACATTATAGTTGTAGGTTATTCTCTCTATATGTTGCCATTTTCAGCTGGTATACAAGCCATATTTTGGGGAGAGGGAAGCATTGTTTTTTTGAGAATCCATAATGTAAAGTGTCTCACTCCTTTTAAGGAAAACTTAAACAAGAAAGAATACCTGTTTTAGCTGAGAAACTGAGACACTTGTAGTTCTTGGAAGCTGTAGAGGCCCATGCATAGGCTATGACAGGGACCTATGCAATTCTCAGCCTTTATATCCTTTCTTTCCAGTTATCAGTGTGATTTATGTGTTCTTGGATGATATCCATCTTACATACTAGTAAATGTTCACGGCATGTAGTATTCAGCAGCCTTGACTTCAGACTTTTGCTCTTTATGTGCTGTGTTTACCAAGAGTCAGTTTAGTTTGTTCTCAAAACCTATTTATTCTAATTTTATATGTTAATACAATAATATAATTTAATTATCAGGTAAACCAATTAACACAAGCCTGAAAAATGGTATTTGTTCCATAAAATATAAGCAATATATTTTGGAAAGAATAAAGATGTATTTACATAAAAACATAAATCAATTAGGTGTGGATGAGATAAAAAATAACAGGGGGAATTATTTTAAAATAAAAATTCTGGGGACTTCCCTGTGGCGCAGTGGTTAAGAATCCTCCCGCCGATGCAGGGGACACAGATTTGATAGCGGAGCAACTAAGCCTGTGCCCCACAACTACTGAGCCTGTGTGCTGCAAGTACTGAAGCCCATGCACCTAGAGCCCATGCCCCGCAACAAGAGAAGCCACCGCAATGAGAAGCCCACACACCACAATGAAGAGTTGCCCCTGCTCCCCGCAACTAGAGAAAGCCCACGTGCAGCAATGAAGACCCAACACAGCCAAAAAATAAAATAAAATAAAATAAAATGATAAAATAAAATAAAACAAAGTAAAATAAAATAAAAATTCTGCATTCTTTGCCTCAAATTTATGCTCCTACTTTAAATAAAAGAAAACCGAAACTAGCAGAAGCTATTGTAGATTCACAATTTATGCAAAAAAGAAATTTGCAACCTAATCAAGCACTTATATTAAAGAAAAAGTCTTGGCCCTATGATCAAGATTGCATGTTTTGGTAAAATAATATTTTTGGTAATTGGTAAAAAATATTTAGGGCACAAATAGGTTCTATATACGTAATTTTAACCAGTGATCCCTCTTGTGTTCTATTATATTTGTTTGCTTACTCACTATACAGCCTTGAAAACAAATCTCTTTAAGTGATTTCTACAAAGCTTGGCTTCTCTTTGATGTGTTATCATTTGCTATCTGTGGCTCTAACCCTCCAACTCCCTCCCTTTCTAATGTTAATATACCTCTCTTCTTCACAAGTCAAAATTCTCTTCCCGCTGTGGCAATTACTGGGATTTTTAAAGGAATGCTTTGAAATAAAAACTCTACCTTCTTGGAGGTTAAATTGAAAATGACTTCCCCATGAGTAAAACCCAGATAACCTGATTTCTGAGAAATTCCATCAAACAGCCCTTCTCAAGCAATGCCTCTAGGCTGTACTGTTTTATTTCTGTCAATCCAACACGTGTGGGCTACAAAAAGATTTAGCATATGATTGGTCCATAGATATTTCCTAAATTTGGGAGAAGAATATATTTATTGTCTTATTGTACAATTGTTTAACTCTGTTTTTATTTATACTTTATGTTATAAAACTGGTTGCCCTGAGGAGCTGGGTCTTTCTTTATTTTCCTAAAAGGGGTATTAATAGTCTAAAAGCTGTCATTAGTTTTCTGGTTCAAGATGCAGAAATATGATTTACTTTAGAATGCATTATTATTACTTTGTTTTGTATTTTTTCGCCTGTGGGGCTATCAGTAAAATGGATTTCAGCTTTACAAATATTGAGCTAGAAACTCCCACAAATGTCCTTACAGAAACATTTAGAGTCAGTCCAGATATTGTAGACCAAGGTACCATATTTACAGAATATGTATCTATCTATATTTATCATATATATATGTTTATATGTTAATAATATCAAATTCTGGTCCATAACTTCACCTTTGGTGTAAAGAATTAAGTGAGCAAACACCCAGCTAACATCAAAAAAATGTATTTCTTTATTTTGTAAAGCAACTTCCCAACTATTCCTAGGATATGTATTCATTTACTCATATTTTGTTTAATATCTCTGATACAGTACAATTACTATAGTTTATAATAAAAAATCAAGTAAAATTCACCTAACCTTTAAGTGAAAATTAAATAATATTCTTTAATATGCTTTATTATTTAGTATGTAATATTCTTTGTTAAGTATGGCTAGAAAAAGCATATTTAAAGAAAGATCTGTATCAATTGTTAGGTCTAAGTTGTTAGAAAAATGTACACTTTTTAAAAGAAAGTTTAAATCAGCTGTTTAAAGAATTAAACTCAGGGGGGAGGGATAAATTAGGAGGTTGGGATTAACACATACACACTACTATGTATAAAATAGTCAGCAAGGACCTGCCGTATAGCACAGGGAACTATACTCAATACTCCGTAATGACCGATATGGGAAAAGAATATGAAAAAGAATAGATATATGCATATGTACAACTAACTCACTTTGCTGTACACCTGAAACTAACACAACATTGTAAATCAACTCTTTTCCACTATAAAATAAAAATTAAAATAAATAAATACATATTTTTAAAAAGAATTAAATTTAAGCTCTCGAAATTTCACAAATCACATATAACAGAAATCAGTAAATAAGTATTTGATTAAAATATCCAATACTTCCAATTAAAATTTGACTATATCCAAGGTTGAAACTGAGAATTAATTTCACAAAATTAACTGAGTTATAAAAATAAATATAAATTTTAGACAGAAATTACGACTGCCATTTTGATATTATAAAATTTGTAGTCACATTTCTAAAGTGTTAATCTGTGTCCAGAGACAACACTCTCTCAGCACTCTCCATAGCTAGATGACTCTTGACATCATAAGTTTCAACTGAACTTCATGAAGACCTTTTGTGGAAAATAATTTATTCTCTAATATATTTTCATTTCTTTCCAATCTTTTTATTTTATTAATTTAAGATATTTAATCATGGATATTGTTTGACCTAAATTTTTCATTCACATGAAATTTTAGGTGTCAAAGTTTACAGATGATTTTTTCTTATAATATGTAGATAGCCATATATCCTTATAATATACGAACACTTATCAAGTAGGAATATTTGCTTGAATGACTCATAGCCTGGGTGGAATTAAATAACTACCAATTGAACATATTTTTGACTTATTTTTCTTTAATTCCATAAATGTTAGTTAATATACAGTTCAATTCTATAAGAAATATATGTATAAAATATCAATATTTACATTTTTCTGTCTTGGATTATTTACATTTTAATTTTTTTGCAAATATTATACAATGCTTATAGCAATGTGAATTAAATAATACACACTTTTGTGATATTTACATTAATTTTCAAAACCATTTTCCTTTTTTATAATATGTATTTGTTTCCTTGGACTGCCACAATAAATTATCACAAATGGCCAGAAGTTTGAAATCAAGCTATCAACAGGGTTGTTTCCTTCTAAAGACTCAGTGGGTGAAACTATCCCCTGCCTTTCTCCTAGTTTCTTGTGTTTGCCAACAATCCTTGTCATTCCTTGGCTTATAAAGGCATCACTCAAATTTTTGCCTCCATCTTTATCCTCTGTGTGTCCCCTTCTTTCACTTAGAAAGACATTCTCATTGGATTTAGGGCCTACCCCAATGCAGTATTATCTCTTCTCCATTCTTACTTTAATTGCTTTTGCAAAAACCCAATTTTCAAATAAGCTTACATTCTGAGTTTCTGATATGAGTTCTGGGAGGACATTATTCAACCCACTACAATTGGTCCTGTGGCTCCCACCCCAAATTCATAACTGTCTGTATGCAAAATGTACTCACCCCATCCCAATATTCCTAAAATACTAACACATACTAGCACCAACTCTAAACCCAAAATTTTATCTGAGTATGACCAACTCAAAAAGTACCAACTCTCATTATCTAAATCATGTATGGGTGGAACTATGAGGGTAGTGCATCTGGAGCAAAACCTCTCTTCACTTGTGGCCCTGTGAGACTAGAAAGCAAGTTCTTTGTTTCCAAA
Organism: Balaenoptera musculus; assembly: GCF_009873245.2. Classification (NCBI taxonomy): domain Eukaryota; kingdom Metazoa; phylum Chordata; class Mammalia; order Artiodactyla; family Balaenopteridae; genus Balaenoptera; species Balaenoptera musculus. Next base: position 8,290,027 of record NC_045791.1, read on the forward strand.
ATACAGTGGTGGGACAGGCATTGGTTAGACATCCCCATTTCCAAAGGTAGAAACTGGGAGATATAAAGGGGTCATCATTCTCAAGCAAGTTGGGAATCTAGCAGGGCAAATTCCATCAGGTGTCAAGGCCTGAGAATAAAAAACTGTGGCTTAATGTTCTGGCCTCTGGACCCATCCTGTCAGACTTACTCTTTCTGGCTTCTGCTTCTGCATCTGCAGCTCTGTTCTTGGCATCATTTTTTTTTTTTTTTTTTTTTTTTCTGGAAGGGTAGCACACACTGACAGCTGGGTAGGCTAGCAGTCCTTTTTCTGCTTGCACATTTAGGAAATTTTCATTTTGTACAGTCACTTTCCCTTTCAGTCCAAGCTGGCAGTATAACATCCTTGACAATCTTGTGGTCTCCCATATACCCGTCAAACGTTCTATGCCATTAGACAAGAGGATTCTCCACAGATCATTCCTAGATAACTCCATTTCTGATTCTGGCTTCTGCTGAGATGAATTCAATATCACGTAACTCATTTCTGTAGCAAACTATTGTCCAGCCACATCCTTGGCCCTTTCTCCAGAGCACACTTTAGCATCTTAAGCAATTTGGATAGGCTGAGAATTTTCCAAATGACTGAGTTCTAGTTCCTTTTTTGCTTAATAGCTTCTTCTTCAATTTTTTTTTTAATCATATTTTACAATAAGCAACAAGGAGAAACCAGACTGTGTCTTCAACACTTTTCTGGGAAATGTCTTCAGCTAAATATCCAAGTTCATCACTGACCAGTTTTACTTTCCATCCAATAGTAGAAGAAAATTCATCCACATTTCTTTTTTGCCATTTTATAAAAAGGATCATTTATCTTCCAGTAACCATGTTCCTCATTTCCTTCTGAGACCACAATAGAAGCACTATCAATGTTCCTATTTTTACCAACATCCTGTTCAGGATACTATATGTATTCTCTACGATGATAGAAGCGTTCTTTACCATCCTCTCCACTACCTTCTGAGACCACTCCAGAATCACCTTTAACATTCATTTCTCTCCCAGCAGTCTTTTCAAGTCAAGCTTTTTCTATTATGCTTCTCAAAGTCCTTCCAGCCTTTTCCCATTACCCAATTCCAAAGCCATGTCCACATTTTCTTAGCTATTTATTACAGCAGCACCCACTTCCCAGTACCAAAATCTACATTAGTCAGGTTTCTCTAGAGAAGCAGAACCATCTATCTATCAATCTATCATCTATCTATCTAGATATAGATATAGATACATACACAATTCAGTACAATTCAATCTGTGTCTGAAAGCCTGAGATTTAGGGAGGGTTGGAAGCGATGCTCTAAGTCCAGATCTGAGTTCAAACTTCTAAAAAGTAGGAGCCCTAATGTTTAAGGGCAGCAGAAGATGGAAGTCTCAGCTGGAGCAGGAGAACGAATTAAGTCTTCTGCTTTTTGTCCTTTTCAGGCCCTCAAAGGATTGGACGATACCCACCCGCCTTGGCAGGAGTGATCTTAGTCTATTCAAATGCTAATTTCTCTCACCGACATTCTCACAGACACACCCAGGAATAATGATTTGCCAGCTATCAAGCATTGCTTAGCTCAGTCAAGTTAACACATAAAACTAACCAAAACAGATGCCGTAACAAATTACCGCAAACTCAGTGGCTTAAAACAGCAGAAATATGTTTTCTCACAGTTCTGGCGACCAGACATCCATAATCAAGCAACAGCAAGCCGACTCCTTCTGGAGGTTCTAGAGGAGAATCTGCCCAGTGCCTCGCTCCTAGTTTCTGTTTGTTGCTGGCAGTCCTTGGTGTTCCTTGGCTTCTAGACGAATCACTCACTCCAGTCTCAGCCTCCATGGTCACATCACTTTTTTCTCTGTATTACTCTTTGTCCTTTTCTGTTTCCTATCATAACACTTTCATTGAATTTAAGACTCACCCTAACATGCCATAATCTAATCTTGATCCTTAATTACATCTGCAAAGACCTAATTTCCACATAAAGTCACATTCTGAAGTTCCAGGTGGATGTTAATTACAGGAGGGAGGGGTCACTATTCAACCTACTACACTTATATGAAATCTGTTAATAACTTTCTGTGTGTGAAACTAGATGCTTTAATAACAATACATTATTAAAGTGGATTTTACTCTTGAAATAGTAAATATGAGTGATACAATGCCAACAAATAAAAGAGAAATAGAAATTTTTATTTTGAGTTATACATTATTTAGAAGCTTACCTGTATTTGGAAGTGAATATTTAGATATTAAAATGCATATAAATGACAGACCTTGAGGGTATTACTGATACTGTTAACACTGATTACATATGTTTGCAGCCTACATAATTGAAATGACATCACCAGTGAGAATTCGGCAATTTAGTGTTCCTTCCAAAGGTTTAAAGCCAAAGGAAAAACCAAGTAGCAAATATTAGCCAATAAAACCAGAGTGCTGATGCGGGTGTGTATTAGACATTGAAAATCCCAGACCTGTTACAGTTTCTGCATGTTGCTTAATGTGATGAAAATATGTCTCCTTTTGACAAAGTGAGAGAGTGGCATGGACATATATACACTACCAAATATAAAATAGATAGCTAGTGGGAAGCAGCCACATAGCACAGGGAGATCAGCTCGGTGCTTTGTGACCACCTAGAGGGGTGGGATAGGGAGGGTGGGAGGGAGACACAAGGGGGAAGAGATATGGGGATACGTGTATATGTAGAGCTGATTCACTTTGTTGTAAAGCAGAAACTAACACACCGTTGTAAAGCAATTATACTCCAATAAAGATGTTAAAAAAAAAGAAGAAAATATATCTCCTTTTAAAACTCACTATTCAGATTCTCATTTAAGAAGAAGTTAAATTTTCAAAAGTTTTATATGAGTTCTCCATAAGGAGTTAAATACTTCTAAAAAAATTTGACTATTTCTTTATTGAAAAGTTATGGCTCATCAATGAAGCAGAACAATAATTAGCAATTTGATATGATCAAATGTAACCCTCAATTTGGTATGATCCTTTCTACACGTGAGTATATCCACTGGTAAATATGCAATGTATTTATTGACTTTTGCATTACAAACTAAACATTAATTATAAGAATATCAGAGGACATACAAAACTCTATACAAAGAGGAAGTCTTATTTGAGGAATTAGTGATTTCGCTAGAAATGCACTGAGCAGTATGGTAGCCACTAGCCACAGGGCCTATTTAAACTTAAATTAGGTAAATTAGGTAAACTTAAAAATACAGTTCTGTAGTCACGCTAGCCTTGTATCAATGTTCTATAGCCACTTATGGCTACTATATTCAATAGTGTAGATACAAAACATTTCCATTGTATCAGGAAGTTTTATTGGATGACACTACCCTTTTCAAATAGTCAATGTTGGTTGAATATGCATAAGTATGTACATATGTGTGTATTCACATGTGTTTACGGATCAACATACTTTACATGCTAATAAATAGGTGCTAGATTCTAACAATGAAATGTTCATGTAGTCCACTGGGGTGCTTTGCCCACTTACTTTTGGTTACAATAAAATTGCATTACTGAATTGGTAACCTTACCTTTTCTAGGCTACATGAATAGCAATGTGACTCCCTGAAACTTGATTACCAAAAACAAGAACTTTAGTTCAGTTGAAGCATTGGTTATAAGGCTGAGAAGAGAGAGAGACAGCCTACTTTATCACTGGAAATTTACACACAAAGTGAAACACCCGTCAGAGTGATGAATGGAGTTTCTTGTTATCTTACTGTCTATATCATTCCCAGGTCTGATTCCCCAGCAATGCTCAGATTGCATGGGGAAAGCAAAAGGAGAATTGTCCTGCATATTTCATTTGTGCTCAAGGAATACAAGAAGATTTTCAGCTATATTTATAAATAGGATTGATCTCATTTTTACTTCATTAATCTTAGAATTTAGAGTAATTTTTGCCTCACATAATCCAAAGCCTATTTCTGTAAGTCAGGGCACGGCATTTTCTTCCCTGCACTCATGTTTGTGTTTTGTTTTTCAGATTCATGTGGTATTTTCTCTCTGTAAGATGAAGGAAAATTTATTATAGAATGCACATTTGTGTTTTAGAGTCAGCTGAAATGAAATAAGACACCCCAAGTGTTTTGACATAGCAAAATAAGAAATACTGACCAATTGGTTGGCATGTAGGAAGATAATCCTTGGCATTTTTCATGAAAATCCGCATGTTCCCTGTGGGAACACATACGTTATATTAAGGAGTCATTCTATTGGAAGCAGATGACCCCACCTCTTCAACGGCCTGGGTTTATCTAAGAGGGCAGTAGCAGCTTTGGATGTAGAATCAGAGCAGTGATTTTTCATCTGAGCTCATCTACGCAAGCTTGAATAAACTATTTGGTCATCCTGAGCTTCATTTCTCTCTTGATATTTCTCTTGCTATCTTCATTCCCTGCTTGATATTTGACAATTAAATAACATGAAACTAATTACGATAATAATATCAACTATATTAATGGCTCACCCTGGGTCAAATTCATGCATGCGTTATCTCATTTAATCCTCCTAACTCTACAAGGAAAGAAGTTTCCTTATATTTATTTTGCAGGTGAGAAAACCAAAGTTTCCTTAGGCTTGGAAGAGTGATCAGATATACTCAGGATCACACATATTTTTTTAGTGGTCTCTATAGTCTTGTCAGGACTCAGTGGCAGTTGCCTAATTCCAGAATCTGGAGTGTCAATCAATCCATATGCATATGTATAGATGTGTGGAAATGATTAACCACATGCAGATCATTGTTACTTTAAGAAGATTAGAAATAATGTAATTGGGAATACCTTTGCCTTTTTTCCCCTCATTTTAGATATACATCTTTTTTTATATATATCTTTAGTGGAGTATAATTGCTTTACAATGTTGTGTTAGTTTCTGCTGTACAACAAAGTGAATCAGCTATACATATACATATATCCCCATATCCCCTCCCTCTTGTGTCTCCCCCCTACCCTTCCTATCCCACCCCTCCATGTCATCACAAAACATCGAGCTGATTTCCCTGTGCTATGCAACAGCTTCCCATAGCCATGCATTTTATATTTGGTAGTATATATATGTCAGTGCTACTCTCTCACTTAGTCCCAGCCTGCACTTCCTGCACTGTGACCTCAAGTCTGTTCTCTACATCTGCGTCTTTATTCCTGCCCTGCCACTATGTTCATCAGTACCGTTTTTTTTTTTTTTTTTTTTGGATTCCATATATATGCGTTAGCATACAGTATTTGTTTTTCTCTTTCTAACTTACTTCACTCTGTATGACAGACTCTAGGTCCATCCACCTCATTACAAATAACTCAATTTTGTTCCTTTTATGGCTGAGTAATATTCCATTGTATATATATGCCACATCTTCTTTATCCATTCATCTTTCGATGGACAGTTACGTTGCTTCCATGTCCTGGCTGTTGTAAATAGGGCTGCTGTGAACATTGTGGTACATTAGAAATACATCTACTTTTTTTTCCATAATGCCTAACTGGACTACCCTGGGGTTTTTATTTGTTTGATTGTTTGCGTGTGTGTGTGTGTTTGTTTTGTTTTGTTTCAGTTTTCTTGATCACTATGTGTGGATACACCTCCAAGTACACTTAAACACATTGATGTTATGTTCCAAGAAGGTGAAACTTTTAGGTGATTCGTGCATTTTTTGATGACAGTAATTGCTCCTTGTATTTGTCCACTGCCATTTGAAATAGTAGAATTCCTTTCATTTCTTTCATCCGTTTTAGATGAAGATGGTGTGTGTTCTTTTGTTCAAGTAGGTGGGATATGATTATCATTCTTACTTGACAGCTATGATGACATTCCCAAGGGTATTAATCAGGATCTGAGGACTGAACCTCATATTTCCTAATTCTTATTTCCTGTTTCTTTCCATTAAACATAAACAGTATATTACAGGACTTACAGGAAGAAAAATGCCCCTATGGTCACAATGAGAAGAACACTTCATAAAGTGACACATTGTGTGATTTTTAGAACTTACTCTGTTCATGTGCTGGGTACATTATGGTCCCCAGACTCTACTCATCATTCCTCCTGTCCCACATGTTCTCCCAGTCTTCAGTGTAACTCCTCTCTCTGATGTTTTCCCTCTAAAGCTAGGAGGGCCTTTTTTGGTTTTTTGTACACTGCTACTTAATATCACCACATTGCTAATATTTTTCAGGTGCTCTTCTTTGTCTTTATTATAATTACAAAACTCTTTCATTTGGTATCAGAGGCTCTTCAGGACCTCACCACTTTACAATGCATCCCACACAACAAACTGAGTGTCAGACATGAATCTACACAACAAGAGATTTCAGACCTCCTTGCCTTCTCATGTAATAATGTCTCCTAGTTTTTCCTTCCCTGGATATTCTTTTAGTTCATTTAAACTCATTGAATGGTACATTTGCATTACTTCCTCTCACAGGATTTTTCCAGTGTTCCTTTGGCAAAAAAAAAATCCTGTCCTTGCTCTGGTTATTGCAATAGAACCGTGTATTATCATCATTTCTGATGAGAGTTCTGTATTCAAGGCAGAGGTGTTGTTAATTTTGTAGTCAGCAGGATGCTTGATGCTTAATGAATTGAACTGACTCACTTTACGGCTGCATACAAGATATGTATAAATTACAAAAACAAAAAAACAAAAAAAAAACTTCTGTATCCCAGAGCTAATTTGATAAGTTACAAGTCATTTTCAACTTCCAGAACTACGCGTCTATGAGTGCAGGCCCTTTAAAGAGAATTCTATGCCTTGTTCACTATGATGAGCTTGCCTTGTTCTTTCAGGTCATATGTTCTCCTTTTAAGCAAGTTTGCTACTGTTTTGGCTTCACAGACAACCATGCAGTCAGTCACCATATTGAGCCCTTACTATGTGCTAAACAAATGCTTGAAATTTAAAGAGCTGTGTACCATTGGAAACTGACAAGAAACTAGACTGAAGCTTTCCATTATTTCCCAGTTTATAAATGGGAAAACTGAAGCTCAGAGAGATTAAGAAACTTATCTAAAATCTTCCAGTTACCAAATTCTATATTCTAACAATTTAATGTCTGTCGGACATCAAAGCATATGTTTAACTACTATATGACTATGCTTTGCCATTAAGTTTTGTTCTTCCATGGGAACTTCTGTCCGCAATTTTCAAACAGACATCCACGAAGGCAGGCTTTCATATTGATTTGGCTCTTCCAAAATACTACTTATTTTTCTCCATCTTTGCATATTCTGACCATGTCTCTCTCTCTTCTTGTCTCTGGATCTTTACTCCTCCTCCACACTGCCACCAGGGTGCTCTGTCTAAAGTCTTGCTTGGATCACACTCTCTAATCAAAACTTCCCAAAGGTTTCTATAACCATTACATAAATTGAAAACATTTTGGTCCAGAATTCAAAGGATTTTAGAGTATTTTTATTACCTCTTCCTTGCTAGCTTCCAATACCCCTATTTCACTTCATTCAAATTGAGCTACCTCTGTTCCCAGTCCGTGATTTATGTTTATATCTTAGATCATTCTTGATCCAGTAAGGAGAATGGCTTAAGTGATAGCAGGGAAGGAGCAAGAAGATATATAAAATCTTCAAGTGAGTGACTCTAGAAGGAAAGATAATATAGATGCAAGAAAAAAAGACAGTCAGATATGTAATAAAGATGTTTTCTTTAAATAAAGAAAAATATACAGCAAGAAGTAGAATGAAAAGATTGGGTCCCAGAGAGAAAAATACTGAAGTTGAACAAACGTTTAGATATACCGTGGTGAAGTTGCCAGAACCACTGAAGAAAAAATAATGGGAAAATACATATTATAAAAATGCTAGCAGGAAGAAAGGCAACAATAACATGCAACAAGCCTGAATTTTTATGTTTAAAAAATTAAATGAAAGAAAAAACATGATTATATTTTTAAAAGTGATGATGATGATATAATGATATCCCAAGAAATTACAAATTTATCAGTTGAAAGTGTTGATTGGACAATGATGATCAAAGAAGTATATACTGTGTTGAAATCGTTGCTAGCAATATAACTAAAATACATAAACTGAGAGATGTTAATAAACTAGGAAAGAGGGTATAGATTGAAAATACATGAAAACAGACAAAATAAGAAGGAGCCATGGGAACTGTAGAATATTTACATTCTTTCAGCTTCAGGAGTGAGAGGATCCATCTTGAAAAAAATACATTTGAAATTTAAATGAAGGCTTAATTGGGCAGGTTTTCCTCCCCATCACAGTGGCAATAGGGCTCTCATCTTCTGATCATCATTTTTTCATAAGAAAATAATCTTGAAAATTTACTAGACAGTGATTGAAGCAGTATAAAATGTGATCCAGCTAATGCCTTACTGGAGGGAAATCCGGGGAGGGGTTTGAGATGGATTTGTGACACTTGCAAAGCATTAGACCATTAAGATTAAAAGTTGAATTATATAAAATAATTGAGTGGGTACTCAGTTCAATATGCACATGTTATTTCTCATGGGTTTAGCTGCAACAAATGCAAATACCTATGTTTTTGAAGATTCATATCATCATACCTGTTCCACTAATTTGCATTGCTGCTTGAAGGACACTTGATTGAAAAGAGCGACACTATCCCTTACATGTCTTATAATTTTAGCTATGATGTCAGCCTGCTGTTTAGATTTATTCCCTATACTTTATTGCAGGCTGTTAAAATTGAACTAAAAAAGAATTTGTAGTTTAACTAGATACAAAGTATATTATCTGATAACATCCTTATATGCAAAGAACAGCAACCTTAAGTTATAGTAAAAGATTCAATCTTGAAAAACCATATAATATGAAAACTATTGAGTTTAAATAAGTCTTGACTATGAAAATGATTATTTTTTTGACTAGAGGCTCAAGCTCATAAAGATCAAAATTATTCCAAAATTATTGTGGGAATTCCATGGGTTTTGAATAAACATATTAACAAGATTCACAGGAAAAGGGGGAGTATGAACAAGCTCAATCAAAAGTCCATGTAAAACATAAACATGCAACAATAACCTGTTTTGAAAAAGAAGAATAATTAGAGGAGAATTCAACATACCAGATAATATTTTGAAAGAAAAACTGATTATATACCCTATTCTCACAACCAAATAAATTACAGATGGTTCAATGATTTAAATTTTGAAAGAGTACTATAAAGAAACTAAAATTAAAATGAATAAATTTCATATTAATATGCAAAATATAGAGGCCAAAAATATGTCTGCTGAAAAAAAAAGCACAGTGTGAGAATTTTAAGTTTTATTTGGGGCAAAATGAGGACAATAGCCCAGGAGATAGCATCTCAGGTAGCTCTGAGAAACTACCTGAGATAGGTAGGGGGAAGGTCAGTATTATATATGATTTTAGTGAAAGGGGGTACATGACATCAAGCACACATTTTTTGCAGAAAGTTGCTGCTAGTCTCGTGAAGGTTACTACAAGTTGCGAGGAGAAGACATCAGCATGAATGATTTTAGTGCTTTTTAGTGCTTTTCTTTTTTTTAGTGCTTTTTAGGGCTCATAAAGTCTTCTCCTGAAAATATCTAACTATCTAAAGACCTGTTCTGTCAGTTTTTTTCCCAGAGCACAGAGTGCCTCATTCCTGATCTCCACCCTGAACTCCTTTCAGGGTGTGTTGAAGGTCAGTGGCTGCAACCACTTGTGATTTAATCCTTGTAGAGGCAAGATGGCAAGTGCCATTTTTTAGTTGGCAAAGGGGAAGGTAGATAAATTTGACAATTTAAAATTATGAGAGTTCCATGTGAAAAGTAATAGACAACTTATAAATTAGTGAAAAATTGAAGTACACATGACAAGAAAGTACAAATCTATTTAAGAAATTAAGAACATAATTATATTAACAAGAAATCAATAACTCATTTAAAAACCATTAATCTATGACTGAATGCACAAACATATGCATAATAGCAAAAATGCAAATTAATTTTAAAGGCAAAAAGATGTAATATTTTTTACCTACTTAATTGTGGAAAAATAAATATTTTTAAATACCAAATTTGGATGTTTTGGGAAAATAAGTACTTCATGAACTGGGACAATATAATTAGTTTCACAATGTCAATCCAAATTTCAACTGTATATATCCTTTGATAATAAAGTTCTACTTCTAGAAAATAATAAGTATCCTTTCACCTGTGCATAAATATTTTATGAAAGAATATTCAATGAAGTATTTCCTTGTGAAAGCAGAGAATAAAACAATCTAATTGCCCAGAAGGAGGGGTGAGCTAAGGAAATGTGGGATTCAAATGCAAGGGAGTACTCCACAGGCAGACACAGAAAGGCTGGGGAGCTTGCATGTACTAAAAGGAAAAAAGTCAATATTTTGCGTGTAAAAAGAAATATGCTCTGCCTTGAGTAAAAACTGAAAGGGATATTCATAGTCATTATGTGCGTGTGTGTGTCTGTGACAACCTATAGAACAAAGAATGATAAACAATTGCCAAGTGTGACTCTGGAAAGTAGGACTGGAGATCTAGGGTGGGAGAAACACATTTTCTTACTTTTCTGTCTATCTTTGATTTTTTTTTAACATATGTGTGCATTAAATTCTTGACTTAAAACAAGTGTTTAAGAAATACAACTGCTATGTGACCTGAGCTTAGATGTAGGAGTCATGATAGAGAAATAACAGCCTTGGAAATTAAACATAAAGATAGCTGTGTCAAAATCTGAGGTAAGAAGCATATGAGAAATAGGCATTTTGGGAAGGTGTAGAATTAGCTCAGTTTTGGATATCATAATAAAAGCTAAAATGATTCACTCCTCGTAATGTGCTAGGCATAGTTCTAATTACCTCACATGTGTTAGCCCTGTCTAATCCCTATAACAACCTAATAAAAAGGTCTTAAGTTCACGATGCCTTTTCAAAATTCTTATCACAGTTGTACATACAGTGCCTGTGTCATTCATCACAGCACATGCCCATCAGAGTCTGGGACAGCACCCTATGAATAAATATACTAACATTTTTGCAGAACATACATGCATATTTACACTGAGTGTGATAAAGAGACTCTTAGCCTCTAGGCTATCCTAACCTGAAAGGTTTGAAGTTCTTTTGGAACATCCAAGGAAAGGCACACAGGTATGAAATTCAGAAATGGATCTGGGTGTCACAACCAGAAGGATGGTTGCTGTAGGCACACGATGGATGAAATTATCCAAGGTCAGCGTGCATGCTGAGAGAGGAAACTGACTTGTGATTTGAACCTGAAGTGTGCCAGCATTTAAGAGACCGGTGAAAGACACGGGTCAGTAACAGTATGTATGAAGCATTCTCAGGAAACGCACATGTATTGTTCTATTTCATCTTTCCATTAATTCCATCAGATAGATGTTGTCATCTCCATTAGGAGGCAGACTCTATTAATTACATAACATAGTTAGTTCACAAGTTAGTGACAGTTAATGCCTCTGTGCTGCTCCAAAGACACTGCTTTTTTCTACCACACTGCACTACACAAAAGGGGGGAGACTTATGTGGACTAAGAATGCCACCTGTCATATCAGTAAACAAAGATATTGCGGCCATCAAGCCATCAGCCATTACAGCCCCGCCCACAATGGTGACTGGGAACTCAGGATGGAAGCAGGATGCCCACCGCCAAGCCTTCAGCCACTGCAGTCACCCCCAAGGGTGCACCCTGAGGAGATTAGGGAATGGAAAAAAACAGCTACTGGCCCTAGATAGCTGAGGTGCAGATTAAAGGAATGATTTCAATGAGCCCATACTTTTGCATCTTCCCTTACATAGAAAAGCGCTAAATTCATTAACTTAAGATGCCTGGTTTTCTTTAATTAACAGTAATCTTTTGATGTTCCCACTACCTGGCTTTTGTTACAGAACTCCTATATATCCTGGCTCCCCCCCCTTACCTCTTTGGAGCCGTCCCTCAGAGCTATCTGAGAGTCCTGTCTCCCTGAGAGTTATCTCAAAGTCCTCAGAAAATCCACCGAATAAAATATAACTCTCCACTTCTAGGTTGTACATTTTTTTCAGTCGACATTTAGAATCAAAATGTTTTTACTAGTTTTATTACCTCTATTATTAACTATATCTGACTTTTAATCAATTTATTTAATTATTAAGTTATTTAATTTAATGATTTATTCTTTATAAACTACTTCATTGTGTGTGAATTTAACTTTCATTTATTCCAAAAATCTTGATTGCATACCCATAGGCGCTGGAGAATCTACTAGATGCTTGGGATAAAATAATAAATAAAATTTCCATTTTCAAGTAGCTTACGGAACTAATAGATAGCTAGTCACAGAACAAGGTGGTAATAGCTCTCAGGAGGATCACAAAACACACTTGGGAGGTGTCAGAGGTGCTTTCTGCAAGGAGCCGAAATCTAAGCTGTGAACTATAAGTATGAATGGGAAAAAGAGGGCAAATTCTTCATGCAGAGTCATGAGAAGAAGTCTCATGGTAGATAACACAGGATGAGCAAAATATACACATGACCAAATACATGACAGTGTAGACCAGAAAGAAGTTTGTTGTGGCTGCATGATTATGTAAAAAAGGAGATGTAGAGGAGAGGGCAGAGGAATAAGGGTATAGATCAAGAAATCTCTTCATCCTCCCTGCTGGGGGGCTTTGGTTACTGCATGCTGTCTGGCTATCCCGCCAGCATGTGACTCACAAAGAAGCTTGACAATTAACTTGGAGCGTCCATTTATGTATTCACACCTGCATGGAACAAGTTCTGCAGAAAAAACATAGGTGAGAACATTGATCCGGTGAAAAGTGCACTATATGTGAAATATTATTTTGATTCTCTATAAGGGAGAGAGTTACCATTTTCAATTACGTGCTATTCCCATGGTTTGGATCTCCAGTAACATAAAGCTTGAATGTTGCTCCTGGTATTTCAGAACTCAACTGCAATTGAGCAGGCAACACAGCAATGGCATTTATTTAATTCTTTCAAGGCAGTGTGTAGTAGTGGGAGGTACCTGGATTTCAGAATAGAAGGTCTTGTGTTATATGTCAATTAAATCTCAATAAAACTGGGGAAAAGGTCCTGTCCTTTCCACCTCCAACTTGTGTTACACTGGGAATATATATATTTTTAATTTCTTGAACTTTCATTTTTCCACCTGCTAAATCGTTCTCTTCAGAAGTAGAAATCATGAAGTTGGGCTCTCATTCCATCTTATTTTTTTTGAAAATGGCGATTCCAAAAATTCTTGGTTTCACTCTGAAGCTGTTTGTCCTTACCTGCTGGGTGGTGGGGGAAAAGTTTGCTTAGTCTATTGACATTTGAGTTTGCAAAGGAGAGCAAAATGAGTGCAGCACACATGATTAATATTAATAATAATAATAAAAGCTGCCAGAAAGCTTTCCCACTAATCTTTTATTATTCAGGCTCTGGTGCATAATGAACATTCTGAATATTTAATAACTGAAAGAGAGAAAAGCCAACTGAAAGAACATCTTGAGCTGTCATATATATGCATGAAGAAGCTCCTTATCCCACGAGGAGAGAGAACAGACTGGATCTGTCAATGGTAAAATACGACATTTTTACACCCCTAGTCAAATGTCACTACAGATTGCAAGTGACATCTTATAATGAAGAACAACTTCCTATAGAGTATGAAAAATATAAATGCTTCCTTTCCTTGCTAAGAATTTATACTGAAAGGTCATTATAGTGCATGTAAAATCCCACTGAAGCTGCTTAATGTACTTTCTATTTTCACTCCAATATCATCAGGTGGTGAGTGTGACTTGGTCTAATTAAAAGCAGGTTGTAATTTGCATACACCGAGGCACCAGAAAAGCAGATAAGTGAGGACTTGCTTGGGGAGAAATGGTTGATCAAGCAAGAAATAATGAGGAAATGATGGAATGAAAATGTCTAGGCCTTTGTACTTTGTAGAAAAGTTATTTTCTTCTTTATCCTTCTTCCTTTCTTTCTGGATGGTCATGACAAGGCACCAGCATCTCCTTAGGGCAAAGACACATTCCTCCGAAGCACATAAAGGCTTTATGAGGTACAAAGTTTTCTTAAGAAAATGAGATTTTTCCAATTTACTTCACCCTTGAAATCAAATTAGTTTGCTGTATTGTGTGAATTGTGGCTTTTTTCTTTCTTTTTATATTAAGCATTTTGAATATAACAACAGAGACTAAACAAATAGTTGGTGGAAGGGGATATACCCCAGTGCAATTGATTTTTATTGGGAGAACGAAAAAAGTACCATCAAAAAAAAAAAAATGTAGCCTTCCTTTTTATGGGATAAACTGTTTACACTACATTTTTCCTCTTAACTTATAAACTGTCACGCTGTCAGATGAGGTCTCATTGTTATATCTTCTTTGCTTCCATTGTGCTCTTATTCTTACTCCAGAAAACAATAAAATGGTTTTCAACATTGGGTTTCATCTTCATTAATGTTTATCTATTTGTATTTCGCATAATGAAGTGTTCACTAAAAGACTGACAAGTCCTGAAATCAAGGTTAGAAGTCCTCTAATTACTGCCAACTGGAATTTCCCAAATGTGCCTAAGGTCACAGAACCGCTGGGTGTTGAGAAAGGTTTCTGTTTATCAATGTGCTGTAACAGACACCAGCATCCCTGGACACTGTAAAATCTGCAGGCTGACAGGGACCTATAGAGTTAATCAGTCCATTCCCAGTTCTAAAATAGTTATGAAACTAAAGCATGAAAATGGAAATCCATTCCATTATGAACGTTCAAATCTTATTAGGTATATAAAAAGTGCACTATATCTTTCTCCACCAATTTTTAAAACCCGGTACATTTTACTAGGCCTGGAAGTATTCTCCTTCATTTAACAGAAAATATGCCTTCCAAAAAGGCATGGAGATATTGAAACTGAAGGGGTTTATTTTGTTTTTTTAGATAAACAGCAAGGATTTACTTTATAGCACAGGGAACTAAATTCAATATCTTCTAATAACCTATAATGGAAAACAATAAGACGCTGTACACCTGAAACTCAACACAGTATTGTAAATCAACTACAGTAAAATTAAAAAAAAAAAAAAAAGACTGGTGGAGCAGGCGTGTGGGTGAGTCCAGCCTCTGCAGAAGGTGGGAAAGAGGAGACAAGAAAAGGAGGGTGAGGGGCGGGGGCGGGGAGGCATTGAATGCTGTCTCCATTCCTCCTTGGGGCTTTTAAGGCTTAACAAACCCCGAAAGCAAAGTGACATCATTACCCCTCAATTTACTCATTCAAGGTCCTTTCGCCCTCTGAGGGCCAGGTCCTGGCTAAGGGGGGGGGGGGGGGGGGTTGGGTCCTTGCGGTGACCAATCGCGCTGCCCCTGAGCGTTCGTCCAGACTGGGTGCCCAGGCCCGGCTGAGGAGGCGGATCTCTGCTGGCAATACCTTCAGGGCCAGGTCCCCAGACCCTGCCCTGCTGTCACCATGCAGAAAGCACGGCGCCCAGGACCCAGCTGGCCCTGCTGTAGCGCCGCGATCCCCGGATCCCCGTGCATCTGCGCTGGAGTCGGGTGTTGGGAGAGGGGAGAGCGCGTGCGCAGACTCACTAGACCCTGGCGCACCATGCGCTCAGAGCTGAGCCAACTACCGCTCGGTGTCCCTAGAAATGGCTTCTCCAAACCTAGGTTTATCGTATTTGCCCTTCTGGTGCATTTCTTAAATATACATCCGCTGCAGAGCGACCAGGATCTCTGATGAAAAGTCAGTCCTTCACCTGTTCTGCTCTCGAGAAAAATTTTGGCCACAAATGCACTTTAGAAGGTTTACATGTTGAAAAAGGCAAGTAGCTGAGTCATTGTCTCTTTTTATTTATTTATTTATTTTTAACATCTTTGTTGGCGTATAATTGCTTTACAGTGGTGTGTTAGCTTCTGCTATATAACAAAGTGAATCAGCTATACGTATACACATATCCCCATATCTCTTCCCTCTTGCGTCTCCCTCCCACCCTCCCTAACCCACTCCTCTAGGTGGTCACAGAGCACCGAGCTGATCTCCCTGTGCTATGTGGCTGCTTCCCACTAGCTATCTATTTTACATTTGGTAGTGTATATATGTCCATGCTACTCTCTCACTTCGTCCCAGCTTACCCTTCCCCCTCCCCGTGTCCTCAAGTACATTCTCTATGTCTGCATCTTTATTCCTGTCCTGCCCCTAGGTTCTTCAGAACCTTTTTTTTTTTTAGATTCCATATATATGTGTTAGCATACGCTATTTGTTTTTCTCTTTCTGACTTACTTCACTCTGTATGACAGACTCTAGGTCCATCCACCTCACTACAAATAACTCAATTTCGTTTCTTTTTATGGCTGAGTGATATTCCATTGTATATATGTGCCACATCTTCTTTATCCATTCATCTGTTGATGGACACTTAGGTTGCTTCCATGTCCTGGCTATTGTAAATAGAGCTGCAATGAACATTGTGGTACATGACTCTTTTTGAATTATGGTTTTCTCTGGGTATATGCCCAGTACTGGGATTGCTGGGTCATATGATACTTCTATTTTTAGATTTTAAGGAACCTCCATACTGTTCTCCATAGTGGCTGTATCAATTTACCTTCCCACCAACAGTGCAAGAGGGTCCCCTTTTCTCCACACCCGCTCCAGCATTTATTGTTTGTAGATTTTTTGATGATGGCCATTCTAACCGGTGTGAGGTGAAACCTCATTGTAGTTTTGATTTGCATTTCTCAAATATTAGTGATGTTGAACATCCTTTCATGTGTTTGTTGGCAATCTGTATATCTTGTTTGCAGAAATGTCTATTTAGGTCTTCTGCCCATTTTTGGATTGGGTTGTTTGTTTTTTTGATATTGAGCTGCATGAGCTGCTTGTATATTTTAGAGATTAATCCTTTGTCAGTTGCTTCGTTTGCAAATATTTCCTCCCATTCTGAGGGTTGTCTTTTTTGTCTTGTTTGTGGTTTCCTTTGCTGTGCAAAAGCTTTTAAGTTTCATTAGGCCCCACTTGTTTATTTTTGTTTTTCTTTCCCTTTCTCTAGGAGGTGGGTCAAAAAGGATCTTGTTGTGATGTATGTCATAGAGTGTTCTGCCTATGTTTTCCTCTAAGAGTTTTATAGTGTCTGGCCTTACATTTAGATTTTTAATCCATTTTGAGTTTATTTTTGTTAAACTGAAGGTTAAAAATAATGCTTATATATTATGCTGATAGCCATGACATCACAATATGCATATAAGAAGATAGGAAAAATACTTTAAATATTAATAGTTTCTAGGTGTTTGAATGTGATTTTTTTTTCCTGTTTTCAGTTTTAGTTCATTTGCTATATTTTAATTGACTAGATTTTGTGATAATAGAAAAATTTACTGTAAAAACTGCACACTGTAAAATATATTTCAGATCAAATTCTGTACCACTTTGTATTATAAAATTTCTGTATTCAAATATAAAATTAACAAAACCTCCCTAAGTTGACCTAAGTTGAAGAGTTTCAATGACCAATATTGGCTACATCATATACTGAGGGTCTGTTCACTCATTTATTTATTCAATAACATGTCTGAGTGCCTGCCAAATGCCTAACAATTTACCAGGCATACAGTAGGTGCATCATGGATGTTTATTACATTAAATCACAAAAGAAAAAGGTTGTTAGGCACTCTGCTAGGGAATGAGATTATTGAGATAATCAAGATAATCCCTCTTTCTCTATTTTGTATATATCTATATATATATTCTGACATTTCAAGGGATTAAAAGTCTAGATATCATTGATTAACATTGGAAAACCTCAAGACATATACACACTACTATATATAAAATAGATAACTAATAAGGACCTACTGTATAGCACAGGGAACTCTACTCAATACTCTGTAATGGCGTGTATGAGAAGGGAATCTGAAAAAAGAGTAGATATATGTATATGTATAGCACAACATTGTAGATCAACTATACTTCAATAAAAATTTAAAAAATAAACTCATTTCTTCTTTTTCTTTTAAGGAAAGAAACTCCACTTTTGTGGCATTTTTCTCTGCCATTTTAGCTCTCCCTTCTAACCAACCCCTTCATCATGTTGACCCATGGAAAAACAGTACAGCAACAGATACAACATAGCTGGTAAAAAGACATTTTTAAAGCAGTAACAGAAATAATCATAGCCTCTTCCAATGTATGTTCTAAGGCATGCATACATTTTTTTTTTTTTTTTCTGGCCGCACCTCACAGCTTGTGGGAACTTAGTTCCCCAACCAGGGTTGAACCCAAGCCATGGCAGTGGAAGTGCAGAACCCTAACCACTGGACCACCAGGGAATTCCCAAGGCATGCATACATTGTGTACTCTCAGTCAGTATGTATTATTATTTCATTTTAGAAATAATGAAACTGAGGTAAAGAGAAATTACATTCTTTCCCAGGTCACAGCTAGGTTAGAACCGGGGTGTCCGATCAGTCAGCAGCCATCAACACTGAAACAAGACCGTCTACCAGCAAAAAGATAATGACTCGCTGAAGGTTCAGATGATGGTTAGCAATTTTTAGCAATAAATTATTTTAAAATTAAGTTTAAAAAAAATAAAGAACTAGGGTATGTAGGTCTCTGAAGTCTGTGCCAAGACTGCTTCAGCGTGCTAAAACAAGTTAGTGCCATAGGAATGAAATGGAGCAGGACCCTACTGTCCTTCCCCTGTGCCACCCTGTCCTCAGCCTGCCTTTTGTCTGTAGAAAAACTTTAGCCAAAGAATAATTTTAATCAGAGAAATGAGAAAAATACAGAAACAAAGGAAAACAGTCAAACAAGATGAAATAATAGTTCAGCCATTAAACAAACTCAAGGATATTTAGTTCCTTCTCAAGGGCCATAGATAATATTCTGAGCCGTATCCTGTGAGCTGTCTTATAGATACTGAAACCCCCACCAGGTGGAAGAAGATAACGTGATGACCAGACTGTAGCCATGACATAAGCTGCCACAGTTCCGAGAACTGGCCTCAAAGGAATGGGAACAAATTGACCCTGGAACTGAAGACTAACTGTACCTAAAACAATCAAGATGATGCTGGTCAGGCCACCGATGACCAATTTCAAGATGACTGTCAGAGCTGACTGTGCTGTTTTTACATGTAACCATCTCCCTCCGTCTATAAAAGCTCTTGCCCCCTGATTGTCAGTTGTGGGGGGAGTTGGCCTTTGGACATGTGTCTGCCCTCCCCTCACCCCCGGTTTCCAGCATCCAAAATAAAGCAAACTTTCCCTTCCACCAACCTTGCCTCTTTATTGGCTTTTGAGTGACGAGCACCCAAACCCCACTTATGGTTACAGGATCTCAATAAATGGGTTTTAAAGGTATTTTACAATATTTAATATATACTGAAGGATATATGTCATGTATATCTAAGGTAGGAAGCATGAAAATAAAATGAACCCATTTATTCCCCACATGTTAAGATCTAGAATAGTATCAACTGTTTTGATCTGTTTGAGCTGAGAGTCTATAGAGATTTCCCTTACCTCTAATATTTTAAAAAGTATCTCTTACATAGAATCTAGTTTTGGTTTTTGTCTTTTGTTTTTTTCTTTTTGAGTTGGAAGTTCCCCAAGATTGTTAGAAATGGAGTTTCAGACTAAATATATTCACTTTGCAAATATATAATTTGCGATGTCAGCATGAAAAAAAATCTATAAAAACAGGGGTTATGATCAAGAACCTAATGGCAAGACGGGAATAAAGACACAGACCTACTAGAGAATGGACTTGAGGATATGGGGAGGGGGTGGGGTGAGATGTGACAGGGTAAGAGAGTGTCATGGACATATATACACTACCAAATGTAAAATAGATAGCTAGTGGGAAGCAGCCGCATAGCACAGGGAGATCAGCTCGGTGCTTTGTGACCACCTAGATGGGTGGGATGGGGAGGGTGGGAGGGAGGGAGATGCAAGAGGGAAGAGAAATGGGAACATATTGTATATGTATAACTGATTCACTTTGTTATAAAGCAGAAGCTAACACACTATTGTAAGGCAATTATACTTCAATAAAGATGTTTAAAAAAAAAAAAAAAGACTTAGTTTGAAACTCTGGGCTCTTTAATCTTAAGGCGAGTCATTGTTCTGTAGGAAAAAGTGCCAATGCCCATAGACTGTTTCATGCTTTATGAGAGAAATTCATAAAACGTGTATTGCTATAGTTTTGTTCTTTCATGTGCCTTTATCCCATCTATTCAAGATATTAGGGTTTCTCATAGATGGTAGCTTGGACATCCTAAGTGTACGCAGTCTTGGTTTTTGATGAATTTAGCTAGGTTATGGGTTAAGCTGAGACTCAAAATAGCAAAGACTTAAAGATCAGGCATAGCAGCCCCAGGCCAGTGTGAGAGTTCCACGGTTTTAATGAGCCAGGCTCCTACTATCATGTGACTTCAGCATCCCTAAGAGTTTCCTTTATCTGTATGGTCCAGGACAACTCACCATTGCTTCTCTAGTCCTCAAAGAGAGAAGAGGAAGAGAAGAGGGAAAGGCTCACCTGTTTCCATTCAAGAATACCAGAAGTTACCTACCAAGTGCCCACATATCTTATCGGACATCATATGGCACACCGAGCTGCGATGAAGTTGGGAAACGTGGCATCTATACTTGGCAGCTATGTTTGCAGCAACATTTGGGGGATCTATTACTATGAAAAAGGAGGATTGAATAGTCGAGGTTAATCTATTTCCTTTCTTTGTTTATTCTCTGTGAGTAGAAGGTATTCTCTGTGAGTTCCAAGACACGGTGATTCAGAGAATGCAGCAATAAAGGAAGAAATGTTACATGATATATGTGGAGCTTGACATGCTGCTCCATCGCTGACCCACAAAGGCTTTGCAACTGTTCTTAGTGAGTTCCAAGACACTGTGATACAAAGAAGAGCTGCATAGCCTCTGTAGGCTAGCAGTGTAACAGCATTTCAAGCTCCACATATATTATGTAATGTTTAATTCCAAACAGTTGTCTTAGTTTGAGTTGCCCCCCAACAAAGACTCTGAGTAAGGATTTGGGTGAAAGTTGTTCATTACAGAAATGATCCAGAAAGCATTATGAGGATATGGGGAAGGGAGGCAGGGAGGTGATAAAAGTCAATAACTTGCCACAGTGGACAATCAGGGTCTGATTCTATTGGGGACCCTCTGAAAAATTGTGTGCCCTATACCTCCAATTTTTCCAATAAAGAACAAGGAAGATAGGGTCATTATTCACCATATGCATCAAATTCCATTCCACATTGGTTGAGGTTTACTCCTGAGAGCTGACTCTCAAATACGACTGTCCTGCCCTGTGCATGGGCCAAACACACTTCCCTGGCCAAGAAACACCACACTGAGACATTGAAGAAGCTGTGGGCATGGGCAAGCCATACAGGTCACCTGGAAGAAGGCTGAAGGTATATGAGCACAGCAATGACCGTGACTGCTATCACCCTATATGGTAATAGATCTCCATTTTCTAAATAAGGATATTGTTGCTCTTAGAGGTTTTGAAATTTACCTTGTTAGGGTTCCTGTAAGACTTCTTACCTTTTCTAACCAACGACATATCCTATGCTTCCTAAGACTTCTCTACTGGAAGAAGAAGAAGAATTCAAAGACTCTCACTGTAAATCTCTATTCTTTTCCCAGAATTTTTACACTTCAAGATGACAGTGTGGGATCCCTGCTTTTAAACTCTTGTCTAAGTTTCTGAGTGCCTGTCTCCATTGATCCAAAGATGCCATTCAGTCTTCTTTTCACTCCAAAGCAGCTTCCAGTCATGTTAAAGCAGCTCCAACTCCATCTCTTCCATTTCCCAGAGGCTGGTGGTAATTGCTGTGATGAGATAATTATTTAAATACTGTAGCATTTGAGTTGGTTGTTTGCATTTCTTATCCTCTGTGAGTCTGTACACTGCCATAGGAAGAGTCAACTCAGAATGGGACCTAGGGGTGGTTCAATGTACATTTGGCACTAGATTTTCTCCCACTGGATGTCTGATTATAAATAGAGAAATTTTTCTCTACTTATAATGGTGGTGGTAGTTACCTCCACCTTGGGAAGCATTCTCCTTAAGAAAGAAACAAGGCAGTTGAAACTGGGTTTTCTTTTTCAGAATGAAGGATGTACATTGTGTGTGCATGTGTATGTTTCAGTACACACTTCTAAACTAAAGGAAATTTATAGGTCTGTTCCCACAATTTAATATATATATTAATATATATTAGATGTATGTGTATGTATATACACACATATGTGTACGTATATACACACACATATATGATGTTACATATGTACATATATGTACATATATGATGTTATACAGAAGTAACTTAAAGATCATAGAGATATTGAGCTGCATGAGCTGGTTGTATATTTTGGAGATTAATGCTTTGTCAGTTGCTTCGTTTGCAAATATTTTCTCCCATTTTGAGGGTTGTCTTTTCGTCTTGTTTATGATTTCCTTTTCTGTGCAAAAGCTTTTAAATTTCATTAGGTCCCATTTGTTAGGGAGGAGATATGGGGATATATGTATACATATAGCTGATTCACTTTGTTATACAGCAGAAACTAACACAATTTTGTAAAGCAATTATATTCCAATAAAGATTTTTTTAAAAAAAAATCATAGAACAGAATCTAAACTTGATTCCATCCAAGGAATTTTACCTTATCTTCTTGCTTTTCCTGAGACACTGCTGCCAACGTAGAGGGAAAAAAATCTTTCTAAAATGAGATACAATATTCCTTCCTTCTTAAACAGAAAAGATACAACATATTAAATCTTGTTTGATGACTCAGCTACATTGTTATTTAATATCATATTCTCTGTCTTTCTCCCTCTCTCCAGTACATTTTACAATCTGCCTGGAATGTGTTCATTGTATTTTTATTTTATTTTATTTTATTTTTTGGCTGTGCCCCGTGGCATGCCCTGATCATAGTTCCCTGACCAGAGATCAAACCCTCACCCCCTGCAGTAGAAGTGCCAAGTCCTAACCACTGGACCTCCAGGGAAGTCCCTGTTCATTATATTAATGTTGCCCCTATCCCCCAACTCTGACCCAGCACCTGGACAACTTGGCTAGTTTTGTCACTTCCTCTGGAAGGTGCTCCTAACCCCCGGCATCACTTTCATAGGCCCTATGCTTTATTTTAACAACATTTATCTCAATTTTAAATTTATAGTTATATGAGTAATTATTTGTGTGACACAAAGCTCTCACTATATATAAGCCCTACAAGGACATAGCTCATATATTCCATTTTCACCACTGTATTTCCAACAAAATGTATGATACAAAGTAGGCAATCAAAAAAGTTTGTTGAGTGCTTGGCCAAATTGTGATTCTAAAATGTTTAGTCAAAGTCAAGGTAAAAGAGAAGAAAATGATTTCATTCTTTCACATATTCTTCTATTCAAAAAGTGCAGTTTTAGGGACTTCCCTGGTGGCGCAGTGGTTAAGAATCTGCCTGCCAACGCAGGGGACACGGGTTCGAGCCCTGGTCTGGGAAGATCCCACATGCCGCGGAGCAACTAAGCCCGTGCGCCACAACTACTGAGCCTGCACTCCAGAGCCTGTGAGCCACAACTACTGAAGCTCACGCGCCTAGAGCCTGTGCTCCACAACAAGAGAAGCCACCACAATGAAAGGCCTTCGCACCACAATGAAGAGTAGCCCCCACTCACCGCAACTAGAGAGAGCCTGCACGCAACAATGAAGACCCAACACAGCCAGAAAGAAATAAATAAATATTTTTTTAAATGCAGTTTTAAAAATTTATCATTTTAATCACAGTATAAACATAATTCCAAATTCTGTTGGATTTGAGGCCTTATCATTTTAACTCAAGGATTTTTCCATTTACTTTCATAGTCATATTATTTAATGGCTTAAATAATGGCTTCACAATGACATTGGGTGATGGCACCACTGTAGTGTATTTAATTCTTCCTCCATGGCTGGATATTTGTTACTTTTAAATTTTTCTGTTATGGTGTATTATCTTACAATAAAAAATCTTTCACATGCATAACACTTTAAAATTTTTTATTTATTTACTTTGGGTACATTCCCAGAAGTAGAGGTCACTATGTATATAGATACTTATTGCCCTAAAAATGTCTTTTTAAAATACTCTCTAGAAGCAATGCACCAGTTTAGATTTTTGCTAACAATGTAGGAGCCCCATTCTCTCTTGCTGCTTCCAAGATAAATTAATTGAACAAGCTGGTATGTATAGCTTCACATTTTTCTCTGTTCACAGAAACTTGAAAATATAAGTATACGTGAAGAAGAAAATGTGTTTGTGCATTTCTCCATTTCTTGATTTTTTTTTTTTTTTTTTACTCAACCTTCCACCAGGTAAATTAAGGAAAATCTAATATATCCTCTGAAATAACTACTAACTATTTCATTGAATGGATTCACCAAATTTATTCTTCCAATAATAGTTATTCAAGGTTGTTTCCAAGTTTTGTTTTGTTTTTGTCAGCATAGATAATACTGTATTGAACGTTCTTGTGCATAAACTGTATTTACCAATGCTTTCACTTCTAAACTCTCTAAAAAGAGATTCACACAGGACTTCCCTGTTGGCACAATGGTTAAGAATCTGCCTTCCAATATTGGGGATGTGGGTTTGATCCCTGGTCAGGGAACTAAGATCCCACATGCCACGGGGCAACTAAGCCTGCATGCGGCAACTGCTGAGCCTGCGTGCTCTGGAGGCCATGTGCCACAACTAGAGATAAGCCTGCACGCCACAATGAAGAGCCCACCCACCGCAATGAAAGATCCCCCGTGCCACAACTAAGACCTGATACAGCCAAATAAATAAATAAATATTTTTATTAAAGAGATTCACACAAGTGAGATAACTGAGTCAAAGGCTATCTGCCTGTAAAGTTTAATAGATTTTGTCAGATTTCTTTCCAAAAAATACTATAAAATTCACCTCTCCACTACTTGAGATATATATAAAAGCAACCATTTCTCTGAATCCTTACCAGGCCTAATTGGATGCTGGTGACTTGATTTTTTTTTCTTTTAAGACTTGCCTGCTTCCAAATTCTGCCAATTTTTCTATGTGCAATTTGTCTTTTTCTTATAAATTTTGGGAACTGTTTTTGTAATTAATACATGCCATTTTATCTGTCATATGGATTGCAAAAATGTTTGTTACAAATATATTGTTTCTATTTTTTTCTTTTTAAATTATGTGGAAAAATATGCTGATGGCTGCATCTCTAACAATTTTGGGGCCCATGGCAATTGAACAAATGGAAGTCCACATACCTATGTCTAAATTTAGACATCATGTCTAAATACTTGAAAGCTATAAATGAAACTGTTATAAAATAAACTGTTAAATAAAATATACTCAATCTCCCTACCTTGAATAATATCCCTACATAATCACATGGAAAGTCAGTTTAAAATTTAGAATATACACAGTGGCATAAGGATAACTGACCCATGGACCACATTACCATGACAGTGGGAGTGATTTCTGTTCACTGGACTTCTATCAGTCATCTTTTATCATTTTCATTATGTTTTCTTGAAATTTTTTGTAGACAATCATATTGCCTGGCAATAAGTGTCAATGAGTGATAAATTATTGTGTTTTTACTTTTTTACTTTCCCCTCTCTTTTTCTCTCTTTCACTCTTTCTGCCACCCTTTCTTTTCTTCCTTTCCTATTTTTTCCATTCATCAGTTCCTTCTGAACAATGTTGAGTAGTAGAAGCCATGATAGTAGTGAGTCTAGTCATGTTCCTGACTTTACAGGAAATTATTTTAAACTGTCATGGCTAATATGATGATTGCTGTAGATTTCTAAGAGAGACATTTGATCAAGTTAAAAAAAAAGCCTTAAGATGTATTTATCATCTCCTAAAAATTTATGCTGAATGATTGTTTATTTTATCAAAATATTTTTCTGCACCTATTAAGATGATGGTAGAGTCTTATTTTTCTAGTCTCTTAATGTGGTGTGTAACACTGATTTCTGATTTTGAACATTCCTTCATTCCTAAAATGATCATCTAATTATATATATATATATATATATATATATATATATATATATATACTTTACAAATTTCTATAAATATGTTTTAACTCACTTTTGGAGTTAGTTTACTAAATATTTCCAAGCCTGGCACATTTTGTGGTTTTTGAATCTGTTTTTTAAAAATATTTTGTTGTCCCTTTCCTGGATTTATTTTTATTTGTGTGTCTGCCTTCAGTAACCATGAACTCAGTTTTTATGTTGCTTTCATTTGTTGCAGTCTCCCTTAACACAAGTTGAAGCCATTACTCTCTAGAGAGCACCAAGGTAATATTTTAAGTATGCATAGGTTCCTTTTTATTTGTCACTTGGTCATTCTGGATTTTACACATTGCGTGTGTGTGTGTGTTGTTTGTGTGTGTATAATACTTCATTTACTGAGCTACACTATGGTTTTCCAATGTTAACTGGAGCAGGAATTGTGACCAGTGATTGGGAGGTTCATCTTAAGTTTCCACTTAACCCTTGCCCATGTTTCTAAATATATACACCATCTGGACCCTGCAGAAGGCTATTATTTATTTAGTTGACTCTTCCAGCTCTTGTTTTGTCAGTTTCTTTTTCAGTCTTCTCTGCTTTGTTCAAGACGAGTTTTGCTTTGGAACTAGACAACACTGCTCTGCCTTAACCTCCATCTTTCTTCTTAAATCTAATATAATTTATTAATGCCAAGAACCGATCATAAATATTTAGGTTCTATGAATCAGTTCAAGTATTCTCTTAGAAATAAAATACACATTTTGAGAATATGGTCACTAAGAGATTCTTTCTGGGTCCTCAGAGGTTTTTCTTGCTTACTCACATTCTCCATTTTTTTCTTCCTGTTGTTGTCCTAAGTTTTTTTTTTCCTAGATAGTTTACAGATAAATTAAGTGCTACCTTGATGGATGCATTCATTATTGATTGTCAAACAAACACTGGCCCCCTGATTTCATAGGAGTTATTAAAAAATTGAAAGGCATAGCCATGAAATATTCTTCTTGAGGTAGAAATTCCTAGTATTTAATTGTATAAAACAATATCTTTGGATGGATAAAGTGAATATCTAGGAAAATGGCGGTGAACTACATTCTACAATGTAATAGCTATAAGTCTCAACTTTATCAGCTAAAATACATTAAAAATTTGATATTCAAAATACTTTTAGGTTTTGTTTTTTTGTGTTTTTGTTTTTGTTTTTACCATTCAAGCAATTTTGCAATAAAATTAACTGCAAATATATCCTTATATACTGCATGTGACATTTTATTTATTTAAGATTGATTCACACATTTAAGATTGCCATGTCAAAGTTTGTCATTATTATTATTTTTTTTCTTTATTTTTACTTTTCATATACTGCAAGATAATCCCAAAAACATTGTGGCAATTGTCATTTCTACAAGTCATGGATGAGAGTAACAGTATTATCAACAGCCTCATAATCTATCTAAATTGTTAACAATATGATGAATTAAGAAAAATATACTATAATTTTAATTTTTAAATTACTATTATGGAGATTTAATATCTTTATTAGTCATTTTTATATCTTCATTAATCAATTGCCTTTCATATTGTGACAGGAAGAGAGTTGGCATTGCCCAGGGGCAAGACAAAAGGTGTACTGCCATCTTTTACACTTACAATATAAACTGCTGTTGATTGATACTCTTTGATGGTGACTGGAAATAAAATGCTTTTACTGTATCAGCAGTTACATGCCAGATGCCAGATGCTGTACTGATACATTTCAGTACAGATACTCATGCCAGGCTATTGGTTTTACAACTTGTCAAGTTGTATTTCCTTGTCATCAAAATTTTGAAGGCAATAAAGGGAAATGCACTGTAGTTATAATGGAGACCACCACACTTATAATTTAAGTCTCTGGTGGTGGTGTGATTTATGAAATATTTCCTGGAATAAAACATTGCTTTTTACTTATTACATTAATCAGATAGGGGCAGTTTCAGGATCCTCCCCTTGATACTTCCTTGCATAATAACTCTTAACTTTCAGAAAAATAAATATAAAGTGAAGATGATAAACATAGCCAAAAGTTTCTACATTCCTTTGAAAGAATAATAAAATAAACTTCTGACACAACTGATGAAAGAACAATAGAAAGAGTTGGAGGCAAAGAAGCAGAATGTACACACACAAGCACACATGAAAATAATATTACATATAAAAAGGAGACATATGTTTAACTATACTGGGTATTAAAAAAAATACACATCTAATCTCAAAAATATACCAATACACTAGAAATTTCCTAGAAAGAACACTTTGCTAAAAATATGTAGTAACCAAAATTTGCTCAAGGGGAAATAAATAATGTGAATAAACTTATGAATATTACAGATAATAAAAATGTGCCCTAAATAAGTTTATTTTACTGGTAGGATTTATATATCAGATATTACCAATATTACTTGACCTGTAGTACCATAAGACAACTAAAAAAGAGGGAAATCTCTCAAAATCTCTTCTAGAGTCACTATAATCGTCATGCCACACCATCCAAGTAGTGTATTTACATACCATTTTCACTCATGAATATAGATGCAAACATCTCTAAAGTATCAGCAAACAAAACCTAGTAATGTGTAAAATAATATCAAATGATAAAGTTCCTAGGAATGCAATAATTACGTCATTATAAATTCTGTTAGTTTTTTTTTTTTTACCACATTATGAGTTAAAGTGGAAGGTCATAAAATTATCTGAATAAATATAAAAAATATATTTGATCTATTTTAGCTCCCATTTGTTCTAAAACCCTTAGAAAACTAGGAATAGTAGAAAACTTCATTTACAAGATAAAGATTATCTACAAATCACATATTATGCCTAAGGCTAGAATATTAGAAATTGTTATTTTAATTTCAGAAATGAGAAAAGTGTGTTATTTATTACTGCTTCTATCAATATAGAAATGGAGGCTCTAAACAGATCAGCAGGAATAACAAATAAATAACAGTAAGAAAATTTGGGGGGCTTCCCTGGTGGCACAGTGGTTGAGAATCTGCCTGCCAATGCAGGGGACACGGGTTCGAGCCCTGGTCTGGGAAGATCCCACATGCCGCGGAGCAACTAGGCCCGTGAGCCACAACTACTGAGCCTGCACGTCTGGAGCCTCTGCTCCGCAACAAGAGAGGCCGCGATAGTGAGAGGCCCACGCACCGCGATGAAGAGTGGCCCCCACTCGCCGCAACTGGAGAAAGCCCTCACACAGAAACGAAGACCCAACACAGCCAAAAATAAAAATAATAAATAAATAATAAATAAAAAATTAAAAAAAAAAAAAAAAGAAAATTTGGAAGAAACAAATCTGTCATTAATTGAATGCAACAGATTTCCCATATACAAACTCAGGGACTGTAAAAGCAGACATACAATACAAAGTTTAACAGATTTGCTAGATATAAGATCAATATATAAAATTAATTAAATATATTTTTTATCAAGTTATGGAACATATGCTTTGCGTCCTACATGTATAGCAACCATAAAATGAAAGTCACTAGGAATGAATCTAATAAAACCTATACATGATCCTATAAGAGAAATTAAAGTGCATATATGAGTGTATACATATATGTGTGTATATACTTATATTTTAGTTTAGGAAAGGCCCAATACTGCAAGTATGTCAATTATTCTCAAATATATCTACACTTTGAAAGTAGGTTTAATTAAATAATCTTCCAGACTGTTTCATGGAACTTGACAAACAGTTTTTAATTGTGTATTGAAAATAAAGAATCAAGATTAGCTAAGGAGGTAGTATTATACAGAATAGCCCCAAAATGAAAACAACCCATATATCCATTAACTGATGAATGGCTAAACATATATATACACACACACACACACCCATATAATGGACTTACTTGACTGTAATAATAATAATGAAGAATTGACACACATTACAACATGGATGAAACTGGAAAACATTATGCTAAATGAAAGAAGCCAGTTACAAACCACACAGATTGTATGATTCCACTTACATGAAATGTCTAGAACAGGCAAGCCCTACAGAGACCAAAAGTAGATTATCTTGTGCTTATGACTCTGTGGGTGGTGGGGACTAGAAAGTGACTGTTACTGGGGAACCAGGTTTCATTGCAGGGTGGTGAAAATTTTCTAAACTTAAATTGTAGTGATAGTTGTACAACTCTGTAAATATACTAAAAAAAAATTAAATTGTACACTTTAAATGGGTGCATTTTGTAGTACATAAATTATATCTCATAAAGATGCAGAAAAATACTGGCTACAAAAATTTTGCAGAAGGACAGCTGTATATATTATGATGGCATGCTTTTGACACTGTGATTGACAAACAATAGAAAGTGAAAAACAGCAGAGAAAGCAGATATGGACAGATGCATTCATAAAAATTTGTTAAAATGGCTTTATAAATCATTGAGAAAAAGACAGAAGAGTCAACAAATGATTCTTGAAAAAATAAAATTGAATCCTTCACATGATATACAAAAATAAATTAAAGATAAATTTAAAAAAAGGAAGGAAGCAAAACATTAAGTCGTTTTGGAGGAAATATATAAAAATATATTTATTACCTTAACATAAGGAAATATAAAAATATATTTATTATTTTAATATATTAAATTAACAGACAAAAAATAGCACAAGCCATGGAAGAAAAGATTGATAAATTTATGTATTAACATGTGTAAATTTCTGTGCATCAAAAAATAATAAAACTGACATGATAAGCCACAGACCACCAGAAGTTATTTGCAACAAATGTATTACACCAGAATCTAAAATAAAGAACCACAAATAAGTAGAAACAAGATAAACAGTCTAATAGAGAAAGATTGTGAATAGGTAATTAACAGAAAATGAAATTCTAGTTAACAATAAACTTATGAATATTTGCTGAACCTCACAAGAAGATAGAGCAAACAAGTTAAAACCCCAGGGAACCACCTTTCACATTACTACTCTATTTTTCTAGAGAGGGTGGAGAACAGGCAATACTAGGTCTTGATGAAGATATAGATCAGTGGGAGTGCTTGTGTAATTCTTTTGTTAATGGGATTACAGATGTTAATTGCTACAATCTCTTCAAATAATTATTTGGTTTTTCATATTAAAGGCGATAGTACACTTATTCTGTTACCTAGAATTCTCTGTTAGAGAATCTCTCATATGTTTATAAAGGAGACACATATCTTAATTTCTATTATAAATAACATTGCTTTGTTATGTGTGTCTATACATGGAAATACATGTGTATGCATTATACACATACACCCACAGTAACACAATCGTTTTCCCATCAACAGAAGAATTGGTAAATTAATTGTGGTTTATTTCTACAATAGGACACTATAATCAGTGAAACTAGAAACTCTGGAGTAACAGATGTCAACATGAAGAATTTGACAAAACTATTGACTGAGGAAACATACACACAGTAAGTAACCACTTAGATAAACATGAAAAAAAGACATGTAACATAATAGTTTTTATATGTTGTTCTATATATGTATATATTTACTCTAAGAGTATATACATATACATGTGAATATGAAATCAAATTCAGATTACTGTTGATCACTGGAAAGGACAACAATTGTATCTGATGCAACCATATAGGTATCAGGTACCACAACTAGGTTGGTAATATAAAATGTATTTATAAAGCTGGTGGTGAGATAGGAATTTTTTATTTTATTCTTTATGTGTTTGCTGTATTTCAAATAATTTAAAAAACTAATTAGGTGTATAACATACACTACTAGTAATGAGCATTTAAGAAATATGTAATCTAATTCTCTTTATGTATTCTTTTCCACAATATAATCATTCTCCAAATTTTTGGAACCCTCAGATTATCCTCAGCAGTGTACAAATCACCCTGAATAACTTCTGAATAGCTAAATAATTTCAATATATTTGCTACTGCTACATGTCTTTCTGGGCAGTTATATAGACCATGTTCTGGAATGTCTAGTCCAATGTGTTCAAAGAAAACTATAAAGAATTAAGAGGCTTAATAATGCTTGTTAAATTAATTTTAATAAGAAACTATAAATAATATTTTTAAATAAACTTTAGAGTAGGAACATGGTTACAGGTATCAAATACATTTTACTCAAATAGAGATATAATCAAGTTGAAAGTCAAGGTTAGCATCACGGTGGTATGAGTTCTCTCCTTTTCGTCCCCTCTTCATTCATGAGCAAAATTTTTCACTCAATAATACCCTTTTATTTTTAATTCTGAACCCTGTGAATATATTGCCTACTCAAAATTTTTTAAATGCTAACACTAGGGGGAAAAAAAGAAAGAAAATCAAAGTCCCACTATTTACAAAATTTAAGTACCCAAGGTCTAAACTACAGAGATCTTTAATTTCATGCATAGTTAAATAAAATTTTCTTTGAGGGAAAAAAAAGTATAGTTAAATAACAAATTACAGCACTAACAGTGTTCCCATAATCATTAAATATTCTTTTCTTATTGATTCTTCCCTGTCATTACAAAGGCTATCCATGAAGCAGTGAATTTTGAGAGGGTACTTAGGTTTTTAAGACTTGAAGGAAATTCTGTAAGGCAACAATGCTTTTAGATATCTCATTCACTCAGTTATTAATTCATTAAATGATGAACTGATCACCCACACCGTGTTAGGGTAGAAAATATTCGTCCCTTATGGGCTTTGCAATCCAGCAGTTATACAGACAAACGGTAACACACACACACACACACACACACACACACACGTGCATGGACTTTGAATTCAAAATAAACAATATCTAGTCTAGAAAGCTTTGTGTATATGCCGCAATTAGTGGCTTCAGTAAGTGATATTCAGAATAAATAATTCCTGAAATAATAAAGCCCATTAGTAATTTTCAGGGATCTATAAAGAGATGGGTTTCACTGTTTCTTATACGTTATAATGGCAAAGATTTATTTGAAAAACAGACTGTGGGCTTCATGGTCCACTGACCATCATGCTATAATGGTAAATAGGGGCAACATGGTGGCAGGTTACGTCTTCATACAGAAGATGAACAAAAAGTGTTCTTTCCATTGTCTCTTAAGCTCAATTCTTCATCATTGTGCAGAAATTACTCTCAGTAGAGTATCTGAAGGAATTCACCCACTGTGCATGAGTTCAGAGGAGAGATAACTCAAAGTTGCCTGGGGTAGACACAAAAGACTTTGATGGGGAAGAATTTGGCAAATGTTTACAGGGGAAGAGGATGGGAAAAGATAGCAGGAGACATTTCTCTGAATAACAATTTTTCCCCCTCAGGTAGGTTGATCTTAAACAACCTCAAGTAATTTAGCCATTTAATTTTCAAGAAGTCTTGCTACCCAAGCAGGTGTTAGAAGTCAAGCAAGCATACATTTAGTACTCAGAGCGAGGCTGTGTTTTGACTCTCCTGCAGTGTTACATAATTAAGATAGGCATTGAGATAAAAGATAAGCAAATATATTGCTTTTCTATTGTCCATTTAGGTAGTCTGAGAGATTCTTCAAAATTAATCTGTATTGAGTTGCAATACTGTTTGAATAATAATGCCTGAGATTAATATAAAAACCTTCTCCAAGGAGCTAAAGGAGTTTTATGGACGTTGCCTAATTAGTCTTCTTAAGACTTCGTGTAAAAGAGGGTTGGGGCTAGTGACCCCATAATCACAAATGAGAAAATGTAGATATGAAATTCTAATGAACATCACCTAGCAAAGCAGTAGCCATGGCTACCTGAAGATGCTTCCCATCCCTACCAAATGTCCTTTCTTTCATGCCAGGTGTTATCAGCTTGTCAGGTAAAGGCAGGAACATGCGGCTTACAAATAGAGAAACTTGGTTTGAAATTCCAGCTCTGCTTGTTATTAAACTATGTGATCTTGGACATGTTTAATACATCCAGAGCTTCTAGAAAGAAAATCTTTCTGAAAAATCTTCCTCACCTGTAAAATATGAACAGCCAGAATAGTGTCATTTTTTTTTTTTAAGAGATTGGAGTTTATTTATTTATTTATTTATGGCTGTGTTGGGTCTTCGTTTCTGTGCGAGGGCTTTCTCTAGTTGTGGCAAGCGGGGGCCACTCTTCATCGCGGTGCGCGGGCCTCTCACTGTCGCGGCCTCTCTTGTTGCGGAGCACAGGCTCCAGACGCCCAGGCTCAGTAATTGTGGCTCACGGGCCTAGATGCTCCGCGGCATGTGGGATCTTCCCAGACCAGGGCTCGAACCCGTGTCCCCTGCATTGGCAGGCAGACTCTCAACCACTGCACCACCAGGGAAGCCCAATAGTGTCATTTTGAAGATTTAATTGAATAATGCATATAAAGCTCCAAGCACTGTAACTTAAAGTAAGTGTTCAACCAATGTTAGTTCCCTTAAGAACATAATATTAGCTCTCAAATACCATATCCAATATATCCAATACAAAGGCCAGACCAATATTTATTTTTTTAATTTTTATTGAAATATAGTTGATATACAATACTGTGTTAGTTTCAGGTGTACAGCAAGTGATTCAGTTATATACACATACACACATATGTATTCTTTTTTTAGATTCTTTTCCATTATAGGTTATTACAAAATATTGAGTATAGTTCCCTGTGCTATACAGTAGGTCCTTGTTGGTTATCTTTTTTATATATAGTAGTGTGTTTACATTAATCCCCAACTCCTAATTTATCCCGCCCCCTCCTCTTTCCCTTTTGGTAACCACTATGGGGAACAGTATGGAGGGTCCTTAAAAAACTAAAAATAGAGTTACCATATGATCCAGTGAAAACTATAATTCAAAAGAATACATGCACCCCAGTGTTCTTTGCAGCACTATTTACAATAGTCAAGACATGGAAGCAACCTAAGTGTCCATTGACAAATGAATGGAGAAAGAAGATGTGGTATATAGACACAATGGAATATTACTCAGACGTAAAAAGGAATGAAATAATGCCATTTGAAGCAACATGGTTGGACCTAGAGATTATCATGCTAAGTGAAGTAAGTCAGGCAGAGAAAGACAAATATCATATGG
This sequence comes from Balaenoptera musculus, assembly GCF_009873245.2. Lineage (NCBI taxonomy): Eukaryota > Metazoa > Chordata > Mammalia > Artiodactyla > Balaenopteridae > Balaenoptera > Balaenoptera musculus. Next base: position 8,325,178 of record NC_045791.1, read on the forward strand.
TATAGCTTATATGTGGAATCTAAAAAAATGATATAAATAAACTTATTTACAAAACAGAAATAGATTTACAGGCATAGAAAACTGAAGCAATATTTATATAACATATTATGTTGACTTAAAAGGATCAGTCTGCATTCTTTTCCTTCAGCAGAGCCTTGACCAACTTCTGGACCCCATCTCATGCTCCAGCACACTAAGCTGCTTCCTGTGTCTCTCCATCGCTGTACAACAGACTCTTCTACTCTCTAAATCTTCTGCTTTCTCACTTTTCTCCCTGCTTGCCCACAACACATGTTCCTCATTTTGTGCCCCATTTGTACAGGAATTTTCTAAGTGATCTTTTTATAAACTCATTTATGTTAAGTTACTAATGGTTTGAACAAACTGTCTTGGAAAGTCCCTTCCAGTTTTTTGGGGTTTTTTTGCATAAGTGAAGCAACTGCCCAAGAGATGAATCCTATAATTTCACACATTGCAAATATTTAAGGCAAGATTTAAGGATCATTGTCTATACTGCTTCATAAGTCATGTAGGTGGATGGGTTAGGGTTTCAAACACCTACCCACATGCCAGGAACTTTACAATCATCTTTTATAATTAGAAGCACTAGCATTGTCTGTTCTACCAGTGTGTTTTATATAGAAAAAAAAAGTTCTTGCTCTCACTCTCAAAAGAATAACATTTAAGTCAATTAATTATGCGATAATCTTATCTTTTATCTGCATGTATACACAACCACATACATAAGCAATTTGATTTTAAAAATAACATCAGGAATTCAGAGAAATTAAGTAATTTTATCCTAAATCACACATAACTGCTAAAACCAGTGTACAAAATTTAGAGCATAATGCTTAGCATTTGGCACATAATACAGATTATTTTTTTTCATGAACTGACTGATAAGATCCATGGTCCTTCTTCTGATGAAATGTTGTCATCATCAAGCCCAGGTTAAAAATGCAATTTTACTTAAACCCAATTTATTATGTTTTATGTCCAAGTGCCCTGGGAAAGGAAGGCAAAGAGAACTCATAGGTGTGTGTTTTTAGTGGAAAAGCTAAACATAAGTGTGAGATTGAGTTGAATTTTGAACATACTTAGTTTGAAATACAAGTGGCACATTAAAGTGGAGATGTCAAGTTCAGACTAAGGTTTATGTGTCTGGAACTTACAAAGGTGCTCTGGAGTTATGAATTTCAGAGGCACTAGTATACAGACAATATGTGAAACTATTCCACTAAGCTTATAATCAATAGTTTAGTTTACTGCGTGTATTTTACGTAATAGTTTACGGCATGTATGTTGAGTAGATTATAAGCTTCTTAACAAAATGTCTGAGGAAACAAGACCACCAACATCATTCCCCAACACTGGATTAGCTGTGTAGCAATTATCAATAAATACTCATTAAGTTGATTTGCTTTGACGTGAATAGGCTGTGTGACCATGTTTCTTTCAACCCCTATGGGCTTCAATTTTATTATCTATAAAATGCGGGTCTGAGCTAGGCACTGTTTCCAATTCCTGTCAAGTCTAAAGCTCTGATTTTATATCTCATTGAATTGTACTATATATCTCTTGTTGCTGGTTTATTAAATGCTTGTATATGGATCTTCAAAAGCACCTGATTAAGTGAGATATCCTCATTGTCATTCTGGGTGAGCAAATAAGGGCCTGACTTATGCCCTAAAAATAATTTTATTGTACATAAGTCTATGTGGCCAGGAAATATATTTGGTTCAAGTGGTTGGTTTTCTTATTGAAAAGTAACACGGAATGTTTCATCCTGTTTTATCTATATGAGACAATTTAATTGAGGTGACTTTTATGAATGTGTGACTTTTCACCTATTATGTCTCAGAGAATGGAATACAATTGGAAAATACTTTTTGGTACCAGAAATTTGAAAGTTATTCACTCAAAGGAATTCTATTAGGAAGAAACAGGTGATTTTTCCAAGTATAAGGTAGCACTGTGAAGATGGGTATTTGTTATCTATTTGGGTATTGCAGAGATTTCAAAAGATCCTCTTTTTCTGTCATTTCTTTCTCAAAGTATGTATTCTACTTATAGGGTCTTATCAAGTAACTTATGTTCAATGAGCCTCTGTTTTCTCACATCAAAATATTGATATGTTCAAGAACTAGTTCAAAAGGTTAAAATTAGGGCTTCCCTGGTGGCGCAGTGGTTGAGAATCTGCCTGCCAATGCAGGGGACACGGGTTCGAGCCCTGGTCTGGGAAGATCCCACATGCCGCGGAGTGACTGGGCCTGTGAGCCACAATTACTGAGCCTGCGCGTCTGGAGCCTGTGCTCCGCAACAAGAGAGGCCGCGATAGTGAGAGGCCCGCGCACCGCGATGAAGAATGGCCCCCGCTCACCGCAACTGGAGAAAGCCCTCGCACAGAAACGAAGACCCAACACAGCCATAAATAAATAAATAAATAAATAAAATATTAAAAAAAAGGTTAAAATTCGTTTTAAATAATATTACGTAAAGTTGAATGCATAATTATATGAATATATTTATATTAAACATAATTTTATCAAACACAGTATTTTTGTATTTTTCATGTTCAACACATGTATTTAACATTTTATTCTGTTTATATTTTAGTAACTGACACATAGTGTGTGCTCAGTGACCATATACACACACACACACACACATATATATATGCATAGATATATATATCTATGTAGTGATACCCAGATATATATGTGTATACCCAGATACATGTATATATATATATACATATATATATATATACACACACACATATATATATAAATAACAAGAGGAAAACAAAATGAGAAATGGTGTTCTGTGCTCAAAATAACTTTAAATCTTCTTGAAGGGAATTTATAAGTGAGGTAAAACAACATAAGGAAGGCCATAAAAGAGGTAAGGAAGATGCTCTTGGTATTTAAAGTAAAGGGTGGTTATATCCAGTGGTGAGAAATCAAGAATTATTGGGGCGTCCTGGCCTTGGGAGTCTCCAGCCTAGAGAGAGGGATCTTCCCTTAGATGTATTGATACTTATACAATTAGTTTCTTCTGATTGGTGTGAGAAGACATTTATTTTTCAAAAGAATACCCTCCGTAATAAAAGAGCAGTGAGTGGCCAAGTCTAAATGAGAAGTCTGGGAACGTTTCTCCGAGGTTATTAGACTTGAACTGGGTCAGCCTTAAGCAGAGAGAAAAGTGTCATCAAATGGGGTGGGAAGGTCCAGAGTATGTGAGGGGACTGGAGAGTAACCTGGCTGGCAGTGAAGACCTTGAACGAACACTCACACACTGGGTAAGGAGGCAGAGCAGGAAATGAACTAGAAATTGGGGTTGGGGAACTTTTGAAGATGACTTTACATGCAACAGAGGTGCTTGGCTTTTATTATTATTACCACAGAGGAACCCCAAATTACTTCTTTTAAGGAATGAGTGCTGCAGTTACATAATTATCGGTGTGTTGTAGAAAAGAGGCTCTGGTTGCCATGTGAAGACTGTAATAAAAGAAGTGGCTGTACGGCAGGTAGTGCATTAAGAAGACTTATATCCAGAATAAAAAAATAATAATACATAAGGAAACAAACATGAAAACAATGGCATGGGAAATCAAAGGACAGGGCAAGATGGCACACCCTATGAGTTTTCTATAAATAGAAATGAAGCATAAAGATGCACTGATTAAATGTAACATTCCCACAAAACTGGCAGCAGATCATTAGCTGAAGTTGCTGAGTTTGTCCCAAGAGAGGAGGATTGGAATTAGAGAGGGAATTGAATGTCATTTGTGTAGAGATGACTGTGACAAACACAAGAGAGGGTCATATCTTCAAGACAGTCTCTTAATCTATTAAAGAAAAAAAAAAAAAAAAGAGAGGAAAGGAAGATTGTACAGATAACCTAAAAGATCTTCCCTCCATGACCAAATTGATGCTGGGCATTTATTAAATACCAGGTGCTGTTTCATGTCCTGAAGATACAGGTAAGTAACATTGTCAAGGACTTTGCTCTAAGGGAACATAGAGTACAGTGGACAGAGATGAAGGGTTTGTACATAAATAAGTATATAGACCAATAGATAGGATAACTTTATGTATCGGTCATTGCTAAAATTAAAGATGAGATGGTGGCAGTAAGGCAGAGGTGGTGAGATGGTGGCAGTAAGTCAGACAGCTCAGATACAGGTCCTTTTAGGATTCCCTCACTGAAGAGGGAGCATTTGAGCTGAGAACTTAAGTAATACAAAAGAATGAGCCAGAAAGTGATCTGGGAAGGGCTGTCTCAGGCAGAAGGACCAGGAAGTGCAAAGTTTCCAAGAGAGAGAAGCTTTGCATGTTTCAGAAACAGAAAGGAGGTCACAGTGGTTTGTGGGTGATTAAACTGTAGGAGACGAAGTTCAGGGTGGCGGCTGAGAGAGGTGGGGGCAGGGATTTCTAAGCTTCCAGGTGGTCTGAAGAGATGAACCTTGTATTAAAACCCATACCGCAGCTTTCTGTGGCATCAATCTACAAAATGTTGCTCAAAACAAACAAATGGAATGCCTCCAGTTAGTAACTTTAGTCAAAGGATGTATCTCACGGGGTTTAAAATTACTTTCAATGGCTTTCTTTACTCTTGAGCTTTGTTTCCCTATTGCATTTCTTACACACGTTTGTATGTGTACACAGGTGCAGAAGGTAAAGACTAAATTAATTAAAATGAAAAACTCCCCACCAGTGCCATTGGCTATCCTACCATACAGCCACCAGATTGGATTAGGGTAAAGGTTAATAGAGCCACTGTGTGCCAAAAAGCAAAAACAAAAACAAACAACAAACAAACAAACAAACAAAACCTCTTCATGCAGTGTCTATAATACGAAACACAGCCATTTCCTCAAAGCCTAATTCGGAACTCTTTCTCCTAGAGCTGTTTTCGTTTCTCTTCCCTGTATCACAGCACAGATGGCTACTTGACGATGCAAGCAGACGAGCAGAATCTTTTTACCACCTGTACATCCAAAATGACCAACATCAGAGAGGTGAGTTAGAGAGAAAAGGCCAAACACAGTCCTGTCCAAATGCAAAGATCATTTAGGACCATTTAAAACCCACTTACATCAACACACTGAAAACTGACAGTCACCAAAATTGATCTCAGTGGAGCTATTTTCAACATGTCTAGGCTTTCCGTTCAGGCATTGCCACTGTGTATTCACATCCAGGTTTCCCTGACTCTCTCTTGTTCTGAATTCTTTAAGTCTACCTGTTCATCTTTGGAATCCCAGAATGTCCTCCTGTGACTGGCATTGAGCAGACACTCAACAATTATATGACTTGAATACACAGAAGAAGCAGGACAGCACAAAGTAACAACAGAAATATGAAAGCACCAAGTACAATTTCTCATGTTAATAAAACTGCTGTTATACCTAAGTTCATTTAAACATTATGTATCTTTAAAGGTGTAGTTTATCCAACTAGTAGCTTTTTAGATATGTCATTTGTTCCCATTTTCTATAATAAATAATGATTTCAAAAAAGGTCTGAGTCTTTGTACCTTCCCTTCAATTTTGATGCAAATGTAATACTGCTCTAAAATAGTTGTCTTAATTTTAGGTGTAAAATAATAATTTAAGAAAGAGAGTCTGCAATCTTCTGGGTCAAAGGCCAGAGAGTAAATATTTCGGGTTATTTTGGTCATGATGTCTCTGTCTCAATTATTCAACTCTGTGGTTGTAGCACAAAAATTCTATAGACAATACATAATTGAATAGATATGGCTGTCTTCTCAAAGATTTATTTTTTTAAAAAAGGAAGTGGGTCAAATTTGGCCATTGAGGGGTCATATCAGAAGTTTGCTTAACACTGGTTTAAAGCATATTACATGCACCCACATGTTGGATCACTGCTTTAGTATCCCAAAATTGTAATTAATCAAAGAAAGTAACATTTTAAAATTCCATGATATATATTGTCAAATTGTTTTCACAATCTGTAATACAAAAAAAATTAATGCATATATATGGCCATATCTTCACACTCTCATTAGTATATCAGTACATATATAACAATATATAGCTGCATATTCACTCTATTGCTCCATTTTATATAAGGGACTTGAGCATCTACAGATATTGCTATACACCAGGTGCTCCTGGAACAAATTCCTCATGGATACCAAGGGACCACTGTATATAACTATATAACTGTGTGTGTGTGTGTGTGTGTGTGTATACACACATATATAAATGTACACACATATATGTATATATACACACATTTACATACATATGCATATGTATATATCCCTAAATTTGTTTCTTTCAAAATAAGAATAATTTTTCCTACAAGTTCTCTCAGCAGTCACATGTTTTATGAAAATGATATTCCATTTTATACTATTATTGTTATTATTACTTTTAATAAGCCATAGATTTGCTATAAATATTCTGGCTCATATTATTGAAATAAAAAATCTAACCTTTTATTTCTCTTGCTTGGCTAATTGTTCTTACTAGAATTTTCACTGTTATATTGAGTAGTAATGGCAGAAATGGTCATATTTGTCCTGTTCCTGATCTTAGTGGAAAAGATTTCATTCTTTCCTCACTGAGTATAAAGTTAGCTCTGGTGTGTGTGTGTGTGCATTTTATTTGTTTTATATATGTCATTTATCATGTTGAAGACATGTCCTGCTGTTTCTAGTTTACTGAGTGTTTTTATCATGAAAAAGACATTGAATTTAGTTGAATACTTTTTCTACATCAATGGAGATCGTCACTTGTTCATTTTTTCCTTCATTTTATTAATGTAGTAATATTATATTGGTTGATTTTTGTGTATTGAACCATCTTTCCAGTCCAGGAATAAATCCCAGTTGTTCATGGTGTAGAATCCTTTTAATATGCTGTTGAAATTGTTTTGCTAGTGTTTGCTTGAGGATTTTGGTATCTCTATTCATATGGGACCTTGGTCTATAATTTTCTTTTCTTGTATCAATAATTACCTTCGTCTGACTGTGGTATGAGGGTAATGCTGTCCTTATAGACTGAGTTAGGAAGTGTATATTTGGAAGTTTCAGAAGGATTGGTGTTAATTCTTTAAATGTTTTATAGAATTCACCAGTGAAATCATCTGGTCCTGAACTTTTCTTTGTTTAGAGGTTTGTGATTATTGATTACATCTCTTTACTAGTGCAGGTTGATTCAGATATTGTTTCTTTTTGGATCAGTTTTCATAGCTTGTGTGTTTATACGAATTTGTTCATTTCATCTAAGATATCCATTCTGCTGTCATACAATTGTTCATAGTGTTCTCTTATATTTATGCCTATAAAATTTTAGTAATTTCCCTACTTTCTTTATGATTTTAGTAATTTCGGTCTTCCTTTTTTCATGATACATCTAGCCAACTGATTCTCAATTTTGTTTCTTTTGAGAGAATCAGCTTTTGGTTCTGTTGAATTTCTCTCATTTTTCTAGACTCTATTTGCGCTCTAATCTTTATTATTACTTTTTTTTCTTCTAGGTGTGGATTTAGTTTGTTCTTTTTTCTCTAGTCCCTTATTGATCTGAGATAGTTCTTTTTAAATGTATGCATTTATGGCTATAAATGTATCTCTTAGCACTACTTTTGCTGCATCTTCTAAGTTTTGACATGTTGTGTTTTTATTTTCATTCAGCTCAAAGTATTTTCTAATTTCCCTTGTGATTTTCACTTTAATCCATTGATTGAGTATGCTAACTTTCACATATTTTAAATTTTATTCCAGTTTTCATCTTATTGATTTCTAGTTTCATTCCCTTGCAAGCAGAATGATACTCTGTAAGATTTCAATCTTTCAAAATTTATTAAGACTGTTTTGTGACCTAATATATTTTCCATGGTGGGATGTGTTTTATAGATACTTGAGAAAAAGGTGCCCTATGATATTGTTGGATGGACTGCTCTCTCTATATATCTATTAGATCCAATTGGTCTGTATTGTTCAAGGCCTCTTTTTCCCTACTGATCTTCTGTCTGGTTGTTATCCAGTATTGAAAGTGAAATATTGTAGAACTGTCTATTTCTACCTTCAATCTGCCAGTTTGATACATACATAGTCTATTTTATTTAAGCCTATTTTGTCTGATATTAGTCCAACAACTCTAGCTTTATTTTTGTTATTACTTGCATAGAATGTCTTTTTCCAGTCTTTCACCTTCAATCTATTAATATCTTTAGATCTAAAGAGAACATATACTGGATCATGTTTTTTCATCCATTCTGTCAGTCCCTGTTTTTTGCTCAGAGATTTTAATCCTTTCACATTTAAAGTAATTCTGATATTACTTCTATCATTTTTCTATTTGTTTTCTGTATGTCTTGAACTTTTGCTTCCTCATTTCTCAATCAAGGCTTTCTTTTGTGTTTAGCTGGGTTTTTTAGTGATACATTTTGATTCATTTCTCATTTTTCTTTTTGTATATTCTGTAAAGTTTGTATTTTATGTGGCTACCATGGGGATTACACCTAATATCCTAAAGATTTAACAATTTAATATGAATTGACACAAAATTAACGTCATCCACATACAGAAATTTGACTCCTACATCACTCCTCCATCTTTATGTTAGTCATAACACAAACAACAATTTTATGCATTGTGTGTCTGACAGTATAAATGATTATATTTTTGCATTTGTATTTTAAAGTCTGTAGAAAAAATTTTTTAATGGAGTTAAAATGAAAATTATGATAATACTGGCTTTACATTTGCCCATGTATTTACCTCTGTCAGGGAACTTATATTTTCATATGGTTTCCAGATACTGTCTAGTGTCCTTTTTGTCAACCTGAAGGACTCTTTTCAGTACTTGTTAAAGGTCAGGTGTAGTGGTCATCAACTCCCTCAGATTTTATATCTAAATGTCTTCATTTCTCTATTTTTCAAAGGACAGTTTTGCAGGATATGGAATTTTAAATTAACTTTCTTTTTCCTTCAGCACTTTAAATATGTCATCCTACTGTCTGGTGAACTCTAAGGTTCCTGATAAGAAATCAGCTGATAATCAAATTGCGGATCCCTTGATATAACAGGTCACTTTTCTCTTACAGTGTTCAAGATTTTCTCTTTCTCTTTGTCTTTAAACAAATCGATTACAATGTGTTTCACTGGGGGTCTTTTGGAGCTTATCTTAATTAGAATTCACTGAATTTCTTGGATTTATATATTCATGCCTTTCATTAACTTTGGGAATTTCTAGCCATTATTTCTTCAAATGTTCTCTCTGCTTCATTTTCTCTCTCTTATCATTTAGGGATTCACATAATGTATTGATCTGCTTGATAGTGATTAACAGGTCCTTTATGTAGTGTTCATTTTTCTTCTTCCTTTTGTCTTCTGTTCCTCAAACTCAGTAATTTCAACTGTCTTATATTCGGTTAATTGATTATTTCTTCTTCCAGCTCAAATTTGCTGTTTAACTCCTTTAGTAAATTTATTTCATGTATTTTTCTTTTCAGCTCCAGAATATTTGTATGGTTCTTTTTTATAATTTCTATCTTTTTGTTGATATTCTTTGGTTTCTATATAATTTTCCTGATTTCATTTAGTTCTTTGTTCATGTTTTCCCTTAAAGTTTTGAGCATATATAAGGCACATGTTACAAGGTATTAATGTAAAATTTTATGACCTTGAATACTTACTGTGATTATTTAAGAAAGTGGTCTTGTTATTAGAATATATGTGATGAAAAGTTTAGGGGTAGAAAAATTAAGGTACTAATTTTTACAGATTTAGAGATTTATCCATTTTTATTAGTTAAAATGTATTTTTGGAATTTTGAGGAAAAGGAATATTTAGGTAGAAAAACAAAATCCAAATGAATACAGCTTGTAGATTTAATTTTATTAAAATTTGATGAAAGTGTGAGATTAATGACAGGAAATATTTCAAGAATTGAACAACTGAGCATTACGTGTATATTTTTATATCTGTTAGCCTGGGTATTTATCTTACATATAACACTTGTAAAGTGTCTTATCAAATGAACATTAATACTGTCAGTACTTAACAAAATATAGACAAATATCCTGTGAAATAAATTTTAAAAAATCATCAGTGTAGCTCACTCAAGGTAATAATTCAAAATTATTGACTGTCACTAAATAAAGAAAAAGAATTTTAAAGCAATAACATGGTTGTAGGCACATATCTCTATAGAACATATTTTCTTAACATAGTAAAATGCAACGTCCCTTTGTGATAACAACTATCATCCAATTCGCTATATAGGGACCATATCTCAATAGAATAAAGGTCATTTATCACTAATCAGTAGCTAACCTCAGTGATGAAAAGCTGAAAGCCTTTCCCCTAAAGTCAGGAACAAGACAAATATGCCCACTCTCACCACTTCTATTTAACAAAGTATTGGAAGTCCTAGCCACAGCAATCAGACAAAAATAAATAAATAAATAAATAAATAAATAAATAAATAAATAAATAAAAGGCATCCAAATTGGAAGGGAAGAGGTAAAACTGTCACTATTTGCAGATGACATGATACTATTTATAGAAAACCCTAAAGTCTCCAACAGAAAGCTATTAGAACCATAAATGGATTCAGCAAAGTTTCAGGATACAAAATTAATATACAGAAATATTCCCTTTCTATACATTAATAATGAACTATCATAAACATAAACTAAAAAAATTTTTTTTCAATCACATCAAAAAGAGAAATATACCTAGGAATAAACTTAACCAATTATGTGAAAGATCTATACTCTGAAAACTATAAAACATTAATTAAGGAAATTGAAGATGATACAAAGAATTAGAAAGAAGTCTCAACGTTCTTGGATTGGAAGAATTAATATTGTTAAAATGACCACACTACCCAAAGCAATCTACAGATTTAATGCAATTCCTATCAAATTACCTATGACATTTTTCTACAGCACTAGAATCAATAATCTTAAAATTTGTATGGAACCACAAAAGAATCCAAATTGCCAGAGCAATCCTGAGAAAAAAGAACAGTACTGAAGGTATTACACTCTTTAATTTCAGACTGTACTACAGAGCTACGATAATCAAAAAAGCAAGATACTGGCTCAAAAAACAGACACATAGATCAATGGAATAGAATAGAGAGCCTAGTACTGAACACATGTGTCTATGTCAATTAATCTACAACAAAGGAGGCAAGGATATACAATGGAGAAAAGAGAGTTTCTTCAGTAAGTGGTGCTGGGAAAACTGGACAGCTACATGTAAAAGAATGAAATTAGAACACTCTCTAACACCATACACAAAAGTAAACTCAAAATAGATTAGAGACCTAAAAGTCAGACCAGAAACCATAAAACTCCTGGAAAAGAACATAGGCAGAATACTCTTTTACATAAATCAGCAATGTTTTTTTGGATCAGTCTCCTAAGGCAAAAGAAACAAAAGCAAATAAACAAATGGGACCTAATTAAGCTTAAAAGCTCCGGCACAGCAAAGGAAACCACTGACAAAATGAAAAGACAACATACTGAATGGGAGAAAATATTTGCAAATGATATGACCAATAAGGGATTAATATCCAAAATATATAAACAGCGCATACAATTCAATATCAAAAAAAAAATAACCCAATTAAAAACTTAGCAGAAGACCTGAATAGACAGTTTTCCAAACAAGACATATGGATGGGCCTCAGGCACATGAAAAGATGCTCCACATTGCTAGTCATCAGAGAAATTCAAATCGAAATCACAATGGGATATCACCTCACAACTGTCAGATGGCTATCATCAAAAAGACCAAAAATAACAAATGTTGGCAAGAATATGGAGAAAATGGAACCCTTGAACATTGTTGGTGAGAATGTAAATTGGTACAGCTGCTATTGAAAACAGTATAGAAGTTCCTCAAAAAACTAAAAATAGAACTACCATATGATCCAGCAATTCCACTCCTGGATATATACCTTCCCCCCCCCCCCCAAAAAAATGAGAACATCCACTCAAAAAAATGCATGCACCCAATGTTCATAGCAGATTATTTACAACAGCCAAGATATGGAAACAACCTAAGTGTCCATGAACAGATGAATGAGTAAAGAAGACGTGAGATATATACGTATATATATATACACACACACACAAATAATGGAATTCTACAGAGCCTCAAAAAAGAATGAAATTCTGCCATTTGCAACAATGTGAATGAATCTGTAGGGTATTATGGTTAATAAAATAAGTCAGACCAAGAAAGACAAATACTGTGTAATATCACTTATATGTGAAATCTAAAAAATAATACAAATGGATGTATACAACAAAAGAGAAATAGACTCACAAATATTGAGACCAAGCTAGTGGTTATCAGTGGGGAGTTTGAAGGGAAGAGGAGCAAGACAAGGGTATGGGATTAAGAGATACCAACTACTATGTATAAAATAAATAATATATACAGCATGGGTATACTGTACAGCACAGGCAATATAGCCAACATTTTGTGATAACTTATGGATTATAATCTATAAAAATATTGAATCACTATGTTTTACACCTAAAACTAATATAATTGTGTAAATCAACTATATTTCTATTGTATAAATACATATATGTGTGTGTGTATATATATATATATATATATATATATATATATATATGGAGTCTATAAAAGTAAAAGAAACATTGCATAAGCACTATAATCTAGCAGATAAAGTTGTTTTCCAGGAGGGTATATCTAATAGCTCTGACACTTTCCTACAATTATGTTGGACTAGAATGGTTAGATGAACGAATGGAAGATGGTGGAACCAGGCTTCTCCATGTTGGAGTGTAAGGTTATATATATAAACAAGAGAAGGGGCTAGAATGACCCATGTGGTTATGGATTTGAGTTGGAGACATCAGTATGAATTCATAGTTAGTTAAAGATATAGAAGATTGGCTGTAACAATACTTATAGGTATATATATATATGCACCTGGTTACTGCACATACATGTATTTCCTTGCTCTGTCAGGCGAGAAGGCCTAGAAGCAATGATGTCTCAGTAGCACTGAGCACATTTAGTGACCAGATCTTGGTTTGAATTACTATTCTCCAATAAAAGGAACCAGACCTCTTTAGGGAAAAGACTGGTTTGGGGACTGAGGCAGTAAATATACAAGGTGAGCCTGGAGCATCATGTAGTGCCAGAAAATGTGTTAAAAATAAATAAATAAATAATATATATATATACACACAAACACACACACACACACACACACAGTTATGTCAAAGAAACACAGGAATCAAATGAAATTGCTTCAATGGCCAAAGCTGGGAAAATTTAAGCATTAAAATAAATACCATAGTTCTGAATTAAAATCTAAAGTGTGTGTGTGTATATGTATATATATCCATACTGGCAACATATATACATCTCCATACTGATTATACTTTAATAAATTATTAAATACATAAATATTTGGGAAACCAAATCTTCTGTGCAGAAGAATTCCAAATTATTTACTTAAAATCCTCCCTTGAAGGAGACAGAGCATATCTCTCCACTCAAGCGTGGGCACTGCACAATGACTTTCTTTCAAAGAAAACAGTACAGAAAGGGAGATAAAAAGAGTAAGTTTACAGTGAAGAAATCTGTCAAACACTGTTAACCTTTAAAAAAATAAACTGATGTTGCTACTAAAATAACTAGCTCTTTTTTTTAAGTAGCAGAGAATTGCCATTTGGAACAAGAAAACTATGATGAACAGAGGCAAGTCCAGAGAGCAGAGGAGAGAGGCTTGCTTTATAGAGGAAAGGAGGGAGCCGGGGTGGCGGTGGTGGCTCTTCATTTACCCCGGGCAGTAGGCAGCTTGTTTCTGGGTCAGGAGGAAGCCTTTCTTCCCGATAGGGTCTGTGGGCTGCTGCTGATGCCTTTGTGAGACTTCCCCCCCTTCAGGGCTTCCCCACTCCACTTTAAATGAGGGTCCCTTCATGCTTCTTCACACTATCTCAGCAATGTGATCAAGATTAACGTGTTGATAGTTAATATCAACATGATATGATAAGAAAATGACAATTTACCCCAGTGGTCTTCCTTCCCCAAACCCATAACTCCAGTCTAATAATGGGAAAAGCATCAAACAATGATCCAGCAATCCCACTCCTGGGCATACATCCGGATAAAACTCTAATTTGAAAAGATACATGCGCCCCAGTGTTCATAGCAGCACTGTTTACAGTAGCCAAGACATGGAAACAACCTAAATGTCCATCGACAGATGAACGGATAAAGATGATGTGGTGCATATATATAATGGAAAACTACTCAGCCATAAAAAGAATGAAATAATGTCATTTGCAGCACCATGGATGGACATAGAGATTATCATGCTAAGTGAAGTAAGTCAGACAGAGAAAACAAATACCATATGATATCACTTATATGTGGAATCTAAAATATGACACAAATGAACTAATCTACAAAACAGAATCAGACTCACAGACATAGAGAACAGACTTGTGGTTGCCAAGGGGGAGGGGGGCGCGGGGAAGGATGGATTGGGAGTTTGGGGTTAGCAGATGCAAACTATTATATAGAGAATGGATAAACAACAAAGTCCTACTGTATAGCACAGGGAACTATATTCAATATCCTGTAATAAACCATAATGGAAAAGCATATGAAAAAAAGAATATATATATATATATATATATATATATATATATATATATATATATGTATAACTGAATAACTTTGTTGTACACCATAAACTAACACATTGTAAACCAATTATACTTCAATAAAAAATTTAAAAAAGAAAAAAAATCAAAAAATTCCAGTTGAGGGATATTCTAAAAAATACTTGACCAGAGCTCCTCAAAATCCTTGAGATCACCAGAAACAAGGGAAGCCTGAGAAACTTTCACAGACCACAGGAGGAGTTTTTCTTCAGAAAACTACTAAATGTAATATGATATCCTGGATGGGATCCTGGAACAGAAAAAGATGTTACATCAAAACTGAGGAAATGTGAGTAAAGTTTGACTTTAGTTAATGATAGTGTATCAACGTTGGGTCACTAGTTTTAACAAATGAATCATGTAAAATATTATCAATAGGGGAAACTAGGTGTGGGTTATATGGGAATTCTCAGAGCCCTCCTAGCAATTATTTTGTAAATTGAAATGTAGGTATCGAACTGCTTATGTTCCAGGCCCTTTAGAGGGAAGGCAGATCAAGTGATGAACAAAACAGATGAAATTCCTGCCTCACTGATCTCATATACTAGGGAAAACAGACAACAAACAGGTAAACTAAAAAAAAAGATAATTTTTTACATAACATAAAATGATAAGAAGGGAATGAATCAGATGTTAAAATAAATAGTGTCTTTGTGAGGCACAACAGATGATGAGAGAGACAGGTATTTAACCAGGTTATCAGCAAGGCTAGTTACAACATTAAAAACCACAAAGCCTGTGACCATTCACTCATATACTATTCAAAATAAAACAGCAATTTTAAAATAAGTAAAACATTTTCCTATTTTTTTCCTTTTGACGATTAAGTTATTTTTTTTAACGTTCACCCAAAAACCCTGCTTGCTGCAGCACTACCAATACATTTTTTTCTGGGCATCAGGTAACTACATCTGAGCTCAGATCTGGAAGGTAAGAAAGAATCAGAGATTTCAAAAACAAGGAAGGGCCAAAATAACAATGGCTACAGCAACAATAATAATATTAACTAAAATATATTGATCACTTCCTATATGTCATGGATTATTCTTAGTATTTTACCAGTACTATCTGATTTGGTTCTCACAACAGCCCTATGTGGTAGGTATTATTGTGAATCCCAATTTACAGGTCAAAAAATTGAGGTCCAGAGACGTTTACCTGCCACAAGGTAGGATTTGAACTCAGGCCATCTGGACCCAGAACATATACTCTTAACCTTATTACCATACTGCTGGCTCTGTCTCAGCTAACATTTGTTGAGTGTTCAATGAATCCCAAACAATGGTCTAGGTCCTCACTCTATATTAATATTTTATTCTCACTATATTGCAGGAATTTGATCCTATAAATGTCACTAATTTAGAGACGAAGAAGTGAAACTAAGTTTCCAGCCCAGGCAGTTTGGCTCCAGAGGTCACGATCCATGTAGACACAGAGGCAGGATGTGTTTGAAGTACTTTTAGAATAGAAATGAGCCCAGGATAAGTAGCACTAAATTGATATTAAGAGATTTGACTTTGATTCTATTATTTGTTTTTCTAAATGTCCTCTTGCATTGTTTTCTTTATCTGCACAATCTGTATTTATGGTGAGTTTTTCATAGTATTTTTTAACTTCTTGAGTTAAAAGCTTATTTGACATCTCTTATTTTCTAGAATTAATAGGTATCCTAAAACATCTAAGACTGATTTTATTCCTTTGCCTTTAAACGGTGAAGTGTTATAAGGATTTCTGAGAGCTTTGAGGGTGAAGGTATGTACATCTCATGATCAAGCAATTCTACTCTTAGGTGTGTATCCTAGACTCAACCCTCTCACTGCTGTACTAGGATGTTATTTCCATTTTTATCATACGTGTATCTGTTAATATTTTTCTCCCTCCATAGCTTACAAGCTCCTTTAGGGCAGACACAAAATCCTCTTAATTCACTTTTTTCAGTACCCACAAGAGTACTCCACACAAGGTAGGAACTCAATATATATGTATTGCAATGTACTCAAAAATTTAAAAGGAAGTGATGTAGTAAAGAGAATATATGTTCAGTTATATCTACTCCTTTAGGAAGCTTCCTATAATTCCTCAGACCATTTCCTTCCCAGGTGGGGAGTTGCATAATTTAAAAAAAAATCAGAACAAGTTTCTTATTGACAACTAGCACATAAAATATCAAGGGGTTTTACTTCTGGAGATAAATAATGAAAGATTAAGAAAGTCTGAGGATTATAGCATCCAAGAATCTCTTGCTGTATTGTGTATTTCACTGTATTTTGAGAATCTCAAGAGATTAAGAGCTATGTTGGATTTACCATTATGTAAGCGTCAAATCCCAAAAGACCTTAACATTTCTCCACCTCAGATAACCCTCAACACACTTCAGTACTTACACGACTTCTATGGAATTCAAATTCCCTTCTCTCAAAAATACTCAGGCATTGAACAACTATACAGTATTAATGATATTCAATTTTTACCCTTCTTAGGAGAATAAAGTTTGACTGTTTGTTAAACTAGACTATTTACTTTTTCCTAATAAGTCTATACATATTTAACATTGAAAATGGTAAGAAGTAATAAAAATAGTTCTTTGCAATTGCACAACGTTTAAAGTTGTAATTAAAATATTAATACCTGTGAACTCATGAATTTTTAAGAATTTCAGGATTAACAAGTATCCCAAAACACCCCCAACATTCTGAAGTATGATTAACTACTATTTTGAATGTATGCTGTACATCTAAGAAGAATAGAAATAAGGGCATTCAAATTACAGGTAAGGAAATTAATCAAAGAGATAAGAATGAGATACTATTATGAGTGTGAAATGAACATTGTGATTAAGCCACATGAAGTAGCAGCAGTGCGATCTGGGAAATAGCTCAATGGGAGCCTGACTAGTCTGGAGGCCATGCTATCAACAGCAGTTGGTCCAGGAATAAGCACGTGACTACATGCTGGCAGATAAGATGCAACGCAGGGTTGCTGCAAGATTTGAGGGAACATACTTTTCTAGCACTAAAGAAAGTTAAAGGAACATAATATCAACAAAGAAATATGCAACATTCTTAATAAGTTTATGAGCAAAGGAAGAACATGCTTTATGGTACAGGGAACAATGTAGATTGCAGAACAGAGGGATAGAAAAACCTAGATTTTTCAGGGGCTCCAGAAGACTGTATTAATGCTAAGCTTCCTATTATGTGCACTAATGAATTCATAATTATATAAAGCAGTTTGGAACAGGTTGTCTGGTGTTTAAAGCCAAGTATTTTAGCTATTACAGAGAGTTCTAGAAATAACCACTGTTAAAGCTATCTTCTGACATCCAACCTGCAAGCTTTCTATGAGGACCTCTGCTCACAGGGCAACCTTTCATAAGGGCAAGTGATAAAAACCATCTTACCATTTTCACATGAGCTCTTGCCTTGTTTTCCTCCCAAACTTCAGCTTTCCCATGTACTTTTATCAATTCCCAGAAGTGAATGGGTAGAGAAATTAGAAGTGTGATTGTATCTTTTTTTATTTACTTAGAGAAAAGAGATAATGAACAAGAGGGCAAAATGAAAAAGGCAGAGTTAGTTGTTTGCCCAGGAACCTGTCAGACAAGAAGCCTCTCTTGTCTGGTTCTGTCATCCCTTGAGTGTTAGGAATTGGGTATTTAACAGCCACTTTCCAGAAAACTATGGTGGTTTGAGTGGTTGAGAACCACTAGGCTAACTGAAGGATTTTGATTAAGAAAAGAAAAAAAAAAAGTGTTTTCTGGAGGTTATTCTGATGACACTCTGCAGAATATACTGCAAGTAAGAAGAACTAGTTTGGGTGCTAAGTTGCAATAATACAAAGATCCAGAATTAAATGGTGGTCATGGGAAGATGAAGACAAACAATAGTGAGAAGAAGGGAATTAGGGAAACAAGATTCAGCAGAATGATAACTGAGCTTGAGGAACAGAGAAGAGGAATGTTGACTGTTTCAATGACTTAGGTGGTACAGTGAATACCGGTTTATAATTCCTTTTACTCTTGGAGCCAGATTTTATTGTGATTTCTTTTCTTCCTACTTTTACGCAAGGACAAGTTAAATGTTTCTTCCTGATATGATGGGAAGAATGAGCTGATGATGATTTAGAAATAGCTATTGGTTAAAAATGGAGAACAACTTTTGAAAACAAACAGGACTCTGTGGGGCCCTCCCGGGTACAAAAGCCTTTCCATGTCCCTGTTTCTTCTTTGTAGGAAAAAGGCTTCAGCCTCCTAGACCTTCCCTGAGTTCCAAAGGGCAGGTTCAAACAGTTACGTATTGGGAGGGGTGGGTGAGAGAATGCAGAAAAAAATCAGTAGTGCAGCGATGGAGCAGGGTCCTGATTCCTCCTGGTTCCTCCTCAAGGAATATACATAAAAATCTGATACATAATTCTGAGTTCTTCTACAGGAACTAAGGTCCCCACCCAGGAGGACAATGGTAACTTCAGACTGAGCACAAGGCTGTGGACCTCAGACTGGTTGGAACAAGAAGGCTGATTCCAGGACCACCCTGTTTCCTTGCCACCAACCAAACAGAGGAGGGTCACACACACTGCAGACCTTCCCCCACATTTTACCTATAAAACTCTTCCCCAAAAACTATTGGAGAGTTCAGGACTTTTGAGCATGAGCCAGCCATTCTCCTTGCTTGGCCCTGCACTAAACCTTCCTCTGCTCCAAACTCTGACTCTGCTCCAAATTCCAACATTTCGATTTGTTTGGACTCACTGTCTGTTGGATGCATGAACTTGGGTTCTACAACACTTCAAGGAATGACACGTACAGAAAATATCAACTGGAAAAATTAAGGAAGATGACAGAATGTTATAGGTAAAGATCTTCATGTAGAGAGGAGGAAGAAGGCAGGAGGCAGGGGGAGAAAATGTCAGGAGGGTAAACAAAGACTCCAAGTCAGGGACAAAAGGAAAAATCTCTCAAAAAGGGTAAAATCAACTTCAATATTTTGAGACATTAAAGATCATGAGATCTAACAGGAGACCAAAATATTTGTGTGAATAAAAGATACAGGCATTTATTGAGTAGTGGTGGGGGCAGGAATTAGATGGATGTGAGTTATAGGATGATGGGTGGTTATATAGAGGCATAAGATGAGTACTTTTTCAATATTTTGTCAGAATAAGAAACTAAAGAAATGGAATGTTATCCTGGGAGGGAATAAAAATCCAGTAAACAATTTCTGGAGGTAAGTGAGATCTATGTATATAGGAGGAACGAGTAAATGGAAGAAAAAAACAATTGAAAACTTGAGAGATGAACTCTAAATATTGGTTGGTTAAATGTGGTTGTTGGTTAAATATGGACCTATCTCTGTGTTTGTGTAGGCTTTCATAAATGAATTCGTTTCTGCTTCCATGTCTTTGAGCTGTGCCTCACATTTTAACAGAACTAAACAAAGACTGACACAATTGGATATTACACCTATTTATGCCAAAAAGAAAGAGCAAATCCTATGAAGCTTGCCATTTTTCAAGAATTAAAAAAGTATGTCTACAAAAGGGAAAAGAAGTAAACCGTATACTCCAAATGTCAAAACCATGAACAAAACACATCCACAAGAATCAATAAGATTAGTGTATTTATAGCCAGTGGTCCTGCATGGAGAAACAGGTGGCAGTTTTTTTTTAGTGAACTTTATACTCTGGCCATTTGTTACTCTTTAAACTTTTGCCATATTTTTGCAAGCGGCCCCAAATTTTCTCAGCAACGATTGCTAACCATAGATGCTAAAACATCAAAGTTGTGCAGGCCATGTTCAACCAATTTGTTTCAGAAAAGCAAAGCAACAGAAGTAAGTTATTTATTGGCTCTAAAACAAGAAGCTTTAGTCATTGCAGCTGAAATTCTTTATTTTTGTTTTGGTTTAGACATCAAAATGAAGACTGGCATTAAAATGCAAAGCCTCAACCCTGCCTGTCTGTAGCTCACTGAATTGCTGCCCTCCTGTCTCAGACTCCCAAGGTTGCTTTCAGCTGGGGAAGGTAAAATATTCAAATAGATACTGGGGTTGGCTCTTTGAGGTGAGTTAAAGTTGTGGACAATGTGCACATTATTTATTTAATGCTCTGTTTCAAGTCAAGGGTGAAAAATGACTGCAGTTACTAGATAATGTGAAATAATTCAATGTTTTCTTTGTATGTACAGTCATCCCTTGTATCTGCAGGTAATTGTTTCCAGGAACCCCTGTGGATATCAAAATCTGTGGATGCTCAAGTCCATTATATAAAATGGTGAAGTGTTTGCATATAACCTACACACATCTTCCCATATACTTTATTTTTGTAAATATCTTTATTGGAGTATAATTGCTTTACAATGTTGTGTTAGTTTCTGCTGTACAACAAAGTGAATCAGCTATAAGTATACATTTATCCCCATATCCCCTCCCTCTGGAATCTCTCTCCCCCCTCCCTATCCCATCCCTCTAGGTTGTCACAAAACATTGAGCTGATCTCCCTGTGCTATGCAGCAACTTCCCACTAGCCATCTATTTTACATTTGGTACTGTATATATGTCAGTGCTACTCTCTCACTTTGTCCCAGCTTCCCCTTCCTGCCCTGTGTCCTCAAGAAATCATCTCTAGATTACTTATAATACCTAATACAATGTAAATGCTATGTAAATAGTTGTAAACACAATATAAATGCTATGTAAATAGTTGCCAGCACGGGGTAAACTCAAGTTTTGGTTTTTGGAACTTTCTGGAATTTTTTTGGAACTGTTTCGATCCTTGATTGGTTGAATCCATGAATATGAAATCTGTGGCTAAAGGAGCCCAACTGTATGGTCATAGTTCTTTTTTATTATTATTTAAAGTTAAAATTGCCTACTTGGTTATTCAACATATGTTCCTAAACCACAGGCTTTAAGAAATCAGGCTGTGTGTCATCAATGTCTCCTACTATAGACACTGACGAACTTCATCTCTGTTCCCACTTCCTATAAGTTAGAAACACACACTACGGAAGCTGCCTACAGAAGCTGTTAGTTAATGTGAACTCATTTGTACCCTAACTATTTTCTGCCCACACTGTCTTCACTATTACTCATTGGAGAAAGACTTTGGAATTCATTCTTTGTGTAGACCTTATGCTAGAGACTAAGAATAAACAGAGGAATGAGAAATACTTCCTACTCTCTTGGGGCTCACAAGTCACTACACAAGATGTACACAGTAAGAGTGGGGAGGAATCAAGGAAACCTTCAACAGAGGAGGAGACCCCTGACCCCTGAATGGCACATTGAAATATGCCAGGTCATCAGGTGGGTTACAGTGATTGGGCATCCAGGAAATTGAAATAGCATTCACAAGTACAGACTCTGACAGGCCATGGGAGATTTGGGAAATTGCAAGTGTTTCAGAATATCCAAAGCTTAGAGAACACGGCTCCATGGTTAAAACGAGGAAAGACTTAGGACTAGCAATGTGAGAAAGATACAACCAAAGGAATCTTCTGGAAACTGCATTTCCCTAACAAAGATACTATTAATAATGATTGAGAGTGGCCTTTGTGCTAATGGAGAATGTGAGGGAGAGAAAGTCCATGCCACCCTCCAAAACCAGCATCTGGAACTTCCTCTAATGACAGAATTTTTACAAGAAATCAGGCAAGAAAGTCAGGGGCTAGAGCCAAAAGATCTTCACTCCCTATACTTTCCTGAGGTGATGGGAGTCATAAAATATTCTCAGCTGGAAGGAAACATTGGTTTCACAGTTCAGGAGGAGCCTTTGGGAATTCAGTGAAGTCTGAATTGGAGTAGGTCAGGACTGGCATGAGGGCCTTCTGGGTAGGTACCGCTCCTTTCTTGGAATTAAAGGACACAAAGATGTGACTGAGATTAGTCCATGAAACTCCTGCTGAAGTCAGTGTACCAGGCTGGCATTGAATTTTTCTGCCACTGATCATGCTTTAGTTACTTCTGTGTTCAGGCAGCATTAGGAAATGAAGTCAGACAGTTTCAGATTAGACTTAGCCCAATCATTAGCCATGAGACATCGGGCAAATTCCAAAACCTACTTCCCTCCTTCGTCCTTCCCTCTCTTCCTTGCTTTCACATTGAAAATCCTATTCTTATGCATTCATTTGCACAATCTAGTTTATTTTTGTAAATTATGCATGTATATAGAATAAAGAATCAATGTGATGAAAATTATTATAAAAATCAGCAGACCCCCACTTACATCATTCCAATTCCCATTTCTTCAAACAAGATATATATATATATATATTTATTTATTTATTTATTTATTTATTTATTTATTTATTTTTGTTTATTTCTAAATACCTTGCTGAGATTTGTTACTCTTTTCTTTTTAATTTATTTATTTATTTATTTATGGCTACGTTGGGTCTTCGTTTCTGTGCGAGGACTTTCTCTAGTTGTGGCAAGCGGGGGCCACTCTTCATCGTGGTGCGCGGGCCTCTCACTATCGCGGCCTCTCTTGTTGCGGAGCACAGGCTCCAGACGCGCAGGCTCAGTAATTGTGGCTCACGGACCCAGTTGCTCCGCGGCATGTGGGATCTTCCCAGACCAGGGCTCGAACCCGTGTCCCCTGCATTGGCAGGCAGATTCTCAACCACTGCGCCACCAGGGAAGTCCTGAAATTTGTTATTCTTAACTTGCATTAGAAAATTCGATAATGGCATTCCCCCATAGAATGTGAGGTTTTAGATTTCTGTCACCTGGTACTCAGCCTCTAGTACACACATACACTCTCTGGTCTGGACATCTTCCTCTCCTCCATTCTCCCAACACAATTGAGTCATAATTAAATCAAAATTGATACTTTATATTTTTATGATCATGTGACAGCTGCTATTCTCAGTTAAAGCACATATTTTATCACTTTACTATTCCTTTCCTGTACAATGTTTTAGTTCTTCTGTAGTTGATATTTGTTTTTGTTGTTTTCTATTTTTCATTTTCCTAGTTTTCTATAAACTTATAATGAATTCAACCCTGAATCTTCTCTCTGTCATACAGTTTTTCTGTCACTATTTTCAGTGTCACTTAGGATTACATTGCTTTTCTCTTTCTGAATGAATGATTCCTGGAGCCTCAGATCGACTCCAGTTTTCCAGATCCTACTACTGGAAGCCCTCTACAGGCAAGGTATAGCCATCATCTTAGTCAGCATTGTCCAACAGAAATAGAATGGGAGCTACATAAGCAAGTTTAAGTACTAGCAAAAAGTAAACATGAATCAAGCAAATTTAATTTTAATAATATATTCTATATAAACCAATATGTTAAAAAACATCATTTCAGTGTACAATCAATGTATAAATTTGAGATATTATATATTCTTTTCATTTATACTAAACTTTGAAATCCACAGTGCAGTTTTTTTTTAATCCCCTCTACTAAAGCTACTTATTTCTCTCCCTAAGGTCATCTTAAGTTTCATGGTGCCAAATCCATTGGCTAAATTTCAGTCCTCAATTTAAGTGACCTATTCAAAGAATTTGAGGCAGTTCACCACTCTGGCCTTCCCAAAACCTTTATTCTTGAATTCTTGCCATTTACTCTCACTTTCCTCCTTTTCTTTTTAGCCTCTCCTCAATCATATAGAGTAACTCCTCTGGCTTTGTCAAAATTTTAAATGTGTGCTTTACATGGTTCTTTATCCTGGGTCATCATTTCTTTCTACTCTAAACACTGTTTTCTATTACCTTATTTACTGATGCAGATGTTTATTTAAGATTTTTTTTTAACATCTTTATTGGAGTATAATAGCTTTACAATGGTGTGTTATTTCTGCTGTATAACAAAGTGAATCAGCTATACATATACATACATCCCCATATCTACTCCTTCTTGCACCTCGCTCCCACTCTTCCTATCCCACCCCTCTAGGTGGACACAAAGCACCAATCTAATCTCCCTGTGCTATGCAGCTGCTTCCGACTAGCTATCGATTTTACATTTGGTAGTGTATATATGTCCATACCACTCTCTCACTTCGTCCGAGCTTAACCTTCAAACTCCCCATGTCCTCAAGTCCATTCTCTAGGTCTGCATCTTTATTCCTGTCCTGCCCCTAGGTTCATTAGAACCTGCTTTTTTTTTTTTTTTTTAGATTCCATATATATGTGTTAGCCTATGGTATTTGTTTTTCTCTTTCTGACTTACTTCACTTTGCATGACAGACTATAGGTCCATTCACCTCACTACAAATAACTCAATTTTGTTTCTTTTTATTGCTGAGTAATATTCCATTATATATATGTGCAACATCTTCTTTATCCATTCATCTGTTGTTGTACACTTAGGTTGCTTCCATGTCCTGGCTATTGTAAATAGACCTGCAATGAACATTGTGGTACAAGACTCTTTTTGAATTATGGTTTTCTCAGGTATATGCCCAGTAGTGGGATTGCTGGGTCGTATGGTAGTTCTATTTTTAGTTTTTTAAGGAACCTCCATGCTGTTCTCCATAGTGGCTGTAACACTTTATATTGCCACCAACAGTGCAAGAGAGTTCCCTTTTCTCCACACCCTCTCCAGGATTTGTTGTTTGTAGATTTTCTTATGATGACCATTCTAACTGGTGTGAGGTGATACCTCATTGTAGTTTTGATTTGCATTTCTCTAAGATTAGTGATATTGAGCAACCTTTAATGTGTTTATTGGCAATCTGTACATCTTCTTTGGAGAAATGTCTATTTAGGTCTTCTGTCCATTTTTGGATTGGGTTGTTTGTTTTTTTGATATTGAGCTGCATGAGCTGCTTGTATATTTTGGAGATTAACCCTTTGTCAGTTGCTTCGTTTACAAATATTTTCTCCCATTCTGAGGGTTGTCTTTTCATCTTGCTTATGGTTTCCTTTGCTGTGCAAAAGCTTTTAAGTTTCAGGAAGATTGATTCAAGATGGCGGAGTAGAAGGATGTGCTTTCACTCCCTCCTGCAAGAACACCGGAATCACAACTAACTGCTGAACAATCATCGACCTGAAGATCCTGGAACTCACCAGAAAAGATACTCCACATTCAAAGACAAAAGAGAAGCCACAATGAGATGGTAGGAGGGGCACAATCACAGTAAAATCAAATCCCATAACTTCTGGGTGGGTGACTCACAAACTGGAGAACACTTATACCACAGAAGTCCACCCACTGCAGTGAAGGTTCTGAGCCCCACATCAGGCTTCCCAACCTGGGGGTCTGGCAACAGCAGTAGGAATTCCAAGAGAATCAGACTTTGAAGGCTAGTGGGATTAGACTGCAGGACTTCAGCAGGACTGGGGGAAACAGAGACTCCACTCTTGGAGGGCACACACAAAGTAGTGTGAGCATCGGGACCCAGGGGAAGAAGCAGTGATGCCATAGGAGACTGAACGAGACCTACCTGCCAGTGTTGGGGAGTCTTCTGAAGAGGCGGGGGATGGCTCTGTCTCAACATAAGGACAAGGACACTGGCAGCTGAAGTTCTGGGAGGTACTCCTTAGCGTGAGCCCTCCCACAGTCAGCCATTAGCCTCACCAAAGCCCGGGTAGGCTCCAGTGTTGGGTTGCCTCGGCCAAAAAACCAACAGAGAGGTAACCCAGCCCCATCCATCAGCAGTCAAGTGGATTAAAGTTTCACTGAGTGCTACTCAACAGAGCAACAGCCAGCTCTACCCACCACCAGTCCCTCCCGTCAGGAAACTTGCACAAGCCTCGTAGATAGCCCCATCCACCAGAGGGCAGACAGCAGAAGCAAGAATAACTACAATCCTGAAGCCTGTGAAAACAAAAACCGCATTCACAGAAAGTTAGACAAGATGAAAAGGCAGAGGGCTATGTACCACATGAAGGAACAAGATAAAACCCCAGATAAACAACTAAATGAAGGGGATATAGGCAAACTTCCAGAAAAAGAATTCAGAAAAATGATAGGGAAGATGGTCCAGGACCTCGGGAAAAAAATGGAGGCAAAGATCCAAAAGATGCAAGAAATGTTTAACAAAGACCTAGAAGAATTAAAGAACAAACAAACAGAGATGAACAATACAATAACTGAAATGAAAACTACACTAGAAGGAATCAATAGCAGAATAACTGAGGCAGAAGAACGGACAAGTGACTTGGAAAACAGAATGGTGGAATTCACTGCTGCGTAACAGAATAAAGAGAAAAGAAATAAAAGAAATGAAGACAGCATAAGAGACCTCTGAGACAACACTCAATGCAGCAACATTTGCATTATAGGGGTCCCAGAAGGGAAGAGAGAGAGAAAGGACCAGAGAAAATATTTGAAGAGATTATAGTCGAAAACTTCCCTAACATGGGAAAGGAAATAGCCACCCAAGTCCAGGAAGCACAGAGAGTCCCATACAGGATAAACCCAAGGAGAAACACACCGAGACACATAGTAATTAAATTGGCAAAAATTAAAGACAAAGAAAAATTATTGAAAGCAACAAGGGAAAAATGACAAATAACATACAAGGGAACTCCCATAAGGTTAACAGCTGATTTCTCAGCAGAAACTCTACAAGCCAGAAGGGAGTGGCATGATATATTTAAAGTGATTAAAGGGAAGAACCTACAACCAGGATTACTCTACCCAGCAAGAATCTCATTCACATTCGACAGAGAAATCAAATGCTTTACAGGCAAGCAAAAGCTAAGGGAATTCAGCACCACTAAACCAGCTCTACAACAAATGCTGAAGGAACTTCTCTAAGTGGGAAACACAAGAGAAGAAAAGGACTTACAAAAACAAACTCAAAACAATTAAGAATATGGTAATAGGAACATACATATAGATAATTACCTTAAACATAAATGGATTAAATGCTCCAACCAAAAGGCACAGGCTTGCTGAATGCATACAAAAACAAAACCAATATATATGCTGTCTACAAGAGACCCACTTCAGACCTAGGGACACATACAGACTGAAAGTGAGGGGATGGAAAAAGATATTGCATGCAAAGGGAAATCAAAAGAAAGCTGGAGTAGCAATTCTCATATCAGATAAAATAGACTTTAAAATAAAGAAAGTTACAAGAGACAAGGAAGGACACTACATAATGATCAAGGGATCAATCCAAGAAGAAGATATAACAGTTATAAATATATACGCACCCAACACAGGAGCACCTCAATACATAAGGCAACTGCTAACAGCTATGAAACAGGAAATTGACATTAAAACAGTAATAGTGGGGGACTTTAACACCTCACTTACACCAATGGACAGATCATCCAGAGAGAAAATTAATAAGGAAACACAAGCTTTAAGTGGCACAATAGACCAGATAGATTTAATTGACATTTATAGGACATTCCACCCTAAAACAGAAGATTACACATTCTTCTCAAGTGCACAGAGAACATTCTCCAGGATAGATCACGTCGTGGGTCACAATCAAGCCTGAGTAATATAAGAAAAGTGAAATCATATCAAGCATCTTTTCTGACCACAATGCTATGAGATTAGAAATGAATTACAGGGAAAAAAAGTAAAAAACACATATACATGGAGCCTAAACAATACGTTAGGAAATAACCAAGAGACCACTGAGGAAATCAAAGAGGAAATCAAAAAATAACTAGAGACAAATGGCAATGAAAACACAACGATCCAAAACCTATGGGATGCAGCAAAGGAGCTCTAAGAGGGAAGTTTATAGCAATACAAGCCTACCTTAAGAAACAAGAAAAACTTCAAACAATCTAACATTACACCAAAAGGAACTAGAGAAAGAAGAACAAACAAAACCCAAAGTTAGCAGAAGGAAAGAAATCATAAAGATCTGAGCAGAAATAAATGAAATAGAAACATAAAAACAGTACCAAAGATCAATAAAACTAAAAGCTGGTTCTTTGGGAAGATAAGCAAAATTGATAAACCATTAGCCAGACTCATCAAGAAACAGAGGGAGAGGACTCAAATCAATTAAATTAGAAATAAAAAAGGAGAAGTTACAACAGAAATGGCAGAAATACAAAGCATCCTAAGAGACTACTACAAGCAACTCTATGCCAATAAAATGGACAACCTGGAAGAAATGGTCAAATTCTTAGAAAGGTATAACTTTCCAAGACTGAACCAGGAAGAAATAGAAAATATGAACAGACCAATCACAAGTAATGAAATTTAAACTGTGAGTAAAAATCTTCTAACAAACAAAAGTCCAGGACCAGATGGCTTCACAGGTGAATTCTACCAAATATTTACAGAAGAGCTAACACCCATCCTTCTCAAACACTTCCAAAAAAATTACAGAGGAAGGAACACTCCCAAACTTATTCTGTGAGGCCACAATCACCCTGATACCAAAACCAGACAAAGATACTACAAGAAACGAAAATTGCAGACCAATATCACTGATTAATGTAGATGCAAAAATCCTCAACAAAATACTAGCAAACAGAATCCAACAACATATTAAAAGGATCATACACCATGATCAAGTGGGGTTTATCCCAGGGATGCAAGGATTCTTCAATATACGCAAATCAATCAACTTGATGCACCATATTAACAAATTGAAGAAAAAAAACCATATGATCATCTCAATAGATGCAGAAAAAGCTTTTGACAAAATTCAACACCCATTTATGATAAAAACTATCCAGAAAGTGGGAATAGAGGGAAACTACCTGAATATAATAAAGGTCATATGTGACAAACACACAGGAAACATCATTCTCAATAGTGAAAAACTGAAAGCATTTCCTCTAAGACCAGGAACAAGACAAGGATGTCCACTCTCACCACTATTATTCAACACAGTTTTGGAAGTCCTAGCCATGGCAATCAGAGAAGAAAAAGAAATAAAAGGAATACAAATTGGAAAAGAAGAAGTAAAACTGTCACTGTTTGCAGATGACATGATACTATACATAGAGACTCCTAAAGATGCCACCAGAAAACTACTAGAGCTAATCAATGAATTTGGTAAAGTTACAGGATACAAAATTAATGCACAGAAATCTCTTGCATTCCTATATACTAATGATGAAAAATCTGAAAGAAAAATGAAGGAAACACTCCCATTTACCATTGCAACAAAAAGAATAAAATACCTCGGAATAAACCTACCTAGGGAGACAAAAATATTATATGATGCTGATGAAAGAAATTAGAGATGATACCAACAGATGGAGAGATATACCATGTTCTTGGACCAGAAGAATCAATGTTGTGAAAATGACGATACTACCCAAAGCAATCTACAGTTTCAATGCAATCCATGACAAATTACCAATGGCAATTTTTACAGAACTAGAAAAAAAATCTTAAAATTTGTATGGAGACGCATAAGGCCCCAAATAGCCAAAGCAGTATTGAGGGGAAAAAATGGAGCTAGGAGAATCAGACTTCCTCACTTCAGACTATACTACAAACCTACAGTAATCAAGACATATGGTACTGGCACAAAAGCAGAAATATAAATCAATGGAACAAGATAGAAAGCCCAGAGATAAACCCACACACCTCTCATCAACTAGGCTATGACAAAGGAGGCAAGGATATAAAATGGAGAAAAGACAGTTTCTTCAATAAGTGGTGCTCGGAAAACTGGACAGCTACATGTAAAAGAATGAAATTAGAACACTCCCTAACACCATACACAAAAATAAACTCAAAACCGATTAGAAACTAAATGTAAGACCAGACACTATAAAACTCTTAGAGGAAAACATAGGAAGAACATTCTTTGACATAAATCACAGCAAGATCTTTTTTGATCCACCTCCTAGAGTAATGGAAATGAAAACAATAAATAAGCAAATGGGACCTAATGAAACTTCAAAGCTTTTGTACAGCAAAGGAAACCATAAACAAAAAAAAAAGATAACTTTCAGAATGTGAGAAAAAATTTGCAAAAGAATCAACAAAGGATTAATCTCCAAAATATATAAACAGCTCATTAAGCTCAATATTAAAAAAACAAACAACCCAATCCAAAAATGGGCAGAAGACCTAAACAGACATTTCTCCTAAGATGACATACAGATGGCCAAGAGGTACATGAAAAGCTGCTCAACATCACTAATTATTAGAGAAATGCGAATTGAAACTACAATGCGGTATCACCTCACATCAGTCAGAAAGGGCACCATCAGAAAATCTACAAACAACAAATGCTGGAGAGGGTGTGGAGAAAAGGGAACCCTCTTGCACCGTTGTTGGGAATTTAAATTGATAAAGCCACTATGGAGAAAACTATGGAACTTATTTAAAAAATTAAAAATAGAACTAGCATACGACCCAACAATCCCTCTACTGGGCATATACCCAGAGAAAGCCCTAATCCAAAAAGACACATGCACCCCAATGTTCATTGCAGCACTATTTACAATAGCCAGGTCATGGAAGCAACCTAAATGTACATTGACAAATGACTGGATAAAGAAGATGTGGTACATATATACAATGGAACATTACTCAACCATAAAAAGGAACAAAATTGGGAGATTTGTAGAGACGTGGATGGACCTAGAGACTGTCATACAGAGTGAAGTAAGTCCGAAAGAGAAAAACAAGTATCGTATATTAACGCATATATTTGGAACCTAGAAAAATAGTACAGACGACTGGTTTGCAGGGCAGAAATTGAGACACATATGTAGAAAACAAACATATGGACACCAAGGAGGGGAAGTGGCAGGGGGTGGTGGTGGTGGTGTGATGAATTGGGAGATTGGGATTGACATGTATAAACTGATGTGTATAAAATGGATGACTAATAAGAACCTGCTGTATAAAAAAATAAATAAAATTAAATTAAAAAAAAAACACGAAAAAAACCCAGCTTTTAAATTTCATTAGGCACCATGTGTTTATTTTCGTTTTTATTTCCATTTCTTTAGGAGGTGGGTTGAAAAAGATCTTGTTGTGATTTATGTCATGGAGTGTTCTGCCTAGGTATTCCTCTAAGGGTTTAATAGTGTCTGGCCTTACATTTAGGCCTTTAATCCATTTTGAGTTTATTTTTGTGTCTGGTGTTAAGGAGTGTTCTAATTTCATTCTTTTACATGTAGCTGTCCAGTTTTCCCAGCATGACGTATTGAAGATGCTGTCTTTTCTCCATTGTATATTCTTGACTCCTTTATCAAAAATAAGATGACCATAGGTGCGTGGGTTAATCTCTGGGTTTTCTATCCTGTTCCATTGATCTATATTTCTGTTTTTGTGCCAGTACCATACTGTCTTGATTACTGTAGCTTTGTAGTATAGTCTGAAGTCAGGGAGCCTGATTCCTCCAGCTCTGTTTTTCTTTCTGAAGATTGCTTTAGCTATTCGGGGTCTTTTTGTGTTCCCATATAAATTATGAAATTTTTTGTTCTTGTTCTGTGAAATATGCCATTGATAGTTTGATAGGGATTACATTGAATCTGTAGATTGCTTTGGGTAATATAGACATTTTCACAATGTTGATTCTTCCAATCCAAGAACATGGTATATCTCTCCATCTGTTTGTATCATCTTTAATTTCTTTCACCAGTGTCTTAAAGTTTTCTGCATACAGGTCTTTTGCCTCCTTAGGTAGGTTTATTCCTAGGCATTTTATTATTTTTGTTGCAATGGTAAATGGGAGTGTTCCCTTAATTTCTCTTTCAGATTTTTCATCATTAGTGTATAGGAATCAACAGATTTCTGTGCATTAATTTTATCCTGCTACTTTATCAAATTCATTGATTAACTGTAGTAGTTTTCTGGTAGAGTTTTAGGATTCTCTATGTATAGTATCATGTCATCTGCAAACAGTGACAGCTTTACTTTTTCTTTTCCAATTTGGATTCCTTTTATTTCTTTTTCTTCTCTGATTGCTGTGGCTAAAACTTCCAAAACTATGCTGAGTAATAATGGGGAGAGTGGGCAACCTTGTCTTGTTCCTGATCTTAGTGGAAATGTCTTCATTTTTTCACCACCAAGAATGATGTTGGCTGTGGGTTTTTTATATATGGTCTTTATTATGTTGAGGTAAGTTCCCTCTTTGCCTACTTTCTGGAAGATTTTTATTGTAAATTGTGTTGAATTTTGTCAAAAGCTTTTTCTGCATCTATTGAGATGATCTATGGTTTTTATCCTTCAATTTGTTAATATGGTGTATCACATTGATTGATTTGTGTGTATTGAAGAATCCTTGCATTCTGGCATAAACCCCACTATATCATGGTGTATGATCATTTTAATGTGCTGTTGGATTCTGTTTGCTCGTATTTTGTTGAGGATATTTTCATCTATGTTCATCAGTGATATTGGTCTGTAGTTTTCTTTTTTTGTGGCATCTTTTTCTGGTTTTGGTATCAGGGTGATGATTGCCTCATAGAATGAGTTTGGGCGTGTTCCTCCCTCTGCTGTATTTTGGAAGAGTTTGAGAAAAATAGGTGTTAGCACTTCTCTAAATGTTTGATAGATTTTGTCTGTGAAGCCATCTGGTGGTGGCTTTTTGTTTGTTGGAAGATTTTTAATAACAGTCTCAATTTCAGTGCTTGTGATTCGTCTGTTTATATTTTCTATTTCTTCCTGGTTCAGTCTTGGAAGGTTGTGCTTTTTTAAGAATTTGTCCATTTCTTCCAGGTTGTCCATTTTATTGGCATGTTGTTGCTTGTAGTCATCTCTCATGATCCTTTGTGTTTCTGTAGTGTCAAATGTTACTTCTACTTTTTCATTTCTAATTCTATAGATTTGTCTTCTCCCTTCTTTTCTTGATGAGTCTGGCTAATGGTTTATCAATTTTGTTTATCTTCTCAAAGAACCAGCTTTTAGTTTTATTGATCTTTGCTATTGTTTTCTTTGTTTCTATTTCATTTATTTCTGTTCTGATCTTTATGATTTCTTTCCTTCTGCTAACTGTGGGTTTTATTTGTTCTTCTTTCTCTAGTTCCTCTAGGTGTAAAGTTAGATTGTTTTTGAGATTTTTCTTGTTTCTTGATGTAGTATTGTATTGCTATAAACTTCCCTCTAGAACTGCTTTTGCTGCATCCCATAGGTTTTGGATCACCGTTTTTTGGTTGTCATTTTTCTCTAGGTATTTTTTGATTTCCGCTTTGATTTCCTCAGCGATCTCTTGGTTATTTAGTAATGTATTGTTTAGAGTCCATGTGTTTGCGGTTTTTACGTTTTTTCCCTGTAATTGATTTCTAATCTCACAGTGTTGTGGTCAGAAAAGATACTTGATATGATTTAAATTTTATTAAATTTACCAAGGCTTGATTTGTGACCCAAGATATACCTATTCTGGAGAATGTTCCATGTGCACTTGAGAAGAAAGTGTAATCTGCTGTTTTCAGTGGAATGTCCTATAAATATCAATTAAATATATCTGGTCTATTGTGTCACTTAAAGCTTGTATTTCCTTATTAATTTTCTCTCTGGATGATCTGTCCATTGGTGTAAGTGAGGTGTTAAAGTCCCCCACTATTACTGTTTTAATGTCAATTTCCTGTTTCATAGCTGTTAGCAGTTGCCTTATGTATTGAGGTGCTCCTGTGTTGGGTGCGTATATATTTATAACTGTTATATCTTCTTCTTGGATTGATCCCTTGATCATTATGTAGTGTCCTTCCTTGTCTCTTGTAACTTTCTTTATTTTAAAGTCTATTTTATCTGATATGAGAATTGCTACTCCAGCTTTCTTTTGATTTCCCTTTGCATGCAATATCTTTTTCCATCCCCTCACTTTCAGTCTGTATGTGTCCCTAGCTCTGAAGTGGGTCTCCTGTACACAGCATATATATGGGTCTTGTTTTTGTATCCATTCAGTGAACCTGTGTCTTTTGGTTGGAGCATTTAATCCATCCACATTTAAGGTAGTTATCAATATGTATGTTCCTATTACCATTTTCTTTATTGTTTTGGGTTTGTTTTTGTAGGTCCTTTTCTTCTCTTGTGTTTCCCACTTAGAGAAGGTCCTTTAGCATTTGTTGTAGAGCTGGTTTGGTGGTACTGAATTCTCTCAGCTTTTGCTTATCTGTCAAGTTTTTGATTTCTCCATCAAATCTGAATGAGATCCTTGTCAGATAGAGTAATCTTGGTTTTAGTTTCTTTCCTTTCATCACTTTAAATATACAGTTGCATTCCCTTCTGGCTTGTAGAGTTTCTGCTGAGAAATCAGCTGTTAACCTTATGGGAGTTCCCTTGTATGTTAGTTTTCGTTTTTCCCTTGTTGCTTTTAATAACTTTTCTTTGTCTTTAATCTTTATCAGTTTAGTTACTATGTTTCTCGCCATGTTTCTCCTTGGATTTATCCTGCCTGGGACTCTTTGTGCTTCCTGGACTTGGGTGGCTATTTCCTTTCCCATGTTAGGGAAGTTTTCGACTATAATCTCTTCAAATATTTTCTCTGGTCCTTTCTCTCTCTCTTCTCCTTCTGGGACCCCTATCATGCGAATGTTTGTGTGTTTAATGTTGTCCCAGAACTCCCTTAGGCTATCTTCATTTCTTTTCATTCTTTTTTTCTCTATTCTGTTCTGCGGCAGTGAATTCCACCATTCTGTCTTCCACGTCACTTATCCATTATTCTGCTACTGATTCCTTCTAGTGTATTTCTCATTTCAGTTATTGTATTGTTCATCTCTGTTTGTTTTTTCTTTAATTCTTCTAGGTGTTTGTTCTTTAATTCTTCTAGGTCTTTTTTAAACTTTTCTTGCATCTTCTCGATCTTTGCTCCATTCTTTTCTGAGATAGTGGATCATCTTCACTATCTTTATTCTGAATTATTTTTCTGGAAATTTGCCTATCTCCACTTCATTTAGTTGTTTTTCTGGGGTTTTATCTTGTTCCTTCATCTGGTACATACCCCTCTGCCTTTTCATTTTTTTAATCTTTCTGTGAATGTGGCTGTCGTTCCACAGGCTGCAGGACTGTAGTTCTTCTTACTTCTGTCCTACAGTGCATCCTATACGAAGAGAAGGAGTCAGCAAACCTGTTGGCCAAATCTTGCCTCTTACTTGATTTTGTAAATAAAGTTTTATTGGAACAAATCCTCCCCTGTTTGTTCTTTATTGTCATTGGCTGCTTCATGTCACTATAGCAGAGTTGTCCAAACTACAAATTCAAAAATATTTACCACCTGGTACTTCATAGACAACTTTTGCCAACTCCTGATTTAAAGTGCATCCCTATTTAGAGTAACCACATTTCAAGTGTTCAGTAGTTGTATTCTATTCTATTCTCTTTCTTCCCCTTTTGTTTTCTTCAATGTTTTGGTAGATAGAGCATATCTTTTAGAACATTTTTGAGAAAAAGTGCAGGGAAAGTAAAATGTTATAAGCCTCAAAGTGTTTATTGTACCATCAAAATAAATTCACACACCGACTAGGTAGGAATATCCAGATTGGGAGGCATTTGTACTAAATTTAAATTTTATCTTCTTAGTCTTTTGGCTTCAGTTTTGCTATTGAAAGTCTCAGACTCCTTTCTATTTCCTGGTGTTTGATTTGAGACTCTGTGAGTGGCAAGGAGCAGGGGGCAGGCATTGTTTCTCTCAGGAATCTTGTAGCATCTTTTCTTTGTCCAGAGAGTTCAGAGTTTTAACAAAGTTTAACTTGGTTTTCTATTTATAAGTATTCATTTAAATGTCCTCTTTTAGAGCCACTACCTTTACCTTGGCCTGGTGTCCCCAAAGCAAGAAACACTGTTTTGTCTTCCACAGAAAATATATCTTTCCTCTTTTTCTTCTGAAGCAGTTGTCCAACTAGGCAGAGTGGGAGAGGGAATAAATGTCTTCCATTATAAGATATTATAATGTTTTTATCCCTGCCTTCACCCCTACTATTGTGAGTACCTGCTTGCACAAGATTATGGACATTTTGTTTTTCTTTCTTTTTCTTTCTTTCTTTCTTACTTTCTTTCTTTCTTTTTTCTTCTTCCTTCCTTCCTTCCTTTATTTTGGTATATACTGAGTTGCTTTTTATTTTTTCCACTACTACCTAAGGGAATATCACTCTCTGGTCTATTATTTCCCACGCATCTCTCTGCTTTGCAGCTTCCCAAAACATTATAGTCATTTTCTTTGCTGCTATTTCATTTTAAATTTATGCTTGTAAACAAATTTTTATGTAATTTTCATGGGATATTGGGATAGAGAATGCATGTTTAATCTACCAGCTTAAATAAAAAATCCTCCAATTACTTTCCAAAACCTTATTTTCTCATATTTAAAGTGGGGATAATAATATTTACCTTACACAGTTGTTTGAAGATTAGAGACAATATTTTCATGAACAATATCTCTCACCTAGAAACTCCATAAAAATAAATCAAGTGACTGTGTTAAATGTGTTCACAATAAGACACAGTAAGAACAGAATCAGATAATGACAAAGCAGAAAGATTGTGCCACTCAACCTTCTCTTTTATAATTGAACTACAAATTCAATTGTAATTTGTACTTTTGAATCTCTTTACTTTATAAGACTATTCATTTGTACTATGCTACTAGCAATTTATATGATGACTTACAGGTAGATAAAACTCAAGCCAGTTATGAAAAAAAATAAAAAGTTTGGTGAGGCTAGAAATGTTTAAAATGTTATGGATTCTTTAAATGAATCTATAATCCTCTATTTGTATATCATTTTAATATTAATTTTTTCTCAGTGTGTTTACTTCCAAACACACCAAATACATGCAATCATTCCAAATTCCCTATTTCAGGTACAAGATCTGGGAGAGAGATGGAGCAGACATGCAAGGCTATGCTGGTGCAGGCAGCCCATAGTGGCAGTTCTTCTCTAGAGATTCTGAAACAAGTATAGACCCAGAACAAAGGCCATGTGGTGTGGTTGATAAGTGGACTAAAAAGGTGAAGAAATTGTTGATCCCTTGGAAGGACCAACAGGAAGTGCTGATCAGACAAGAAGACAGAGAGGATGTGGAGGTTGAAACAAAGATGGCAAAAGCAGAATAAAGACACTGATAACTTGCATATGGATTCAAAACAATTGTCCTGCTTTTCTGACATGGGACAGAACCAACATAGTTCATCCTTACATTTCCCCATTTTCTACTGAGTGAAATCTGAAAGATATTATATTGATTCTTCTGTTCAGAATCTTGTGAAAAACCTTTCTTAACATTTTATTGCTAGTCCTGCTCCTTTAAACCAGTCTCATTCTGTCTTCCCTGACTGGTCTTTCTTCACTACAAACTAGGTTAATTTTCTAACCATTTTACTGCATCATATAGTAAATAAGCTCCCAGGGATGACTCACTGATTATCAGAAGAAGTGTAAACTCTGTTTCATGCACAGTTTCTCAGTATTGTCATGTATTGAAGACTCTGTTTCAATATTTTAAACAAACAAAACTTGACAGATCTCAAATGTGAAAGGATGACTTTCAGAATGTACAGAGAGTCATTTTAATGTAACAGTTAAGAGTAAGGCTCTGGAAATTGATACCCTGGGTTCAGATCTCACTCCACAATTTACTACCCATATGGCCTCTGTCAAACTACTTAACTTTCTTATACCTTGATCTCTTAATCTCAAAAACTGGGTAATCACAACAGAGCCAAACTCACAGGGTTGTTTTAAGAATTTAAATGAAACACAAAAATACACATATAAAAGCTTCTTATTTTAAATGCTCAATAAATGTTAACTATTATTAATTATTGTTTAAGAAAACATTCATTGACAAATAGGCAGTATCAATTTGTATTTTATTCACCACAGATGCATCTCCATAAATTTAGAACAAGAAAATAATAGTTAATAAACATATGATGTATTTATAAAATCTGTAGAGGATGTTTAGTGCACATTTGGAATTTCAAATTGATTTCAATAATTTTCTGGTCCCTTGGGTTTTAGAACCAGTGGGTCTGGAATAATTACATTCAAGACCTTCTAATTTGCTAATCATATTACTTTTGAAATCAGTATTTTAAAATCATTTTGAAATTCTATATTCTTTTGAAAGTCTAATAAAAGCCTTAGATGATCTCCTCACCATGAAGATGCATAAACATGAATATATACAAAATTAGATATTCTGATTTCACTAAATGAGTTAATACAGACATAGCACTTGGAATAATCTCTGAAACATAGTCAGTACATTAAAAGATATGCATTAATTATAATTTTATGTTTATAAGACTGTGTGAAGGCATTTCCATGACATTCTTCTCATGAGAAAAAAAAAGAAAAAGAAAAGAAAAATATCCCCCAAACAATTAGAAGAATAAAATGGACTCATGTTGAAATTTCAATGAAACTAGGAATTACACATAATGTCCTCATAATGTTCAAGCAAGAGCTGCCAGATGTACTGAAAATTACATGAAAGTGTGGAGAGACAGGTGACATTACATCTACAGTGGAAGATCTCGCACAAATGTGGAATCTGAGCACAGTTTTCTAGAGTAGATAGCTTGCCTTGAAGGGTCAAATTTACATTATCTTTAGAACAATGGCAATGGGGTCTTTGCTCCAACAGTAAAACCTTTTTTTAACTCCATTTCACATGATGAAGAAGCAGAGGAGTCCAACGTGATGAAGTACACAGAGAAGTCATTTTAGTAGGATGCTGTCTCTCTGTGAAGCATGTCATATAAAAGAAATGTTATCCCTTTGAGTAACCATGCAGCTACTGATCTCTATTGACTGGGAAGAAGTTAAAGCCAAATCAATGAAAGCAAGATAACTATATGTTGTGTGGAGCTTCACTGTAATCTAGATCGTATTTCTTCTGGCTTAGAATACTTCCCTGGCTTATTCTTACAAACCTGTTGCAAATAGTTGATACAAAATATAAATTTTATTTAATGGTGAGAAATACTAAAATAGGCAACAATACAATGTACAAAGACACTACTTGTAACACTAAAAGGGAATAGGAGGTTAGATACATAATGAAAGCAGAGAAGAACACTCAACACACAAAAATATAAATCATCAGCAAGCAGATGAAAGGGGTGACCACACATAAATTCAAAAAGATGGGGAGATACAAGATAATGGTAGGGGATTAAAAGGCACAGATTATTATGTATAAAATAAATTAAGCTATGGATATATTATACAGAAAAGGGAATATAGCTAATATTTTATAATAACTTTAAAAAAGTATAATCTATAAAAATATTGAAATAATATGTTGTACACCTAAAACTAATATAATATTGTAAATCAACTATTTGTCAATAAAAATAAGTAGGTAACTAAATCAAAATTATGTAAACTTTAAAAAAGGATGAGATAAAGGATAAAGGATTAAGATAAAATCAGAGGTGTTCAAAGTTTGGGATGATAGTGCAAAATAACAGCAAGACATGATTCAGGATCTGACACCTCAGTTAAAACAATGAAAAGTAAAAAAAAAAAAGAAAAAGGGTGAAAAAAGAAAAATATATAAATCATGCCAGAAACAAATTCTATGTAAGAAGTAACATAAAGAAAAAGTAGACACTGCTGAGAGCAGTTAGGGATATACAAAATAGAATGTAGAAAAGAAAAAAGAAAGAAAAATTAAGGGAAAACAAACAGGAAATTAAAAGAAAATATAAATATTTATTAGGAAAGACAAAAGAGATGCCACTTTTACACAACTATGTCCTTTTGAAATAAAAGAAGCAAATTTGGAAAGTTCCAAGATAGGTAGAATCCAAGAAAAGTTTCCAAAATTAAAAGACCTAAACCTAGGCATTGAAGGAAACATCATTTTCCTAAAGAAAACCAAAGATTAAAAAAATGATCATTAATGTAGTACATCCTTGAAAAATCAATGGCTGTTTAAAATAACTGACTTTTGCAGGGTGTTGAAGACTTAATCCCCATTAATTCAGAATGTGACTGTATTTGGAGATAAGACTTTTAAAAATGTACAGTAGTAAATAAACTATACTCCAGTAAAAATTTTTAAAAAATAAAAATAAAAGGATGCATACTAATAGAGGGATAACTGTGTGAAGAAGCAATAAAAGAATCACCAACTACAAGCCAAGGAGAGTGGAGTCAGAAGACATAAACCCTGCTGGAACCTTACCTTTGAAATTCCAGCATCCAGAACAAGGAGAAAAGAAATGTCTCTTAGTTAAGCCACTCAGTCTCTGGTATTTTGTTATGGCATTCCTAGCAAACTAATACCAGAATATTTAAGGCAAAATAAAATATCAAGCTATGTGGAAGATTAAAAAAAATATCTGAGGTAGGTCTTAGACTTCTACAGTAATATTAAAATTTAGGCAGCATTTGTACAATATCTCAGTTCTAGGGGACAGAGTGGTTCAAGAATTTTATAGCCAATAAAACTGCCACAAGTTAAATACAACACATGAATATTTATAAATATAAGAGAACTCAGACAATATAGTTTGCATAAACACTTTATTTAAAAACTACTATAGAATATAATTTAATTAACAAAAACACTGGGTGCTTAATTAACACTGAAATATCTCTCTGAGAGCAATACATTGATTTAAATTTATAATTAAGTCTAAATTTTTTGTGGGATTTATATTTATAGAACAGAATCAATACATTAGAAACTACATGGGTGTAGAAATAATATGACTAATAATAGGTAGGAGAGGAAGGAAGAATGTATACTGGGAGCATTATAAACCACAGTGACATTTTCAAGTTTAATATGAGGGGTCAAAATGTAATTTAAAGAATATAAACCAAATATTAGATATACTAATGTAAAAAGTGAAGAACTAAGAAAAATAAAATAATGAACTAAAATGTATGGTGATACTGAGAGGAGGAGGATGGGGAGATGCACAAAACTGTAAAGTATACTGATATATACATTGCTCAGGTTAGAAAGTCAAGGGTTACTACCAAAGATAAAAGAGGATCAGATAAATTGTAGACAGCTGCGGTTAAAGTAGTAATGGCTAGAAAAGCTTAAAAAATTTTTTAAATTATGAGAAAAAAAATCTTATGTATAGAAAATCAATAGCAAAACAGGAA
Source organism: Balaenoptera musculus (assembly GCF_009873245.2). Classification (NCBI taxonomy): domain Eukaryota; kingdom Metazoa; phylum Chordata; class Mammalia; order Artiodactyla; family Balaenopteridae; genus Balaenoptera; species Balaenoptera musculus. The sequence continues at coordinate 8,366,797 of NC_045791.1, forward strand.
ATGAAAATACCAACCATATCAATAATCATATTAAGTGCAAATGGACTATAGACCCATTAAAAGTTAGACAGTATCTAGCTAGGTAAAACAAAGATCCAAATATAAGCTGCCTTCAAGAGACAAACCTTAGACTCAAGGAACAGAATAGTGTATATTATAGAAACAGTAATCATATGAGAAATAAGGTGGATGCATTAGCATGAAACAAAATAGACTTAAGAAAAAAAAGAAAAAGAAGTATCGCTAGTGACATAGAGGAACTTTCCTAAAAGAGTTAATACATTAGAAAGACACAGCAAGTATAAATGTACATAGGCCTGATAACAAAATATATGAGCATCAAAATACATGAAACAAAAATGAGAGGGATTGAAAGAAGAAAGAGACAAAACAAGGATAACATTTGGAGATTTCAATACATGACAACCAATAATTGATATGACAACTAAACAGAAAATTAGCAAGGGCATAGAAGAGCTTAACAACACTATTACCAACTTGACCTAACTTATATAAAATGTTGAATCCAATGCAGAATATGCAGTATTTTTAAGCATACATGGAACATCTTCTAGGATAGACCATATGTTAGGCCACAAACAAGTAAATTTTAAAATATTGAAGTCATACAAATTATGCTCTCTGACCACAGCAGACTTAAATTAGAAATCAATAATGAAAAGAAATATGGGAGATTCTCAAATATTTTGAAATTAAATTATCCTCTTCTAAATAACCAATGGGTCAAGAAAAAATTCCAAGGGAATTTAAAAAGTATTTTGAATTAATGGTAACAAAAATAGAATATATCAACCTATATAGACAACAGGCCAAGTAGTACTTAGAAGAAAATTTATATTGCAAATGCTTAGATGGGAAGAAAGAAAAGGCTTGAATCAGTTAGCTAAGCCACTATCAGGAGAAACTAGAAAATGGAAGAATACTAAACACAAAGCAAGCAAAAAAATAAATAATATAGAGCAGAAATCAATGTTTGCTTTTTTTTTTTTAAAGAAAATGCAGCAACTTCCCTGGTGGTGCAGGGGTTAAGAATCTGCCTTCCTATGCAGGGGATGCAGGTTCAATCCCTGGTCGGGGAACAAAGATCCCATATGTAGTGGGACAACTAAGCCCACGTGCTCTAGAGCCTATGCAGCACAGCTAGAGAGACTGAGAGCTGAAACTACTGAGCCCACACTCTCTGGAGCCCGTGCACCACAACTAGAGAGAAGCCCACACACCCCAGTGAAGAGCCCGTGTGCCACAACAAAAGATTCTGCGTTCTGTAACTAAGACCCAATGCAGCCAACTAACTAACTAACTAACTAAATAAATAAATAAAAGAAAATAGAACACAAGGGAGAAAGTCTATGAAATTTTAAAAATTGGTTCTCTGAAAATAACAACAAAATTCATAAGCCTGAAGCTATATCAGGGGTCAGCCAACTATGTCCACCCTGGCTTGTGGACTGTTTTCTACAAAAAAAAAATAAAATAAAAATTATTGGAGCACAGCAATGTACATTTATGTATTGTCTATGGCTGCTTTCACACTACATTAACAGGGTTAATTAGTTGCACTAGACACTCTATGACCTGTAAGTCATAAAACATTTATTATCTAGTTCTTTACAGAAAAAGTGTGCCAACAGTCAGTGTGATACAGACTGACCAAGACAACAGAAAAACAGACAGAAATTATCATAATTAGGAATAAAAAAAATGTAACTATTACCAACCCTTCAGAATATTGAATATGGGAAAAAATAGATCAACAAAGTAGACAATTTAGATGAAATCAATAAATTCTAGGAAGACAAAAGTTACCAAAACTGACTCAAGACTATAGGAAAGTAGAAAGAAAAATAATAAATAGAAAACAAACAAATTGAATTAATGATTAGAAATATTCCCCCAAAGGGAGGCTTAGACACAGATTGCTTCAGTGTTATATTCTGCCATCTGTTTAAAGAAGAGATACCAATCATTCACAAACACTTTAAATTAATAAGAGAACATTTTCCAACTTATTCTATGAGGCCAGTTACCCTGATACAAGCCAGACAAAGATATCACAACCAAAGGAGACTATGACTAATATCTCTTATGAACATAGACACAAAAATCTTTAACAAAATAGTAACAAAAACATATAAAAAGAATTTTGTACCATGATCAAGTAGAAATTATCTTAGGAATGCAAAGTTGGTTTAACAGCTGAAAATCAGTTAATGTAATACATAAAGTTAATATAATAAAAGGCAGGAAAAATACCACTTGAATATCTCAATTAATGCCGAAAAATTGACACTAGTTTATACAAACTTATAATAATACTCTTAAAAAACTAGAAATATAAGGGAAGTTGTTTAACCTCCTAAAGACTATCTATGAAAATCCGATAGCTAAAATTTTACTTAATGGTGAAAGACTGAATGTTTTTCCCCTAATATCAGCAAGAAGCTAGGGATACCTGCTCTTGCTACTTTTGGTCAATATTGTGCTGTGGTTCTAGGCAGTGAAATAATGTTGAAGGAAGAAAGGAAGGAAAGGAAGGAGGGAGAGAGGAGAGAAAGTCATCACTATAGGAAAGAAAAAAAACTCTATTCACAAATGACATAATTTTGTAAGTAGAAAATACTAATACACTAATGAGAAAAAATGCTTTAAAAAAACAAGTTTATTATAGTAGCAGGATATAGTATGAATATATAAAATTAATTTTATTTCTAAACATTATCAGTGAATAATCCAAAAATAAAATTAAGGAAACAATTCCATTCAAAATAGCCTCCAAAAAGAAAAAAAAATACTTGAAAATAAATTTAATAAAATAAGATCTAAATGAAAAACTCCAAAACATTGCTGAGAGAAATTTAAAATAAAAGTAAATGAAAAATATTTTTATGTTCATGAATTAGAAGACTAAAAATTTCAAAATCAACAATTCTCTCCAAAACAATCCACAAATTCAATGCACTCCATATCAAAATATTAAACGCATTTTTTGCAAAAGTTGACAAACTGATTCTAAAATATATGAGACATTATGAGTCACCTGAAAAAACCAAACAATTTTGAAAAAGTAAAACAAATTTGAAGAATTACACTACACAGTTTTCATGCATAAAACAATTATTTTGTTCAAGAAAAAGTGGTCTTGATATAAAGTTAAACATATAAATCAATGGGACAGAATTGAACTCTTACAATCGATTTTTGACACAGGTGCCAAGACAATGCAATTGGAAAAAGACAGTATTTTTAACAAATGATATTGGTATAATTATATGCACATGCATAAACAATTACTTAGATCTTTATGTCACCGAATTAATTCAACATAGAACACAGACCAACATAAAAATAAAATTTCCAGAAGAAAACATATGAGATCATGTTCTGACCTTGCATTTGACAAAGAGTTCTTAGAAACAACACAATTTATAAAAGAAAAATTCCATAAATTAAACTACATAATAATGAAAGAAAAAAGTTTGTTTCAAAAGACACCATGAATAAAATGAAAAGGCAAACCACAGCCTCCTAAGAATGGGGGAAAATATTTTCAAATTATATATCTGACTTGTATCAAGAGTATATAAAATCTTACAATTCAATAACCAAAACAACAACCCAATTAAACAGTGAACAAATGATTTGAATAGAGATTTCACCAATGTAGATACACAGATGGCTAATGATCACATGAGATGATGACCCAAATCAATATTCATTACAAAAATGTTAATTGAACTGCAGTGAGTTACAGCTATATATCAACTATAATGCCTTTCATAAAAAAGACAGAAAATACAAAGTGTTGGAAGGGAGATAGATAAACTGTAACCTTCATGCATTGCTGGTAGGAATGTAAAATGGTACAACTACAATGGAAAACATTTGATAATTTTTCAAAGGTCTAAACATAAATTTTCATTTCTACTTTTAGGAATTTACTTGGTGGGGGCAGGGGTGGATATGTCCACAAAAAGGCATGCACACAGATTTCATAGCAGCATTATTCATTGTAGTCAAAAACTAGAAAATGGATAAACAAAATGTGGCCTATTCATACAATAACAATGAACCAACTCCTGATCTACTATAACATAGATACATTTCAAAAATATTATAAATGAAAAATGCTAGACATAAAAGTGTTGACATAAAGCTTCTACTGTATTGATATGGAATCATTTCTTTAGCTGGGTGGTGTGGGTAAATTGTTGTTCAATATGTTTGTTAATACATCATTTTGTTTAAAGTATTTCATAATATTTTTAAAAATACAAATTTTAAAATAGGAGTAAATTTAATGAGAAATACAGTAGAGCTATACAAACACAACTTCAAAATTCTATTCTGAGGAACAAAAAATGAAAAAAAATAAGGCATACTCACTCCTTACATAAGAAAACAATATCATAAAGTTTCCCATTTTTCCTAAATCCATATACACGTGTAATGAATTCCTAATTAAATTGACAGCAGGATTTTTAAAGAACTAGAGTAACTATTCCTAACCAATATAAATAAATAAAAGCTCAGCTCGTTAATAAGCAGGAAAAGTATGGCTATAATAGAAGAGTTGTGAGCAGAAATTAGCCCTGGCTGATACCAACAGCAACTATATAGCTACAGTAATTAAAAATAGGATGCTAATCTATAAATAAATAAAACACTAGAGGAACAAATGTAAAGTCCAGAAATATACTTAAATAAATACAGAAATTGAGTCTATGAAAGTGATAATGAAATTTTAGTGTCCTAAAGATACTTTACCAAATAAATGATGTTGAGACATTGCATAGACATCACACAGCAAAATTAATTCCAGATAGAACAAAATTTAAACGTGGAAAATAAAATTATCTAATATTTTAGGTAAAAATGTTTTTTTATGATCTAACATGAACTTTCAAAATATAACAGAAACTCAAAATTATTGAAGTTTTATAAATTTGAATTTTAAAAAGCATTTTGCACATTTAAAAACCACAAAGTCAAAAGATAAATTAAAACTCCAGGGAAATCTTTGTAATACATAGTACAGATGTGTGGATAACATCTTTAATAAATAAACAGCCTTATGAGTTATTAGGATAATTTAATGAACCTCTTAGGAAAATGGCAAATGATGTGAATAAACAGGTTAAAGAATGAAACACGAATGGTGTTAGGTACCTGAAAAATGCCCAGTTTCACTCAAAATAAGAAATGTTCAGGGCTTACCTGGTGGCGCAGTGGTTGAGAATCTGCCTGCCAATGCAGGGGACACGGATTTGAGCCCTGGTCTGGGAAGATCCCACATGCCACGGAGCAACTAAGTCCATGTGCCACAACTACTGAGCCTGCGCGTCTGGAGCTTGTGCTCCGCAACAAGAGAGGCCGCGACAGTGAGAGGCCCGCGCACCGCGATGAAGAGTGGCCCCCACTCGCTGCAACTAGAGAAAGCCCTCGCACAGAAACGAGGACCCAACACAGCCAAAAATAAATAAATAAATAATTTTTTTTTAAAAAGAAATGTTCAAATTAATATTATAATGGAATATCAGTTTCGCTTAGAGTAATAAATTTCAAACAAGTTTATAATACACTTCATGGTTTGATAGAGAAACAGAAATTCTCTTATGTTCCTGAAGTGTAACATGGTAACTCCCTGTTGGGGCAATTTAGCAACATTTATACACTTTTAAAATGCACATAAACTTTAACACAGCACTTGGATTTCCATGAATGTGTCCTGCTAATACGATATGCATAATAACAAAGGTACAGGTTGCATATTGAGTATATATGTGTATTAGCAAAAATGAAAGCAATCTAAATGTCCATCAATAAACTACTGGCTTTAATAAATGCTGGAGAGGTTGTAGAAAAAAGGGAACCCTCTTGCACTGTTGGAGGAAATGTAAATTGATACAGACACTATGGAGAACAGTATGGAGGTTCCTCAAAAAGTTAAAAATAGAACTACCATACGACCCAGAAATCCCACTACTGGGCATATACCCTGAGAAAACCATAATTCAGAAAGAGTCATGTACCAAAATGTTCATTGCCACTCTATTTACAATAGCCAGGACATACAAGCAACCTAAGTGTCCATCGATAGATGAATGCATAAAGAAGATGTGGTATATATACACAATGGAATATTACTCAGTCATTAAAAGAAGCAAAACTGAGTTATTTGTAGTGAGGTGGATGGACCTAGAGTCTGTCATACAGAGTGAAGTAAGTCAAAAAGAGAAAAACAAATACCATATGCTAACACATGTATATGGAATACAAAAAAAAAAAAAAAAGGTTCTGATGAACGTAGGGCCAGGACAGGAATAAAGATGCAGATGTAGAGAATGGACTTGAGGACATGGGGTGTGGGAAAGGTAAGCTGGGACGAAGTGAGACAGTGGCATTGACATATATATACTACCAAATGTAAAATAGATAGCTATTGGGAAGCTGCTGCATCACACGGAGTTATCAGCTCAGTGCTTTGTGACCACCTAGAGGGGTGGATGGGGAGGATGGGAGGGAGATGCAAGAGGGAGGAGATATGGGGATATATGTATACATATAGCTGATTCACTTCGTTGTACAGCAGAAACTAACACAACATTGTAAAACAATTATACTCCAATAAAGATGTTAAATAAATAAATAAATAAATAAATAAATAAATAAATAAATAAATAAATAAACTACTGGTCTAAAGATTGTATGACAAATATATGTAACTAGATATCATGCTGCTGTGGGGAAGACTGAGAAATCCACATTCTGGTGTGGATGGATCTCCAAGGTCTACAATAGAAATTAAAAATAAAACAGGGGATAGCACTATTAGTATAATATGCAACATTGGTTTAAAACATACATTTCATATTCTATGCATAGAATATCCCTGGATGGACACAGGAAACCAATAGCAAGGGGTACCTTCATAGGAGTGAGGTTTCAGGGATGGTCAAGAAGCTTGGAAGGATACATATATTTTACTATATACCTATTTGAATAGTTCAAATATAACTTATGCAAGAAATTAATTTAAAACTATGCAGGATGGATGATAGAATGGGATGCTTGGTCTCCTGTTTTTTTTTTTTTTTTTTTCAGTCTCCTGTTTTTGATTACAATTCTTAGACTAAGAACAAAACAAGATTTGCCAAATATTCCAAAGCAAAGTGCTAGACCAATGATGAAGGAGTTATCTTAATTTATATGGCCATTTATTTATTAAAGATGATACTATTTATCTGTAGTATTTATTGCAAAGGTTTACCCAGTTTTTCATTTGTCTTTGACTTTGTTTTTCCAGAAGAGTGGCAGCTATTAGGCGTTAGGTGTTTTTCAAAGTGTTGTTAGCATGCTGTATGGCCTCTCATCTCCCACAAACCCTCTTGAACAACACAATGGGCGATTTCCCTGCACCTTGATACCCATGTGGGGAGCTCCAAGGAAAACCTCCCAGAACTTCACCTTTACCCTTTGGAGTTCTGGAGTGTGAAGTAATGCCATACAGAATCTTGAAGAAGTCTGTTTTTGCGAGGATGACTCAAGATTCTGAAGGGGCCTTCTCGGGAGCAAGCAGCATTTCTAACTATTTTGGGCAAAGGTAAACGTTTGTTTTATAATGGGCTGGTTTTGTATCCCACAGATGGCAACTTGACTGGGTCATGTTGAATAGAACTTGCATTTTGAAAAGAACTAAGTCATCTTGAAAAGAGGGATATTTGATAGTTAACCTTAGCAGAAATTGCCTGATGAGACAGGCTTTTAGGCCCGGGAGCTCACAGGGTACATTTGTAGCCATCACAGAAGAGGTCAAGAAGCTACACTTTTCAGGGAACTCCAGCACCCATGAAGCAAAAAGAATCCTCAATCAGAATCCGGTCTGCATAGCAGATTCTATCTGTTCCAACCATATTGCCAGGAGCCAACCAGGAAACAAACCAAAAGGGAATTGGAGATCCTGATAGGAGGCAATGAAGAGCCCAGAGGGCTAACAATAGTGAAAGTCATTAACACCTCTAGGGGCACTGGATGGAGTCTGGGATGTTGAGCCCAAGATCCTGGGTCACGAGGCAGACACTAGAACCCTGGGGGGCCTATTAAACAGGAGATGGGGCTACAGAAGAAATGTCACCTGCGACAAAGAGAAGGGAAAGAAATACCATGGTTTTCCCCTTTTTCTTGGTCTTAATATTTTTCCAGTGCTTTCCATTGGCCAAGACCTGCCAGAGGTCATCCTCTTACTGGATGTGCTGTCACCAAGTGTTGGCTACCCTGAACTTCAGAGCAGAGGGGAAGGTGGAGGAGTGTATGTGAGACAAAAGTGCCCAAAACAACCACAGCAGTCAGAAAAGACCTTTCCTGTGGTACCCAGTACATGGGGGAGAGAGAAGAATCACAAGGTAGAAAACAGAGAAGAAACCAGCTATTTTCATCCATATCCTTCTCACCTCCAAACCCCCTGCCCACACAAAACCTTTACTCAGGGAGTCTATCATGTGTAATATTAGGCAGCCTGGCAAGAATGGCCCAAGTCAATTTCACACCCTCCCAAGGGCTCACACTGTTGCGGAATCCTGGCCTCTGTGCACCTACACTGAATTGAATCTCAGAGACAGAGTTTTGGGTGAAGCAGAAAAGAAGAGCTCTATTGCTTTGCCAAGCAAAGGAGGATACAGCAGGGTAATGCCCTCAAAATGTGTCCCATCCTGGAGCGGGTAGTGAGGAGTCTTATAGTAATGTTTTAAGGAGCAGGGTGTGATCAGCACATGGTGAGGTAATCAGGAGTCAGCATCATCAGCCTTCTGGTTCCAACCAGTCTAGGGTCTATGTTTTTGAGGTCAGTAGTTTTCATCTGGTGGGGGACTGCTTCCTGTAAAAACAACTTAGGAATCTCTGTCAGGCCTTTATATGTATCCCTCAGGGAAATGGGAATTCAGTGACTCTGCATGTGGCTGACTTATAGTCGAAATTGTTACCAGTTTCCCAGCCCAAAAGCTATTCTTTGTTTCTACATCTTCACCTTTTCTAATCATTACCTCCTGAGTCAGCCTTTTACTTCAAAAACAAGGACACAGGGGCTTGTACATGGTTTCAAAACTACACCAAATGCAGGGTCTGAGACACAGACTTGTTCTAGTCACTACACAGCCTACCAGCAATAATAATATTTTTCCTAACAAAAGAAGGTAGAGTTAGGATTTTTATGGATTCTGTTTCAAATCTGGCTCTGTTTTTGTCAACATTCACGGTTTTATTCAAGTTGTTTAAACTCTCAGAAATGAAATGCCCTTGTCTGGCATGGGGATAGCCATGCCAATCATTTAGGCTTTCACAAGGTTCATGCTCCCATCTGGGACCAGGAAGATGCCTGACAGCAATTGGTATCTTTCCACAATTTCATTAATTGGAATATTCTAAATCTCCTCTCCATCTGTGAGAAACTCAACTATTGGATAAAACCCACTTCGTCTCTTTTTTGAGATTAAATCTCTGTCTGTGATGAGTCCTGTTTATCCATCCATCTCTTTTCACCATGCTCATTCTTTAGTGGCCACATGGTAGTTATTCAATATATTAAATATGAAGGATATGGAGGATGAACAGGGCCGGCGGTGACTTCACACACACAGTAGGCTCCAATCTGCATAAGATGATTGGAACCAAGTCTAGTGCATGGTAAGCACTAGAGAGAGCTTGGATATTGTGATCCTTTGGATGTACAGATAAGCTTTTAAATATCCCATTAAGTAATTAATATTCACTCAGGTGTGGTTTGTTACTGGGGAAGTTTTCTACTATTTATTTGTACTCATTCATTCGTTCATTCATTCATTTTTAAAGGTAACTTTCCACTACATTTATTAACACAGGAAAATTCATATGCACACAAATAATTGGCAAAATTCAGTCCCTCAAATACTTCAGATAGGCCTAATCTATTTTCCAGATGGTTTTCCTACAATAGATGATAGACATCTGTATTAAAATAAACACAAACTGAATTGAATCCTCTGGGAAAATGGAAATCTTATCTATAGATATGTATCTGTATGTATTAAAAAAGTACCCTTGCAGTGCTAATTCAGCAACACATATACTAATATTGGAACAATACAGAGAAAAGTAGCATGGGCCCTGTGTAAGGATGACATGCAAATTCGTGAAGCCCCTTATTTTTAGGACCTAGAAGAAAAAGAGCAAACAAACAATGATGAACAACACAATAAATGAAATTAAAAATTCTCTAGAAGGAATCATAGCAGAATAAATGAAGCAGAAGAACAGATAAGTGACCTGGAAGATAAAATAGTGGAAATAACTACCGCAGAGCAGAATAAAGAAAAAAGAATGATAAGAATTGAGGACAGTCTCAGAGATTTCTGGGACAACATTAAATGCACCAACATTCAAATAATAGGGGTCCCAGAAGAAGAAGAGAAAAAGGAAGGGACTAAGAAAATACTTGAAAAGATTATAGTTGAAAACTTCCCTAATATGGGAAAGGAAAGAGTCAATCAAGTCTAGGAAGTGAAGAGAGTCCCATACAGGATAAATACAAGGAGAAACAAGCCAAGACACATATTAAACAAACTATCAAAAATTAAATACAAAGAAAAAATATTAAAAGCAGCAAGGGAAAAGCAACAAATAATATACAAGGGAATCCCCATAAGGTTAACAGCTGATTTTTCAGCAGAAACTCTGCAAGCCAGAAGGAAGTGGCAGGACATATTTAAAGTCATGAAAGGGAAGAACCTACAACCAAGATTACTCTACCCAGCAAGGATCTCATTCAGATTTGATGGAAAAATTAAAACCTTTACAGAGGAGCAAAAGCTAAGAGAATTCAGCACCACCAAACCAGTTTTAATAACAAATGCTGAAGGAACTTCACTAGGCAGGAAACACAAGAGAAGGAAAAGACCTAAATAACAAACCCAAAATAATTAGGAATATGGTAATAGGAACATACATATAGATAATTACCTTAAATGTAAATGGATTAAATGCTCCAACCAAAAGACATAGACTGGCTGAATGAATACAAAAACAAGACCTGTATATATGCTGTCTACAAGTGACCCACGTAAGACTTAGGGACATATACAGACTGAAAGTGAGGGGATGGAAAAAGATATCCCATGCAAATGGAAATCAAAAGAAAGGTGGACTAGCAATTCTCATCAGACAAAATAGACTTTAAAATAAAGACTATTACAAGAGACAAAGAAGGGCACTACATAATGATCAAGGGATCAATCCAAGAAGAAGATATAACAATTGTAAATATTTATGCACCCAACATAGGAACACCTCAATACACAAGGCAAATGCTACCAGCCATAAAAGGGAAAATCGACAGTAACACAATCATAGTATAGGGGACTTTAACACCCCACTTTCACCAATGGACAGATCATCCAAAATGAAAATAAATAAGGAAACACAAGCTTTAAATGACACATTAAACAAGATGGACTTAATTGATATTTACAGGACATTCTATCAAAAAACAATAGAATACACTTTCTTCTCAAGTGCTCATGGAACATTCTCCAGGAAAAATCATATATTGGGTCACAAATGAAGCTTTGGTAAATTAAAGAAAATTGAAATAGTATCAAGTATATTTCCTGACAGCAGCAATATGAGACTAGATATCAATTACAGGAAACATCTGTAAAAAATAAAAACACATGGAGGCTAAACAATACACTACTAAATAACCAAGAGATCATTGAAGAAATCAAAGAGGAAATCAGAAAATACCTAGAAACAAATGACAATGGAAATACGATGACCCAAAACTTAATGGGATGCAGAAAAAGCACTTCTAACAGGGAAGTTTATAGCAATACAATCCTACCTCAAGAAGCAAGAAACATCTCAAATAAACAACCTAACTTTACACCTAAAGCAATTAGAGAAAGAAGAACAACAACAAAAAAAAACCCAAGTTAGCAGAAGGAAAGAAATAAAGATCAGATCAGAAATAAATGCAAAAGAAATGAAGGATATGATAGCAAAGATTAATAAAACTAAAAGCTGGTTCTTTGAGAATATAAACAGAATTGATAAACCATTAGCTAGACTCATCAAGAAAAAAAGGGAGAAAACCCAAATCAATAGAATTAGAAATGAAAAAGGAGAAGTAACAACTGACACTGCAGAAATACAAAGGATCATGACAGATTACTACAAGCAACTATATGCCAATAAAATGGACAACCTGGAAGAAATGGACAAATTCTTAGAAATGCACAGCCTGCCGAGGCGGAACTAGGAAGAAATAGAAAATATAAACAGACCAATCACAAGTAAGAAATTGAAACTGTGATTTAAAAACTTCCAACAAGATAAAGCCCAGGACCAGATGGCTTCACAGGCGAATTCTATCAAACATTTAGAGAAGAGCTAACACCTATCCTTCTCAAACTCTTCCAAAATATAGCAGAGGGAGGAACACTCCCAACTCATTCCATGAGGCCACAATAACCTTGATACCAAAACAGACAAAGATGTCACAAAAAAAGAAAACTACAGGCCAGTATCCCTGATGAACATAGATGCAAAAATTGTCAACAAAATACTAGCAAACAGAATCCAACAACACATTAAAAGGATCATATGCCATGATCAAGTGGGGTTTATCCCAGGAATGCAATATCCAATGATATATGCAAATCAATCAATGTGATACACCATATTAACAAATTGAAGGATAAAACCTTATGATAATGTCAACAGAGGCAGAAAAAGCTTTTGACAAAATTCAACACCCATTTATGATAAAAACACTCCAGAAAGTAGGCATAGAGGGAACTTACCTCAACATAATAGAGGCCATATATGACAAACCCACAGCCAACATCATTCTCTATGTTGAAAAACTGAAACCATTTCCACTAAGATCAGGAACAAGACAAGGTTGCCCATTCTCACCACTATTATTCAACATAGTTTTGGAAATTTTAGCCACAGCAATCAGAGAAGAAAAATAAATAAAATAAATCCAAATTGGAAAAGAAGAAGTAAAACTGTCACTGTTTGCAGTTGACATGATACTATACATAGATAATCCTAAAGATTCTACCAGAAAAATACTAGAGCTAATCATTGAATTTGGTAAAGCAGCAGGATACAAAATTAATGCACAGAAATCTCTTGCATTCCTATACACTAATGATGAAAAATCTGAAAGAGAAATTAAGGAAACACTCCCATTTACCATTGCAACAAAAAGAATAAAAAAATACCTAGGAATAAACCTACCTAAGAAGACAAAAGACCTGTATGCAGAAAGCTATAAGACACTGTTGAAAGAAATTAAAGATGATACAAACAGATGGAGAGATATATCATGCTCTTGGAATGAAAGAATAAATATTGTGAAAATGACTATACTACCCAAAGCAATCTACAGATGCAATGCAATCCCTATCAAACTACCAATGGCATTTTTCTCAGAACTAGAGCAAAAGATTTCACAATTTCTATGGAAACACAAAACGACCCTGAATAGCCAAAGCAATCTTGAGAAAGAAAAATGGAGCTGGAGGAATCAGGCTCCTGGACTTCAGACTATACTACAAAGGTACACTAATCAAGACAGTATGGCACTGGCACAAAAAAAGAAATATAGATCAATGGAAAGGATAGAAAGCCAGAGACAAACCCATTCACATATTGTCACCTTATCTTTGATAAAGGAGGCAAGGATATACAGTGGAGAAAAGACAGCCTCTTCAATAAGTGGTGCTGGGGAAATTGGACAGCTATATGTAAAAGAATGAAATCAGAACACTCCCTAACACCATACACAAACATAAACTCAAAATGGGTTAAAGATCTAAATGTAAGGGCAGACACTATAAAACTCTTAGAGGACAACATAGGCAGAACACTCCATGATATAAATCACAGCAAATCCTTTTTGACCCACCTCCTAGAGAAATGGAAATAAAAACAAAAATAAACAAATGGGACCTAATGAAACTTAAAAGCTTTTGCACAGCAAAGGAAACTATAAGCAAAGTGAAAAGACAACCCTCAGAATGGGAGGAAATATTTACAAATGAAGCAACTGACAAAGGATTAATCTCCAAAATATACAAGCAGCTCATGCAGCTCAATATCAAAAAAAAACAACCCAATCCAAAAGTGGGCAGAAGACCTAAAGAGACATTTCTCCAAGAAGATATACAGATTGCCAACAAACACATGAAAGGATGTTCAACATCACTAATCATTAGAGAAATGCAAATCAAAACTACAATGAGGTAATACCTCACGCTGGTTAGAATGGGCACCATCAGAATATATATGACCCATAAATGCTGAAGAGGGTGTGGAGGAAAGGGAACCCTCTTGCACTGTTGGTGGGAATGTAAATTGATACAGCCACTATGGAGAACATTATGGAGGTTCCTTAAAAAACTAAAAATAGAACTACCATATGACTCAGCAATCCCACTACTGGGCATATACCCTGAGAAAACCATAATTCAAAAAGAGTCATGTACCACAATGTTCATTGCAGCACTATTTACAATAGCCAGGACATGGAAGCAACCTTTGTGTCCATCAACAGATGAATGGATAAAGAAGATGTGGCACATATATACAATTGAATATTACTCATCCATAAAAAGAAACGAAATTGAGTTATTTGTAGTGAGGTGGATGGACCTAGAGTCTCTCATACAAAGTGAAGTAAGTCAGAAAGAGAAAAACAAATACCGTACGCTAACACATATATATGGAATCTAAAAAAAAAAAAAAAAAATTTCTGAAGAACCTAGGAGCAGGGCAGGAATAAACAGACGTAGAGAATAGACTTGAGGAAACGTGGAGGGTGAAGGGTAAGCTGGGGTGAAGTGAGAGAGTGGCACTGACATATATACACTACCAAATGTAAAATAGATAGCTAGTGGACAGCAGCCGCATAGCACAGGGAGATCAGCTTGGTGCCTTGTGACCAGCTAGAGTGGTGAGATAGGGAGGGTGGGAGGGAGACGCAAGAGGGAGGGGATATGGGGATATATGTGTACCTATAGCTGATTCACTTTGTTATACAGCAGAAACTAACACAAAATTGTAAAGCCATTATACTCCAATAAATTTGTTAAAAAACAAATGTACCCTTGTATATACACTATCTTTGTGTACCTTCCTTCCTTACATACTAAATACTAGAAAATTAACATTTGTCTATGTAACATATATCTTTTATTTTTTGCAAAAAAGGAAACAAATAAATGTATGTTTTAATATGTGTTTGACATGTTTTCTTTACTATGTGTTCTTACAAAAAATTTGGTATCTGATTTGCTTCATAAAGTGTATGTAATCCTGGCACATGCTGTCCTTTGCATGATATGTAGGTTGCAAAGGAGAGAAATCAATTACAAATCCGTCTACCCTGGCAGATGCCCTCACCTTAGTGAGCCTTCAGCTACAAATTGACACTCTCCTACTTCACATCTTTTATATTTGGCTCCTTTTTACCCCACCCATGGTATTATTTTTAAAGTGAAACCTTCATGTATCCACTTTACAAAGAAACCATGACTTTGAGTGTCTTGGCTTGTGCGTCTCAGGTTTTCTAATGAACACTTGTCATTTTTAGACCAATATAATTTAATGCACTCTTTGTTTATTTTCCTCTCTGTTCCTCCTTTCTAAATAAAGGTTATATCACTCCCCACTACTCAATACTTTCCCCACTCACACAGTCCTCTACCACCAAAGACACATCCAGCCAGGCTGTTTTATGTCCAATTTGTTTATCACGATGAGAAATGTGAAAATCTTTGGCAGAGACCATTAATTTTATAGTTTATGTTTCAAAAAGTAGTTCCTGGGCTATTTACGTCTCTTCATATTAACATCTAAGAAAATGAGTGTGTTGAAGATATAAAACTTGAAAGCAAATTGTGTTTACTGTCTCCTTCTAAATATAATTAATGGCTTAAAACAGATCTTTATGGCTCATGATCAAATATTTTCCTGGTGTTGCATTTGATGTTTGCTTCAGTGACACTGAATGTCTTTGAGTCTTTTGATTCCAAGACAGTTAGCTTCCTATTGGATTTTGATATTCAAGGTGAAATTATTACAGTTCCTCTTGGCAGGGACAATTACTCTTTGAATTAACTGATATGAGTGTCATGAGTTGCAAAAGATTTCCAATTTGGGAAAACAAAATGTATTTACTTTATAAAAAGAGGAGCTGAACGGAATCTCAGAAATTATGTAGTGCAATATTATTTATTTTATTTTTAAAATTCAGCTTTATTGAGGTATGATTGACAAAACTGTAAGATATTTATAGTATATATACATCATGGTGATTAGATAAATACATATGTATACGTATAGATATACATTGTGAAAGAATTCCCATCATCTATCTGGTTAATTAACATGTTTATCACCTCACATATTTATCTTTTGTGTGTGTTTGTGTGTGTAAGAACATCTGATTTCTATTGTCTTAGCAAATTTCAATTTTACAATATAGTGTTATAAATTTTAGTCACCGTATTTTACATTGTATCACTGGATCCCTAGAATTTATTCATCTTATAGCTGAAAGTTTGGACCCTTTTACCAATCTCTCCTTACCTCTCCCACCACCCCCCATCCCTGATAACCATTTTTCTACCTCTGTCTGTATATGTTTGATTTTTTATTTTTAGATTTTATAAATAAGTGAGATCATACAGTATTTGTCTTTCTCTATTTTAATCTTTTCACTTAAGGTAATGCCCTCAAGGTCCATCCATGTTGTTGAAAAAAGCAAGATTTTCTTCTATCTCATGGCTGAATGATATTCCATTGTATGTTTATACCATATCTTTATCCATTTATCCATTGATGGAGACTGGGTATGTTTCCACATCTGGGCTACTGTGAATAATGATGTAATGAACCTGAGTGTGCATACATCTCTTCAATACCCTGTTTTCATTTCCTTTGGATGTTTACCCAGAAGTGACATTGCAGGATCATATAGTAGTTCCATGTTTAATTTCTTGAGGAACTTCCATACTATTTTCCATAGTGGCTGCACCACTGTACATTCCCATCAAGAGTCTACCAGCATCCCGTTTACGTCACATCCTTGCCAGCATTTACCTCTTCTCTGCCTGAAAATAGTCATCCTAACAGTTGTGAGACGATGTCTAAATGTAGTTGTGAGTACATTTCCCTAATAATTAGTGATGTGAGCACCTTTTCATTTACTTGTCCATTTTTAAGTCTTCTTAGAGAAAATGCTATTTAGTTCTTCTGCCCATTCTTAAATCAGATTGGTGTTTTTTGGTTTTTGTTTGTTTTTTTGCTACTGAGTTGTATGCATTATATATTTTGAATATTAACCCATTAGCAGATATATGAATCGTTAATTTTTTTTTCCTATTCCATATGTTGCCTTTTTACTTTGTTGATGGTTTCCTTGGCTGTGTGGAAGCTTTTTAGTTTGGTGTAGTCCGGCTTTATTTTTACTTTTGTAACATTTGTTTCTGGCGTCATATCAAAACAAAAAAAAATCATTGCCAAGACCAATATCAAGTAGTTGACATACCATGTTTTCTTTTAGAAGTTTTGTGGTTTCTGGTCTTATGTTAAAGTCTTTGATCCATTTTTAATTGATTTTTGTGTATGGTGTATGATGGGGAGCCTGTTTCATTTTTTGTGCATGTGTATATCCAGTTTTCCCAGCACCATTTATTGAAGAAACTATCCTTTCTGCATTTTATATTCTTGGCTTCACTGTAATAAGTTAATTGAACTTGTATGCATGTGTTTATTTCTGGCCTCTCTCTTCTGTTTCATTGATCTATCTCTGTTTTTATGTCAATATTCTCTTGATTACAGTAGCTTTGTGACAAAGTTTGAAATCAGGAATTGTGATTCCTTTAGGTACATTCTTCTTTCTCAGGGTTGGTTTGGCTATTCAAGCGCCTTTGTAGTTCCATACAAATTTTAGTTTTTTCTCCCTATTTCTTTAAAAAATGCCATAGGAATTTTGATAGAGATTGCATTGAATCTGTAGATTTCTTTAAGTATTGATAGTATGGAAATTCTAAAAATATTAATTCTTTTAATCCATGAGCATGGATTACCTTTCCATTTATTTCTGTCTTCTTCAATTTCTTTCATAAGACATTGGTCTTACAGTTTTCAGTGTACAGGTCTTTCATCTCATTGGGTAAATTTTTTCCTTGGTGTTTTATTATTTTTGATACAATGGCAAATGAGATTGCTTTCTTAATTTCTCTTTTAGATAGTTCATTGTTAGTGTATAGCAATTCAACTTATTTTGAATATTAATTTTTTAAGTTGAAACTTTATTGAATTTGTTTATTAGTACCAACAGTTTTTTGATAAATTCTTTAGTGTTTTCAACATATAATATGTCACCTGCAAGTAGAAACAGTTTATTTCTTTCTTCCTTTTCAATTTGGATGCCATTTATTTCTTTTTCTTATTTTTTTTATTTTCCTAATTGCTTTTTCTAGGACTTACAGTACTATGTTAATTAATAATGATGAGATTTGGTTCTCTTACTTTGTTCCTGATCTTAGAGGAAAGCTTTCAGTTTTTCACCATTGAGTATGATGTTAGCTGTGAGTTTATCATATATGGGCTTTATTTTGTTGAGGTACATTCCCTCTATATCCACTTTGTTTAGAGTTCTAATCATGAATTCTTGTTGAATTTTGTCAAGTGCTTTTTCTGCACCTGTTGATATGATCACAAGATTTTTTTCCTTCTGTCAATGTGGTGTATCACACTGATTGACTCATGAAAGTTGAACCATTCTTGTATCTATGGAATAAAGTCCTCTCAATTACGATATTTTGAATATACTCTTGATTTCAGTTTGCTAATGTATTTTGAGGATTTTTGCATCTGTTTTCATCTGGGGTATTGGCTTACAATTTTCTTTCCTTGTAGTATCCTTATCTGGTTTTGTTATAAGGGTATTCCTGGCCTCAGGAAAGAACTTTGGAAATGTTCTTTCCTCTTCTATTTTTGGAAGAGTTTGAGAGGATTGGTACTAATTCTTCATTAAATGTTTGGTAGAACTCACCAGTAAAAGCATATGTTCTGGACGTTTCTTTGCTGGGAAGTTTTTGATTACCAATTCAATTTCCTTACTAGTAATTACTCTGTTCAGATTTTCTATTTCTTAATGATTCAGACTTGGTAGGTAATATGTATCTAGGAATTTATCCATTGTTTCTAGGTTGTCTGATTTGTTGGAGTGCAGTTATTCTTAGTAGTCTCTTATGATCCTTTATACTTGTATGGTATCAGCTGTAATATTTCCTCTTTCATTTTCAACTTTATTGAGTACTCTCACTTTTTATCTTGGTGAGTCTAATTAAAGAATTGTCTATTTGTTTATCTTTTCAAAAAAGCAGCTCTCAATTTCATTAACCTTTACTACGTTCTTAATCTCTCTTTTATTTATTTCTGCCCTAATCTTTTCCATGTCCTTCCTTTTTCTCACTTTTGGCTTAATTTGTTCTTCTTTTTTTTTTCTAGTTTCTTAAAGTGTAAAATTAGGTTGTTTATTTGAGGTCTTTCTTTTTTCTTAATGTAGGTGTTTATTGCTATGAACTTCCATTTTAGAACTACTTTTGCAGCAAACCATTAGTTTTGGTATGTTGTATTTCCATTCACATTTGTCTCAAGATATATATTTTTTATTCTCTTTTGATTTCTTTTTTGACCCAATGATCCTCAGGAGTGAGTTATTTCCACATATTTGTGAATTTTCCAGTTTTCTTCTTGCAATTGATTTCTAGTTTCAAACCACTGTAATCAGAAAAGATGCTTAATATGATTTCAGTTTCTAAATGTCTTAAGACTTCTTTTATGACCTAACACATGATCTATCCTGAAGAATGTTCTAATGTGTATTCTGCTGCTAATGGATGAAACATTCTATAAATGTCTATTAAGTCTGTTTGGTCTAACATGTCTTTTAAGTACAAAATTTCCTCATCAATTTTACCTATGGATGATTTATCCATTATTGAAAATGGGATACTAAAGTTTCCTACTATCTTTGTATTGCTTTCTGTTTCTCCCTCAGATCTCTTATTATTTGCTTTATATATTTATGTGCTTCTATGTTGGTTGCATACTTACAAATTGGGTATTTATTTATAGATGTTATACCCTTTGTGGATTGACCCATTTATCATTATATAATGGCCCTCTTTGTGTCTTTTCCAGTCTTTGGCTTAAAATTGATGTTGTCTAATATAAGTATAGTTACCCCTGTTTTCTTTTGGTTTCCATTTGCATGGGATATCTTTTTCTCCTCTCTTTACTTTTAGTCTGTCTTGTCCTTAAATTTGATATGAGTCTCTTATAGGCAGTGTATAGCTGGGTTTTTTTTTTTTTTTAACCATTTAGCCACTTTATGACTTTTGATTGGAGAATTTAGTCCATACACTTTTAAAGTAATTATTAACAGGTACGGACTTAATATTGCCATTTGGTGTTTATTTTCTGGCATTTTCAAATTATTTTTTTCCTTTTTCCTTCTCTTGCTCTCTTTCTTTGTGATTTGATAATTTTCTATAGTGTTATTCTTAGATTATTTTCTCTTTTTCTTGTGTGTATTTATTTTAGTTTTTTGCTTTGCATTTGACTTTTGAAAATTTAATTATGTGTCTTAGGTGGGCCTTTTTAAAAATATCTTTATTGGAGTATAATTGCTTTACAATATTTTGTTAGTTTCTGCTGCACAGCAAAGTGAATCAACAATATATATACATATCTCTCCATATCCCCTTCCTCTTCAGCCTCCCTCCCACCCTCCCCACTCCATCCTTCTAGGTCATCACAAAACATCAAACTGACCTCCCTGTGCTATGCAGCAGCTACCCACTAGCCATCCATTTTACATTTGGTAGTGTATATATGTCAGTGTTAATCTCTACTTGTCCCAACTTCCCCTTCCCCCCCGTGTCCTCAAGTCCATTCTCTACATCTGCATCTTTATTCTTGTCCTGCCACTAGGTTCATAAGTACCACTTTTTTAGATTCCATGCATGTGCGTTAGCATAGGGTATTTGTTTTTCTCTTTCTGACTTACTTCACTCTGTATGACAGTCTCTAGGTCCATCCACATCATTACAAATAAATCAGTTTCGTTCCTTTTTATGGCTAAGTAATGTTCCATTGTATATATGTGCCACATCTCCTTTACCCATTCCTCTGTTGATGGACATTTAGGTTGCTTCCATGTCCTGGTTATTGTAAATATTGCCGCAATGAACATTGTGGTGCATGTATCTTTTTGAATTATGTTTTTCTCAGGATATATGCCCAGTAGTGAGATTGCTGGGTCATATGATAATTCTATTTTTAATTTTTAAGGACCCTCCATACTGTTCTCCATAGTGACTGTATCAATTTACATTCCCACCAACAGTGCAGGAGGGTTCCCTTTTCCCCACACCCTCTCCAGCATTTATTGTTTCTAGATTTTTTCATGATGGCCATTCTGACCAGTGTGAGGTGATACCTCATTGTGGTTTTGATTTGTATTTCTCTAATGATTAGTGATGTTGAGCAGATTTTTGGGTGGGCCTCTTTGGATTCATCTTATTAGGAAACTTTATGGGCTTTCTGGATCTAGCTGTGTTTCTTTTCCCAGGTAATGGAAGCTTTCAGCCATGATTTTTTGAATGAGTATCTGTCCCTATCTCTTTGTGTATTCTCTTTCTGGGATCTTTATAATGCATATATTGGTCCTTTTGATAGTCTCCCATAAGACTCTTAAGCAATTTTTACTCATTTTCATTTTTCCCCCCTCACTTCTGATTGAATGAATTCCACTGCCCTGTTTTCAAGCTTGCTTATTCTTTTTTTATTCTTTTTTTTCTTTTGCATCTAGTCTGCTGTTGAATCTCTCAACTGAATTTTTAAGTTCAGTTATTGTGTTCTTTAGCTTTATGATTTCTGTTTGGTTCTTTTTTAATAATTTTTATCCATTGAAGTTTTCACTTTGTTCTTGTATTTTTCTCCTGACCTCAATAAGCATCTTTATAACCATTATTTCAAACTCTTTATCAGGTAAATCACTTGTCTCCATTTCATTAATGATTATTTTTGGAATTTTATATTGTTCTTTTGTTTGGAACATAATCCTCTATTTCTTCATTTTCCTTGACCCTCTGTGTTGTTTCCTGCACATCATATAAAAAACTATGTCTCACAATCTTAATAGAGTGGTCTCTTGTAGGAGATGAACCTTAGCATTCAGGTTGGCCTGAGCCCTTTATTGTCTCTCATACCTCTAAGATTGTCCAAGTCACATTCTTTGTTTGTTTTTAGTGGCTCCCAGTGGTTGAGAGGGTATAACAAGACATGTCAGTGTCACAAAGGGGAGCATATCAGTCAGCACCTAGACTTAGGGTGATTGGAAATGACCGTCAGGCAGCATACATTCCAAAGTATGCCAATAGACTTCTTTCAGGGAATGATGGGGAGTTGGTCCATTTCTGTCTGCTCCCTCTGTGCTGAGCCCTGTGAGGACAGCCACAGCAAGTCCTTAGGAAGCTGTTAAGAATGGTCTCTTTGTTTATCATAGTGTTGTGAGTCAAAAACAACACAAGCCCCATGGGATTTCAGAGCTGGGTGTTTTGTGAGCTCATACATGAGGTGGAAGTTTTGAGAACTAGAAGTTGGGTCCAAGTTCTTTTCTCTTCATGGAGAAGCTAGGATTTGTGTGTTTCATCTCATTTTTGTGTTGTTGTGATAGAAGTGGGGTTTATGGTGAGAGTATGTCTCAGCCTTTTCTTCCCATTTCAATGTGAATATTTTCTCATTTGCCTGATGTTTATAAGTCACTCAGGTATACTCTGGATTTCTTTTAGAGGGAATTGCGCTGTGTGTAACGGTAGATTTAGTGTCTCTATGGGAGGATGTGAGTTCAGGAACCTCCTATGTCAGTGTCTTGGATCAGAACCACAACTCATTCTCTTTATTGCTAAGACAAATGAAATCAGAAAGGCTCACCTACACAAGGATGAAACCCCATCCAGTCTCAGCATCTATACAGTGCTTGGCACATAACTCACACTCAAATGTTTGTATTACCTAATGGAAGAACTTCCACTCTCTCTTTCCTTCCTTTCCTCCTCATTTTTCTCTTCCTCCAATACATGTTCATTGATCATTTACTGGTGAATCAATTAGAAGTATGTATAAGCAGAAGCTAGGTTTCTATTTAGAGGTGTTATAGAAGAAGAGCAAAAAGGCTTGATCCAAAGCTTCTCTAAAACAAGTCATTCTGAATGTTGAACCACAGACCTGCACCAGCTTACCACAAAAACCTCAATAAAAATTAATTTTTAAATTATATTTGTAACAACTAGGGTAAAATCTAGGGATATATACTTTTAGTATCTTCTTTGGATTTTTTACTCAAGATGCAAACTGATTTGCCAAATTTACCTACCATTCTCCCCATAGTTTGGTGAAAGGTTAGAGAAGACATACAAAGGACAATAAATGAGGCACAGGGTGAAGATATAAAAGACACCTGTGATTTTGATGACATTCTGGAAAACAGAAAGAGAATAGGACAGTACAACAGTGGTGAGAACTCAGCCCACAGAAGCTTAAGGTGTTTGGGAGCTCTGGCTGTTCTTCTCACAGGAGAGAGGCTCTGGTTTGATATTGGGGGTCACAGAAAGCCAGAGAAGGATGAGGGTAGAGATCAGAGGAATTGATTGATCAGGGGCATCGGACTGCCTATCTCCCACTCCGCCCTCCACAGAATCACAGGCGTAGAATTACTCCAATCTAAAATGAAAGGATGCTCATCCAATGGTATTTTACTATTTCCCCAAGGAGAGCTAGCATTCCTAGTTTGTACCTAGTATAAGGCCTCAGTCTTTGGAGTTGTGGGGTTTTCACACCCTCTTTCATTTTCAAACACCTACAGTGAAATCTTTCATTCAAAACAGCCCATCCCTATGCTTACAGTCAGCAGGCTTATGGTCATCTCCCCTTTCTTTCAGACACAGGAGCTTATGGGCAGACAGACCTACTCAAGAGCAGAGGAAGCTCAGGCTGCTTCTTATACAGATCAGTGTTACTTTTCATGCAAAACTATGCAAGAATATCCAGAGATCCCCACACACATTTAAGAAAAAAACAAATGCAAAAACAAAAAATAAAAGAAGGAAAATATTAAGAAACAAAATGCATACTTCCAAAGGAAAACAGAAATTTGAGGGGAAAAAGAGATCTTAAAAAAAAAGAAAGGTAGGAGAGAAAAAAATTGTATTCATTTATTAATGAATCTATTAATAAAAAAAAATAAATATTTACTGGGCACCTGCTATGAGGCAGGCACTGTTGTAGCAGAGAGGATATAGTGTAGGAAGAAAGATAGATAATGGCTCTTCCCTCATACTGTTTACATTTTGTGGGAAAATTGACACTGAAAAATAAGCAAATAAAGTGTAAGTTCAGTTAGCAATTAAGAACTAAAAAGATAATCAAGCAGGTTAAAAAAACTAAAGAGTGGCAACAACAAAACATTGACTCCATCTGACCATAACAGAGAACAAATGTATTACTTGGATTTCAAGGAGGGCTGGAGATTCAGGCTTTACAGCTTTATAGAAAGTTATAGTGACTGAAACCAAACCACAAAACTAGTACAACGTGGAGACCAGTGTTCTCATCACTGGGTGCTCTACATATTACACAGCACCTACATCATCAGACACACTGCAAAATCACTGCAGTTGAGGCTTTGGGAAAGTCAGTGGAGATGCCTCCTCTGTCAGGGAAATGAGTCAAGCCCACTTTACTCAGATCACTAGCTTCCAACTTAAAGTCTAAGGTGGGTGCATCTGATGGAGCCTTGACCTTCCTAGCAGCCAGGAAGGCTGTAAAAGTAGATGGCATTTTCAGTTCTAGGGTATGAGGCACACTCTGACTCTTAAATGGGGGATTTATTAAAAAATAGGAAAATGTTTCAGAGAGCGGGCACCAAAACAAATGACAAACATTTCCCACAGTGGATAACAGGATCAGGCTTCAACTCCAGGACATGCTTTCATCTTCCGCTGCCTTCAATGTCTTTATTTCCCCATCTGCAAAACCAAAGAGTGGGATCCAATTACTGCTGAAGTTACTTCCATCTTTTACACTTTAAGTTTCACTGATTCAAAGAGAAATGACAGCACAAGAACCATTCAAATATAATGTTCAGATAGTAGACAGATGAAGCAAAATGAGGAAAGGATTCTCTGAGTCAAACAAAAAATTCAATGCATTCTTGTCATTGCAAAATGATGAGAGAATGTAGACTTATGAGAAGAAGAAGAGAGAGAGAGAGAGAGACTGAGAAAAAATAGTATGCAGAGAAGCTGACTTATGAAACAGTTGAATTTTGCTTAGAAACTCAATGAGCCAAACTGACTGATGTGAGAAGATAACCATAAATATTCCTTAGCTTCACATTCACAGTAGAGTTCACCAGACAAAACTTATAATGCTGAATGCCTGACCTGAAGGGGGAAAAGTCTAAGAGTATAAGAAAGGCTTATCACTCATTCATTCATTCAGCAAACATTTTGTTTCACCTTCTACATAATTAAGAATGAAACACATGCTCCCAGCTGGCAATGACTCACAGCCTAGAAATTAATGATTGCAACAGCATGGCAAGTGTCAAAAAATCAGTAACACATGTGACATCAGAGAACAGAGTATGCAGGGAGGCACAAAAATATTTCCAAGAGGAGATTAAGCCACATCTTGAAGAAAGAAAAGAGCTCACCAGGAGGATGAGTAGAGGATGGTTGTTTCAGAAAAAAAGAGAACATATGACCTGAGAAAATAAAACTGGGGAAAAAAAAGTGTTTGACTTAATTTGGGAATTCAAGGTCAGTGCAGGTGAGATGGTTGTTACATATGGAAAAAAGGGCCTGGAAACCCAAGACATGAGTGACATCACACTGGGCTTTGTGTTTCTTGCCAAGTGTTTGGTGCTAAATTCTGGAAACTACAAAGTGGCACAGAAGAATTTGGGGCAAGGGAGTAACAAGGTCAGAGTTGAGAATTTTGGAGGCTGGAAGCAACAGGACAAGTTAGAGGACAATTTTAATAATGCACAAGAAGCTATGATAGATCCATGTCAAGGGGATGGAGATGAAAAAAAGAAAAGATAACATGATGGAGTCAAAGAAAATATGGAAGATAGTTAAGAGGATATAGGGTAATATAAGCCTGAGTGTGGTTTCCTCAAGCCCTAACCTCAAACAACTTTCAATCTGAAAAGCAGGGAAGGAAAATTGTGTGTGTGTGTGTGTGTGTGTGTGTGTGTGTGTGTGTGTGTTATGGAAAAATCTAAGAGAGTACATTATCACATCAGAGTTGTTTTGTGATCGATACTCTGACTGCCACATTTCCTGAAAGTTAGCATTTTTTATAAGGCTAATGTATTCAAGAAACAGTTGTTTTATGGAAAAGGTAGAATTTTTACTGCATCTTTTAAACAAGTAATATTTAGCTCCCCAGAAAGAAAAAAGGCAGGCTTTCAGCTGTGGGAAACAAATGGATCAGTGTAATGAGGTTGGAATAGATCTGATTTGGACTAGGGATGGTGAGAGGAGGAGACCAACTAAATAAACCAACCACACACACTGGGAACAAGTGTAGAAAATTAAGAGGGGAAGAATAATCAGCTCCCTCTTGAAAAATTGTTGATCTTGGCTTACGGGTGGTAGTAGTAGAAGGGATTGAGAGAAGATTCGTTGAAGAAATAATTTGAAGGCAGAATGGGGTTAAATTAGACACATGGGCTGGGCTGTGAGGGAGAAAAGGGTAGCTGCCACTATCTGGAAAACAATAGGGGAAGAATCAGGACCTGGGCGAATTGGGAGGGTTTCTAAGATTGGGAGAGATGGAAGAGATGCATTTTGATAGAGAGAGAAAACAGAAAAGGTCATTTCAGACAGCAGGGTTACCCTGTGCGAAGAGGTGAGTACTCAATGGCAAGGCATGTTTACAGTACTATAAGTAACTGGGCATGTTGGAATGATAGGGTTCCAGTGTGTGTGTGTGTGTGTGTGTGCATGCAGGCACACACATGTGCACATTTGGGCCAGGGATGCTGAAAAGATGATACCACTCATGTGTTGGGGGAATTTAATGGGTGAAGAGGGCATGAAGTTAGAGAAAGTCAGGAGCCAATTCTTAGATGGTCTTATATAGAATCCCACTGAGCCTGGGCTTTATCTGGTCATGTGTTGTCATTAAGAAGATCTGTGATGAGATTCTCAGTTTTGAAAGATCTGTACTTATCATGGACAAAGAAGGGAGGTAGGATAGAGACAAAATCAAGCCATCCTATTTATCCCAGCAGTCCTCAAAATTTATGTTGTATATTAATCCCCTGAGGATCTTGTGAAAACACAGATTTTGATTCACTGTTTGGAGCCTGAGTTTCTGTATTTATAAGATTCCTATCAGTCAGAAGATACCAGCCTACTGATCCATGGGCAGGATTTTGAATAGCAAGGCTTAAAAGATCATTTTTCTGACCCTGGTGAAGTGTTGAGGCTGTAACTGTTGCTATACACCCGTTTAGTCTTAACTACTTGATTTCCTGATTTGTCGTATTCCTGAATTTCAATTATTAATTGCTATAACTTTGAAGAATTTTCACACAGGCGTGTTTCCTCTAGGTCTTCGACTCCATGTAAATCAAAAACACATCCTACTGAAGGGTTTCTCTTCTTCATGAACTTACATGTCTAACTGATTTTCATGAAGTTATATGTCTAACTGATTTTTCTAATAGAAATATAAAAAACTAATAACAAAATTGTAATGCATTTTTCTAATACTCACAGGATGAAGTTTTTACTCTAACTTGGAGAGGTGGTGTGAATTAAAAATGTTCCTTTTCGGGCTTCCCTGGTGGTGCAGTGGTTGAGAATCCGCCTGCCAATGAAGGGGACACAGGTTCGAGCCCTGGTCTGGGAAGATCCCACATGCTGTGGAGCAACTGGGCTCGTGAGCCACAACTACTGAGCCTGCGCGTCTGGAGCCTGTGCTCTGCAACAAGAGAGACCACGATAGTGAGAGGCCCGCGCACCGCGATGAAGAGCGGCCCCCGCTCGCCGCAACTACAGAAAGCCCTTGCACACAAACGAAGACCCAACACAGCCCAAAATAAATAAATAAATAAATAAATTTATTTATTTTTAAAAAAAATGTTCCTTTTCAATCTATGTTTGAACATTCGTGTAATGAGGCTTCTGTTTCCTCTCCTGTACAAACTGATTTGAGAATCCATACTTGTCAGTGGAAGAGGTTTTCTTATGTTTCCATATTCTGCCAGTGATGTGTGCATGTTGCTGTTTTCGGTCATTGATTTTAGATCAAAGAGTTACCGGGTATTCATTTTTGAAACACAAGAAAAAAAGAAAAGGAAAACTTCTGCCAAACTTTTATTTTTGTCCATTGGGTCAAGCCATTACCTAAAGTCACTCTTCCTTCATTATCTGACATAAACTTTGTATATGATTTGCAAGAATAATGGATGTATAGGAGTTTGATTTAGTTGTGAAATATTTTCTCAGACTCACTTGTGGCTTTTATTTCTTCCTACCTCATGTTTATTCTTTCTTATCTTCTGGTTCCATTTCTAGTTTCACCTGGGAAATTTGCTGACTCAAAATATCCTCCAAGTTCCTCTTAAAAAAATTAGATGCCTATCAAATAAAAAGAAAAAGGTGGTGACAAAAGTTTTTAATTAAAAAAAAAAAGCATCCATTAGATATATTGTCAAAAACTGTGAAGGATCAGAGATTTTTACTTTCTTGCAAGCCAACAAGTTCACCTGCCAGTTTCAGTGTCCTGCAAGAAGATGCAAGCAAAACTCCTGGGTCAGAATCATAGGACATTTACTCATGGAACAGGACAGGGCTTGACCTTCCCAATCCTGTCAGTTTCCTTGTTGCCCCAGGCTAGTTCCACAAGGGGGAGGTAGAGAGCCCCATACGGATGCTGCCCGTGCAGTGAGTTCCTGTCACAGCTGAGAAATACAGAGCTTAGGGAATCCAAATCTTTTATAATGGGCCTCAAGCAAACCTGTCCAATCATTCCGCTAGAGGGAGACATGACCTTTATTATAGGCATAGTAAACAAATCTACCCTCTGCTCTGGAGGGAGACACTATTTCTATATTCCTAGGCTGTTCACTCTACAAACATCCCTGAAAAGACAGTTGAACAGAAAAGCTGTCAGTGCCACTGGGTGAAAGAGGTATAGGAATGTGAGAGACCCGTGGAGAATTGACTCCCAACACTTATAAACGGATTTCTCTAATTTAAGATGTAAACTTTTATTTTTGTCTATTGAGTCAAGACATTCCCTAAAGCTATTCTTCCTTCTTTATCTAATATAAACTTTTTATATGATTTGCCAGAATAATGGATGTATAGGAGTTTGATTTAGTTGTGAAATCTTGACAAATATAAAAAGTTATTTTTTAAATTTCATTTTGAACTGCTGTCACCATGAAAAGTCACCATTACATTTCTCAAAGAAGGCAGCATTAAAGAGCTTTGGGTTTTGAAAGTCATGGATTTAATTGTGGCTCAGCTATACCTAGATGAATAACTTTGGACAATATGCCTTTCCTGTCTAAACCTCAGACACCGGGAATCTAGGGAAGGCATACTAGTGTTTCTGCAATGCTAATCTCCCAGCACAATGCCTGGGTCATTGAACACAATCACTAAATATGTTTGCCTTTCATGCCCTTCTCTCCTTTCATTACTCTGAGAGTTTACTCCTATAAATAAGAGCGTACTCAACTTCTGACTCAATTCTAAATATTCATGAGAAGAGCTCACCTGTCTGCTATTTACTTTCAAATTATTCTCTGGCTAATCAAAGCAGGAAAAGAAAAAGGAGATATAATCTGTACCAGTATATTTAGAGGTACAAAAAAGCAGATACACTGGACCACAAACCTTACTGCAAAATAATTTTAAGAAAGTAAAATTGATTGGAGTTATCTTTAGGCACCTTGCATAGCAGTTGGAAAAGAACACAAACTTCTGATCTATGCCCACCTTAAACCTAATTCCATTGCTTAGTTCATAAACTAGTAAAGTTATCACACCTGGATGGCTTCAATTTTCTGTGAATGAAATGAGCTTTAAAATATGTATCTACCCTATTGTTGGGATTAAGTGACATAGAGAATGAAACACCTAACACACTATATTGTAAGTGCAAAATAAATGTTTTCTTCCGCCAAAAATTTGTTACTTCTTCCCTCTCTCTAGAATTTATGTTAGAAAGCTTTTTCCTCACTGTGCATTTGTGGACTTCCTGATAACGTTTGAGAAACATCTCACTTGATCTTGGTCTTCATTCCAACGACTACCCTGTTTCTTTCTCACTCTAACTACCGGAGTTCTCGAACAAGCGACCAGTGTCTATTGTTTTGTAATGAATTTTCTTAAGCATGACCCCTCTTACCGACCACAATCCTGAAATAAATCCATCTAAATCCAATACCAAATCACCCACTTGGCCATTCTTTCAAACATGTTTCATGCTGTATTGTGTGGTATATTTTCCAAAAGTAGTCACAGCAATATTGCTAGTCCCCCATACTCTTTGAGAACTTTGTCACTTCCCATCAAGAGATCAACTATTTCCCCTCTCTTTGGGCAGACCCCTGACTACCAAGACATGGAAGCAACCTAAATGTCCATTGACAGAGGAAGGGATAAAGAAGATGTGGTACATATATACAATGGAATATCACTCAGCCATGAGAAAAGAATAAAATAATGCCATTTGCAGCAACATGGATGGACCTAGAGATTAGCATACTAAGTGAAGTAAATCAGTCAGAGAAAGACAAATATCATATGATATCGCTTATATGCAGAATCTAAAAATAAAAAAACTGATACAAATAAACTTATTTACAAAACAGAAACAGACTCACAGACTTAGAGAATGAACTTATGGTTACCGGGGGGAAGGGTGATGGGGGGAGGGATAGATTGGGAGTTTGGGATTGACATGTACACACTGCTATATTTAAAATAGATAACCAACAAGGATCTACTGTAATAAATTAATTAATTAATTAATTAATTAATTAAAAAGAAAATGACAGAAACCATGCTATGTGGCTTCCAAAGCTAGGTCAGGTCATGAAAGTAATCTAGCTTCTCCCTGGCTCTCTGTTGGCATACTTGCCCTTTGAGCGTAGTCATCATGCTTTGAAAAGGTCAGACCACAGAGCAAGGTTCCATGTGGTGTTCCAGCTACCAGCCCATATAAAGTCCCAGTTGACAGCCCAGTTCAACCGCCAGACATTACTGAATAGCCTTCAGGTGATGCCAGCTTTACTTCTCGCCAATGGAGGCCCCAGACATGGTGGAACAGAGACAATCTATCCCCACTCTGCCTTGTCTGAATTCCTGAGCATGAATTCTATAAACTGAATAAATGTCTCACATCACTAAGTTTTGAGGTAATTTGTTACTCAGACCTGGTAAATGGAACATCCTCTTTACCAACCATTCCTTCTGGAATTTTTCTCCTATTCAAGTGCGGGGAAATACTTCAGTGCTCTAGACTTTCTCCCTAATCCTTTCACGATTCTACTTCTCTTCTGTTCTGACCCTGTATTAATCCCAATATTTTCCACCTAGATCTTTTCTCCCAGCTTTATACTGTCCATTTTGTAGAGCATAAATCCATGCTAAGTGTCTTTAAGCCTTGGTCTCAGGACAACAATTCCTTGGGAGCAAGGTCCTGTGAATCAAGGTTTAAGGAGAATCTCACCCTCAGGATCCTGCAAATTTGGAGCATAGGCACCTCACTTGCCTCATCTTCTTAATGAGGGCTTCTTAAGAGCCCTTCTTCTTAATCTCTCTCTAAATATATTTCCTTGCCAAACCCTAGCCCTGTATCTGTAATTCAGTGATAAAATGAGCAAGCTCTTGAGTTTGACTTTCTGGGTTTGAGTCCCAAATTTGCCACTAACAAGCTACTTCATGGAGGAGATTATTTTAACTCTAAGTACTTCAGTTTTGTCATCTATTAAATGGGGATAGTGGTATTATGTATCTCTTAGGACTAATGGTGATATTAAATGTATTAATGAAATCAAAGACCTTAACACAGTACCTGTAAAACAAGCTATGTTGGCTATTATTATTCTCTATTATAATTGCTTTCATAATATTATGTGTCTCCTCATTATAACAATTTTCACATGTGTGAAATTGGATTTATGGTCAAAGCCTAAAATAACACTTCGTTTGAGTCTCTCTACTGCTGATGATAATACTAACATTATTTAACTCATTAAGCCCAAATTTAAAATAATCTTTGATCTACTGTCTTCCTTCAGCCAATTTTAGTAATTTTTTGTACCAAAATCCATTTTACCCTTCTCTTTTTTTTTTATCTGGTGTTTTGGCCTTCAGATAGTTGGTGAAATCCTGATAGTATGAGAGTTGGCACTTATGTGTATTTTACCAAAGTCTCAGTGGGATCACCACCCCCACTCAAAAAGTGAAGATAAATATATGTTGCAAATAGCATCTCTATGGCCACTTGTTGCCACTTCTGGCTGTCATGGCTCATTCACAATCAGATTCTTCCAAGATGACTTATTGTGCTAAGCCATTTTTTCTCAATGCTAAGTCTTTTTTTCTCCATGTCTCTCTCAACAGAAATAAGCCTGAATTCCCTATTTCTTAGTACAATAATCTACACATCTCAGCTTTATTGTCAAGGCTATCAAAAAAAAAATAAACTCTATTATCTTATCTGGTCTCATTTTCCACTAATATATAAAATGCATTTTCCCAAGTAGATAGTCTCCTGAATGTGCTATAAAATAAAATTACTAATTTAAATATGTGTCTTTGTGCATTGTAATTCATTATAGATTTTTCATTATATACATGACCCTTTTTCAGCTTTGACCTTTCTAATTGGCCATGCTTAGTGTATAAGTATTATTATTATTAAACATTGTTCAATGTTACAAAATATTGAAGGTAATTGTCCAATCAAATGAGTGAATTGCAGAAGGAATTTTTAAAGGGTGTTGGAAGGAAAATGTCTTGGAAGGCTATCAATTTGATTTATTAAAGAAAAGAAAAAAGATAATGATTTTGCAGGGCGATATTTCCGAAAGCCTGTATTTTGCAAGAGAATTTTCCTTCCTATACGTATTGGACAGTTTATACATAATTAATCTGTGACCAAATATTGATAAATGGCAGATAAGCCTTCCCTAAGGAGTAGAACAAGTAGCAGGTGACTGAGTATCTTGGAAAGCTGTGACTGATGCATTCCTTCAAGACCCTGTTATTTGCATCTGGAATACCTCTAATCTGAAAATGAAAAGCTGGCATGGGAAGTCTATTGGGATACCTACTTTCAAGTTGAAGAAGTAACATCTGATCCTCACCCTCATCATTTACAATATTTAATATCAAACATTAGGCTTATTAACAGAAAACTATAAAATCAAATGTATTTGCTCCAAAAACATAATGCATTTATAATGAAGAAAATGCAAATTGCCCCAGAGCAAACTGCCTCATCCCTGATATTTAATGATCAACAATAACAATGAACTAAAAGGTCCAGAACGTCTGAATCCTGCTAGAAGAGTGAAAAACATGAATTCATCCTGACTTATGTTTGAAGCACTGTCTACTGGATTGAAGAATGGTTAACAGGCTAAATGCAAAGTCAGTTGATAAATGGAAGTATATTCAGCCAGGAGGCTTTCCTACCATGAGGATGAGAGTTGGTTGCATTTAATTTGTCTTTGTTATTAATGATATGGAACCGAGGATAAACAACAGATAAATTAAATGAGCAGGAGATCAGAAAGAGTTGCACACCAGTGCAATACAATGATGAGGCCCAAAGCGAGTTGGAAATCCATAATACACCCAAGACATGACAAAGCACTATTCAAACCAAAAAATAACAAAATGCACATAAAAACAAACACAATACTCAAATTCAGAAAAAAATAAAAAATATAAGAAAGCATCAAGTTAAAATAAGACTTGAAGGGCTTAGAGTAAATCATATGTGTGGTTTTAAAGACCTTATCTAAGATGACGGAGTAGAAGGATGTGCGCTCACTCCCTCTTGAGAGAGCACCGGAATCACCACTAACTGCTGAGCAATCATCTACAGGAAGATACTGGAACTCACCAAAAAAGACACCACACATCCAAAGACAAAGGAGAAGCCACAATGAGATGGTATAAGGGGCGCAATCACAATAAAATCAAACCCCATAACCACTGGTTGGGTGACTCACAAACTTGAGAACAATTATACCACAGAAGTCCACCCACTGGAATGAAGGTTCTGAGCCCCATGTCAGTTTTCCCAACCTGGCAGTCAGGCAACAGGAGGACGAATTCCCAGAGAATCAAACTTTGAAGCTAGTGGGATTTGATTGCAGGACTTCAACAGGACTAGGGGAAACAGAGGCTCCACTCTTGGAGGGCACACACAAAGTAGTGTATGCATCAGGACCTGGGGGAAAGAGCAGTGACCCTATAGGTGAATGAACAAGACCTACCGGCTGGTGTTGGAGGGTCTCCTCCAGAAGCAGGGGATGGTTGTGGCTCACTGCAGGGACAAGGACACTGGCAGCAGAAGTTCTGGGAAGAACTCTTGGGCATGAACCCTCCCAGAGTACACCACTAGCCCCATCAAACAGCCTGTAGCCTCCAGTGCTGGGTCACCTCAGGCCAAACAACCAAAAGGGAGGAAACTCAGCTCCACCCCTCAGCAGACAAGGGGATTAAAGTTTTACTGAGCTCTGCCTACCAGAGCAACACCCAGCTCTACCCACCACCAGTACCTCCCATCAGGAAGCTTGCACAAGCCTCTTAGATATCCTCATCCATCAGAGGGCAGATAGCAGAAGCAAGAAATACTGCAGTCCTGCAGCCTGTGGAATGAAAACCACATTCACAGAAAGATAGACAAAAAGAAAAGACAGAGGACTATGTACCAGAAGAAGGAACAAGATAAAACCCCTGAAAAACAACTAAATGAAGTGGAGATAAGCAACCTTCCAGAAAAATAATTCAGAATAATGGTAGTGAAGATGATCCAGGACCTCGGAAAAAGAATGGAGGCAAAGATCGAGAAGATGCAAGAAATGTTTAATAAAGAAGAATTAAAGAATTCTTAGAAGAATTAAAGAACAAACAGCTAGAAGAATTAAAGAACAAACAAACAGAGATGAACAATACAATAACTGAAATGAAAAATATACTAGAAGGAATCAATAGCAGAATAACTGAGGGAGAGGAACGGATAAGTGACCTGGAAGACAGAATGGTGGAATTCACTGCCACAGCACAGAATAAAGAAAAAGAGAATGGGGGCTTCCCTGGTGGTGCAGTGGTTGAGAATCTGCCTGCCAATGCAGGGGACATGGGTTTGAGCCCTGGTCTAGGAAGATACAACATGCCATGGAGCAACTAGGCCCGTGAGCCACAACTACTGAGCCTGCGCATCTGGAGCCTGTGCTCTGCAACAAGAGAGGCCACGACAGTGAGAGGCCTGTGCACCGCGATGAAGAGTGACCCCCACTTGCCACAACTAGAGAAAGCCCTCGCACAGAAACGAAGACCCAACACACCCAAAAATAAATAAATAAATAAATTTATTAAAAAAGAAAAAAAGAATGAAAAGAAATAAAGACAGCCTAAGAGGCCTCTGGGACAATATTAAATGTGCCAACAGTCGCATTATAGGGGTCCCAGAAGGAGAAGAGAGAGAGAAAGGACCCACGAAAATATTTGAAGAGATTATAGTCGAGCACTTCCTTAACATGGGAAAGGAAATAGCCACCCAAGTCCAGGAAGTGCAGACAGTCCCAGGCAGGATAAACCCAAGGAGCAACACACCAAGAAACATTGTAATCACACTGACAAAAATTAAAGATAAATAAAAATGATTAAAAGCAGCCAGGGAACAATGACAAATAAAATATGAGAGAACTCCCATAATGTTAAAAGCTGATTTCTCAGCAGAAACTTTACAAGCCAGAAGGGAGTGGCACGATGTATTTAAAGTGAAGAAAGGGAAATATTTACAACGAAGATTGCTCTACCCAGCAAAGATCTGATAGAGATTCGATGGAGAAATCAAAAGCTTTACAGACAAGACAAAGCTAAGAGAATTCAGCACCATGAAACCAGCTCTACAACAAATGCTAAAGGAACTTCTTTAAGGGGGAAACAAAAGAGAAGAAAATGACCTACAAAAACAAACCCAAAACAACTAAGAAAATGGTAATAGGAACATACATATAGATAATTACCTTAAATGTGAATGGATTAAATGCTCCAACCAAAAGACACAGGCTCGCTGAATGGATACAAAAACAAGACCTATATATATGCTGTCTACAAGAGACCCACTACAGACCTAGGGACACATACAGACTGAAAGTGAGGAGATGGAAATAGATATTCCATGCAAATGGAAATCAAAAGAAAGCTGGAGTAACAATACTCATATCTGACAAAATAGATTTTAAAATTAAGAATGTTACAAGAGACAAGGAAGGACACTACATAATGATCAAGAAAAAGATATAACAATTATAAATATATAGCACCCAACATAGGAGTGCCTCAATACATAAGGCAAATGCTAGCACCTATAAAAGAGGAAATCGACAGTAACACAAATATAGTAGGGGACTTTAACACTTCACTTACACCAATGCACAGATCATCCAGACAGAAAATTAGTAAAGAAACACAAGCTTTAAATGACACAATAGACCAGATAGATTTAATTGATATTTATAGGACATTCCATTCAGAAACAGCAGATTACACTTTCTTCTCAAGTGCACACAGAATATTCTTCAATATAGATCACAACTCAGGTCACAAATCAAGCCTCAGTAAATTTAAGAAAATTGAAATCATATCAAGCATCTTTTCCAAACAAATTGCTATGAGATTAGAAATAAATTAGAAGTAAAAAAATATAAAAAAGACAAACACATGGAGACTAAACAATACATTACTAAATAACAAAGACATCACTAAAGAAATCAAAGAGGAAATCAAAAAATACCTAGAGACACATGATGATGAAAACAGGACTATCCAGAACCTATGGGATGCAGTAAAAGCAGTTCTAAGAAGGAAGTTTATAGCAATACAACCCTACCTCAAGAAACAAGAAAAATCTCAAATAAAAAATCTAACCTTACACCTAAAGGAACTAGAGACAGAAGAACAAACAAAACCCAAAGTTAATAGAAGGAAAGAAATCATAATGATAAGAGCAGAAATAAATGAAACAGAAACAAAGAAAACAATAACAAAGGTCAATAAAACTAAAAGCTGGTTTTTCAAGAAGATAAACAAAATTGATAAACCTTTAGCCAGACTCTTCAAGAAAAAGAGGGAGAGGACTCAAATCAATAAAATTAGAAATGAAAAAGGAGAAGTTACAACAGACACCACAGAAATACAAAGCATCCTAAGAGACTACTACAAGCAACTCTATGCCAATAAAATGGACAACTTGGAAGAAATGGACAAATTCTTAGAAAGGTATAACCTTCCAAGACTGAACCAGGAAGAAAGAGAAAATATGAACAGACCAATCACAAGTAATGAAATTGAAACTGTGATTAAAAATCTTCCAACAAACAAAAGTCCAGGACCAGATGGCTTCACAGGTGAATTCTATCAAACATTAAGAGAAGAGCTAACACCCATCCTTTTCAAATGCTTCCAAAAAATTGCAGAGGAAGGAACACTCCCAAACTCATTCTACAAGGCCACCATCACTCTGATACCAAAACCAGACAGAGACACTTCAAAAAAAGAAAATTACAGACCAATATCACGGATGAATATAGATGCAAAAATCATCAACAAAATACTATCAAACAGAATCCAATGACACATTAAAAGGATCATACACCATGATCAAGTGGGATTTATTCCAGAGATACAAGGATTCTTCAATATACTCAAATCAATAAATGTGATACAACATATTAACAAATTGAAGAATAAAAACCATATGATCCTCTCAATAGAGGCAGAAAAAGCTTTTGACAAAATTCCATACCATTTATGATAAAAACTCTCCAGAAATTGGGCATAGAGAGTACCTACCTCAACATAATGAAGGCCATATATGACAAACCCATAGCAAACATCATTCTCAATGGTGAAAAACTGAAGGCATTTCCTCTAAGATCAGGAACAAGACAAAGATGTCCATTCTTTTTTTTTTTAATTAATTTATTTTTATTTATTTATTTTTGGCTGTGTTGGGTCTTCATTTCTGTGTGAGGGCTTTCTCTTGTTGTGGCAAGCGGGGGCCACTCTTCATCGCGGTGCACGGGCCTCTCACTGTCGTGGCCTCTCTTGTTGTGGAGCACAGGCTCCAGACGCACAGGCTCAGTAGTTGTGGCTCACAGGCCTAGTTGCTCCGCGGCATATGGGACCCTCCCAGACCAGGGCTCGAACCCGTGTCCCCTGCATTAGCAGGCAAATTCTCAACCACTGCACCACCAGGGAATCCCAAGGATGTCCATTCTTGCCACTATTATTCAACATAGATTTGGATGTCCTAGCCACAGTAATCAGAGAAGAAAAAGAAATAAAAGGAATACAAATTGGAAAAGAAGAAGTAAAACTGTCATTGTTTGCAGATGACATAATAGTATACATAGATAATCCTAAAGATACCACCAGAAAACTACTAGAGCTAATCAATGAATTTGGTAAATTTGCAGGATACAAAATTAATGCACAGAAATCTTTGCATTCCTATACAGTAACAACAAAATATCAGAAAGAGAAAGGAAGGAAACAATCCCATTCTCCCTTGTAACAAAAAGAATAAAATCCCTAGGAATAAACCTACCTAAGAAGCCAAAATACCTGTATGCAAAAAACTATAAGACACTAATGAAAGAAATCAAAGATGACACAAACAGATGGAGAGATATACCATGTTCTTGGATTGGAAGAATCAATATTGTGAAAACGACTATACTACCCAAAGCAATCTACAGAGTCAATGCAATCACTATCAAATTATCAATGGATTTTTCGTAGAACTAGAACAAAAATTCTTAAAATTTGTATGGAGACACAAAAGACCCCGAATAGCCAAAGCAATCTTGAGGGGAAAAAAAAGAGCTGGGGGAATCAGACTCCCTGATTTCAGACTATACTACAAAGCTACAATAATCAATCAACATGGTACTGACACAAAAACAGAAATATAGATCAATGGAACAGGATAGAAAGCCCAGAGATAAACCCACAGACCTATGGTCAACTAATCTATGACAAAAGAGGCAAGGATATACAATGGAGAAAAGACAGTCTCTTCAATAAGTGGTGCTGGGAAAACTGGACAGCTACAGGTAAAAGAATGAAATTAGAACACTCCCTAACACCATACACAAAAAGAAACTCAAAATGGATTAGAGACCTAAATGTAAGGCTAGACACTATCAAACTCTTAGAGGAAAACATAGGCAGAACACTCTTTGACATAAATCACAGCAAGATCTTTTTTGACTCACTTCCTAGAGTAATGGAAATAAAACAAAAATAAACAAATGGGACCTAATGAAACTTAAAAGTGTTTGCACAGCAAAGGAAATTATAAACAAGATGAAAAGACAACCCAAAAAATGAGAGAAAATATTTGCAAGTGAATCAACAAAGGATTAATCTCCAAAATATATAAACAGCTCATGCAGTTCAATATTAATAAAACAAACAATCCAATCCAAAAATGGGCAGAAGACCTAAATAGACGTTTCTCCAAAGAAGACATACAGATGACCAAAAGGCACATGAAAAGCTGCTCAACATCACTAATTATTAGAGAAATGCAAATCAAAACAGCAATGAGTTATTACCTCACACCCCTCAGAATGGGCATCATCAGGAAATCTCCAAACAACAAATGCTAGAGAGGGTGTGAAGAAAAGGGAACCCTCTTGCACTGTTGGTGGGAATGTAAATTGATACAGCCACTATGGAGAACAGTATGGAGGTTCCTTAAAAAACTAAAAATAGAATGACCCAGCAATCCCACTACTAAGCATATACCTAGAGAAAACCATAATTCAAAAAGACACATGCACCCTAATATTCATTGCAGCACTATTTACAATAGCCAGGTCTTGGAAGCAACATAAATGCCCATGGACAGACGAATGGATACAAATGTGGTACATATATACAATGGAATATTACTCAGCCATAAAAAGGAACGAAATTGGGTCATTTGTAGAGATGTGGATGGATCTAGAGACTGTCATACAGAGTTAACTATGTCAGAAAGAGAAAAACAAATATATTAATGCATATATGTGGAATTTAGAAAAATGATACAGATGAACTGGTTTGCAAGGCAGAAATAGAGGTACAGATGTAGAGAACAAATATATGGACACCAAGGGGGGACAGTGGGGGGGGTGATGGTGGTGGGATGAATTGGGAGGTTGCAATTGACATATATACAGTAATAAGTATAAAATAGATAACTAATAAGAACCTGCTGTATAAAAAAATTAAATTAAATTAAAAAAAATCATATATGTGGTTTTAATATGTTCAAGATGCCAGGGATCTCTTAGTACTATATTAGCCTTTGCTGTAATTCATCACAATTGTCATGTCAAGTTAATGTATTAATATTTCTTGTGCATGTTTACTTAAATGCCAATACTTTGCTTGTTTGTGTATGTTCTTCTGGAAAAATGATATAAACCAAAGTAAAAAGTACAGTGATATGGCAAAAGTTCAGCTTTTTTTGGACTTTTTTCAGGATCCTATCAGTATAAAAAGTGTCAGCAGTAGTGCTGTGCCTCTTGTGGACATGAGGGGCACATAAATTGCCTCCTGAAATAGGCTACATCTGCTCTTGCTCTGTAGACCCTCACTTCCACTTTGTCCTGTTTTCTTGACTAAATACATTGAGATTTATTGCACAGGTTGGAGTGTTCACTTTCCATGAATTTAAAACTTTACAAAGCTGTAGCCCCATTTTGGAGCTGCATTCTATGTGATCTTAATGATCTTTCCATTCTTTGAAAGTTTTTACAATTTTCCTGATTCTCCAAATTGTGAATCATAAAGGGGAAAATAGGAAAAGAAAAGTTAGACTTTGTGCAGGAAAAATAGATTCTTCAGAAGAGTGTTTGGCCCTCACCTCTGTACATATTATAGCTGATTGCTTTCTCTTTCTCTCTCTGTGGGAAGACAGAGCTAGAAACACCAATCAACATGAGAGCCAATTTATTGACTCCAGCTATAAAAGACTTCAAAAAGGCATATAACAAATAACAAAATACTAAAGAAGAAGAAAAAAAAAAAAACAAGAGGCTGCCAAGTTGGTCATAGATCCACCAAATTGTGTTGGCTCAGGCTATAGTAATTACATTAAAATATTCTTGGAACAGGCACAACCAAGTATCAAATCATAGGCTCTCAGAATGGGAAGTAAGATGAGGTCATCTATATTAACCGTTTCACTAGATGCATAAATTCCAAATAAGTGGTCCTGTACCCTCTTATTGAACACTTCTAGTGATGGGGAATTCACTGCCCCATCAGTCACTTCATTCCATTTGAGGACAACTATAATGATTTGAAAGTTCTTTCTTCCATTAAGCCCAAGTCTAGCTCCTCATAATTTCCACTTGTAGATGTTAGTTCTTTCTGTGGCTACAAAATGCAAAGAGCCTAACAATTCTTCCTTAATACTAAATATGTGAAGACAGTAATCATGGTAGCCTAAGTCTTTGTCACAGGCTAAACACCATTTTTTTTTCCAACTTTTCTCTTGATACGCTCTCGATTGCATACCCACAATTTACTTGGCCTCTATCTCTTCATCCCCAGTTGATCTTGGTCACTTAGAAGAGTTTATACAGGATGGAATATGCCACTGCTCTAAATGGTGATGCAGTCAAGTGGCTCCATCACCACCTGGTGTGGACAATGAGTTTATTCTGCTGCCAAAGCAACACCAACTCTTCTAGAATCTCTATGGGCTCATGGCGATTTGTTCCCACCTGCACTGAATGATTTCTGGTCTCTTCTCTCAAAATTCTTTTTCTCATTGAGAGATCACTGGCACCTCAATAATCTTTGAGTGAAAATATAATTTCTCATCCCACAGTCTCTTGGTTGGAGATCATACAATGATTTTAAATCAGTTATGTAAAGGCACAGTTAATTAACTTATTATTAACTTATTGATGAGTGAAAGAGGAACCTAACAAAATAAATGGGAATTTTGTACAGAGAAGGAAAGAGGCTAGGAGAATGTACATCTGTAACAACAACAAAAAAAAATACGTTGCTAACTTACACATTTTTCCTAAAATCCCATTCCCAAGAAGTGTGTGATGAGATATAAACGTTATCTTTGAAGACAAGTAGATCTGGCTATGAATCTGTACTCCTCCACCTCTGGGAACTTAAAGGAACTGCAAAATTTCTCTAATACTTAATTTTCTTCTTTATAAAATTGATATAATTATAACATCTAGTTTAAAGGTTTAAAATGAGAATTAGGTAAAACAACATACTAAATTGATGAGCACAGTTTATGAGTATGAAGCTCTGCATCTATGCATAGTAACTTCCTTTTCTTCCCTGGTACCCAAGGTATGACTCATGAAAAGTTTTACATCTACAGATAACTCTTTAATAATTCAATTACTCTTAATTCAAACCCTGGCCTAGGACTAGATGGATGTTTAAAGAATTGTGATTTGAGAGGAAATAAAGTAACCTTTTGCCTGCAAAAGTCTACCTCCCTGCCATTGTATTTTGATCCCTTCTGAGTAATTTCTCAAATATCTTTTCTCTGTGAGAGCTGAATGATCAGGAAGTGTAGGGGAAAGTGAAAGAAGGTAGAAAAAGATAAGATGAAGGTATGAATCACTGACCACCTGGAGAAGGTCAGCTCAGGAAGGATGCTTCTGCCTGCCTGGGAAATGGGAAAACTACAGAGCAAGTAATATGGATAGTAATGGAGAAAGGGAACTATTTGGTTTATCCCAATAAACCTGGGATATTTATTTATATCATATTCTAGAATGGATTAGACTCATACCTAATTGGCATGGGAGGGAGATTCCAGAGCCAACAGAAGATAGCTGACCCAAAGGGCAGGAAAGACTCATTTGTGACAAATTTTTTTAAAAATTACCAGAAGAAGAATAATAAGAGCCAGGGCATAAGGCTCATGGCAGGGCCTAAGGCAATCAACCAGGGGATGAATCAGGAGGCAGAAGTTAATGTGAGAAGAAGGATTCCGATACCCCATGGAAGAGCAAGGATGCTAGATTTGCATCTCTAATGAACAATGGTCTCTGGG
Source organism: Balaenoptera musculus (assembly GCF_009873245.2). Taxonomy (NCBI): domain Eukaryota; kingdom Metazoa; phylum Chordata; class Mammalia; order Artiodactyla; family Balaenopteridae; genus Balaenoptera; species Balaenoptera musculus. Next base: position 8,410,309 of record NC_045791.1, read on the forward strand.
TACAGGAATTGGGATTCTCCAAAGGTCCAGACAGAGAGAAAATTCCAAACATATATCCTGTGTTGTCCGGGACCAAAGCAATATACTAGTTCAATTTTTTATATCCTTTTGCTAAGATACCTTTATCGTTCATGACACAGAAATACTGGGAATGTAATAATATGCACAACTGGGCTAAATGCCACAACATAATGATCATAGGCATGTTAACCATTAGCAGTGAAGCTGTTGGTCAGACCTGAGCATGTAAAGCAGGAGGGTTGTGATTAATGCATCAGGGCCTGAAGGAGCCACAACTATGTGTGGCCTTTTTTCTTATTTTACTTTTGACTATAGATAAAGGTGGTCCCTGTTTACTTGCCTTGCTTTAGAGAAACTCTATTTGGTTGTTTGTTTCATTGTGTGATTTTTTTTAACCTACAAATAGATATGATTACTATATTCTTGACTACTGAATTCTGTCTCCTATTTCCCATAAATGAAGTAAGAAAAATAATCCTTTTCTTGAATAGGAGAATATAAAAAATATTTTTGTAAAAGAGTAAATCAAATCTATCACCTTAATCATGGCTCGAATAAATCTAATTTAGTTTTTAAGGACTCTTTTAGCTCTAAGTAATGTGTAATTTTAGTTCTTAAAAGGCTATCTTGAAAAAGGTCAGCTGTGAGCTATGAGTCTTCTGTCAAGAGCCGTTACTTCAGGTGTGTATGTAAAGCGGTATAAAACTAGTGACTTCACTGTGTTCCTGCACACACGCACACACACACACACACACACACACACACACTCACACAAACACACACTGACCACATAGCAGAGTGGAAAAGATCATGCTGCAGATTCAACCTAACCCAGATTCAACCCAAAGCCACTGAACGTACTAGCTATGTGACCTTAGATGATACATTTAATGTCTCTGAACGTCAAGTTTCCTTGCCTGCAAAACCTTTACACATTTATTGTACCAGTTTGAATAATGCTAACACTGTGTCTAGTAAATAGAAGGTGTATATCATGTAGTGACCAATATTATCATCATCCACAGGCAGAAAGAATTTAGCATAGTGCCTTCCGCATAGATGTTATTTAAGAAATAGTGCCTAGTATTATAGTTATTACTCTTTTATCTTAGTATTAGGTGTGGAGCATCAGATCAAACACCATATATATAACTGACACAAAATAAATGATAACTGCACAGTGTGATATAAACTAAAAACTGTTCTTATACAAATAGAACAGGCGAGTGGCATCTATGTCAGGACCACATGCCTAGGAGGCTTGTGATAAAGGGTACTGATAAAAGGGTGATTCATATTGCATATAAAGCTCCTGGTACCAAGCTAAACCCATAATAGTTGCTTAATAAATAGTCACTATTATGGTCTCCATAGCCAGTATCAGACCTAATAACTTTATCCATTGGCTCAATTGCCCCTCATATCAATACTGACTATTTATGCTGCTTAAGTGGGTTAACTTTGCTTTAAGAGGGCAGCTTTCATTTTCAATAAGCCTCCTGGTATTTTGTTTTGTGTGTTCAAAGAAGTGTTTAGACCTTTATTGAGACAAGGCTTATCTAAAACAAACACGAGCCTATACAAAGAAAAGCATCCAGTGAAAGGGAAGAGATGTCTGCGTCAGAATCATGGTAAATACAGGCAGATTGGATGTTTGTCGCTGATGCTTCTCCCTGACATGGACAGTCGATACATCATTCTATAAGCATGCAGCGTTTGGGAGCTGACAATCACTGAATAAACTCACTGCCAAGTGCAGACTGTGGGGCATAGACGTGACAGGATTTTTCTGTTAAGGAATTTCCTCCTCCATACACAGCTCTGAGACCTGGGACAACAATCTCTCCAATCCAAGAAGGCTGGTCTGCTTTAGCCAGGTTCAGTATTATACTTCTGAGAAAAATGACTGTAATAAAGCTAATAGAGAATCAAGCAAGCTAGTTTAAAAGTATTTTGTTATGTGTTTGTTTGTTTTTGTCATTGGTCATCTCTCATGTCCATCTAAGCCTGCTATTAGGTTGAGATTCTGACAGTTGAACAAATTCACCCAAGATTCACTCTGAAAACACACATATATACTCCAAACAGAAGAACAAATAGAAATTTTCAAGTACTATTTGATGAAAGCTTAAGAATAAATTGTATTTCATGTACCATAGATTTAGAAGTCATCCTTCTGTGTGCCTACAAGAAATCAAGCATAAGGTCTTAAATAAATGAAGTACTTCTGCCTTTCTCTTCTGAATGTTTTTGTTGGTGTAGGTTTGTCAGCTATACGCAGGAGAGCTCTAATATGTGAGATGTTTGATCCTTCGACTTGTGAGAAAGGGGTAGCCCATGGTTATGATTAAACAGACAAAGTCATGGTCATCATGAATGAATTTCAAAGGTGTGGGCCCTCTAGTTTTTTCATTTCTTTGATGACGTCCGAGACTCTGTTTTTAAGAGGCAACTACAAACTCCAGTACCCTTGGGGAATGAGCACCATGACTTAAGTTTATTCAGTATAAGTGCCTATAAACCATCTTTCCTGAAAATGGACTCTGGTGAAAGAAAAAGGAGAAGAGAGAACAAGATGATAGAAGATGAAAAAGGGATGTGATTGAGAGAGTAAAAGTGATGATGAAGCCTGAAGGAAAACTTCACTGTTATTTGGCAGCAAGAATTGAAGATTCTAATTTCAAAAAGTGAATTTCTGGCAATCTCATGAATTTCTGGCAATCTCATATGGCAAAAGGAACAAGTCTGATGACACATATAAAATTTGCTATGGAAATCTTGACTGGCCTCCAGGAAAACTGAGAAGCTTAAAACCTTCAGGTTTCCTGACTTCTACCTTTGCTTATATTCCTATCTCTTCAACTCAAAGTGCACCCATAGAAGTCTCAAATGACCATCCACTAACCTTCATTAAAGCCGTAACTGGTAGAGTTTTATGGAGCTCCCCTGGTCAAAGGTATTACTGATGCCTACTTTATATCAGATACCTACTTTATTTATACCAGGTATTACTACCTTTATACCAGGCATTACTACCAACCTTTATACCAGGTATTACTGATGCTTACTTTATACTTTATACCAATAGTATAATACTTAATACTACTTCCTGTTTCTAGGGAATCAATAATGAATAAGAAACAGTCTTTGCCCTCAAGAAGTTTGTAATCTACTATAGTAGAAACAGGTAAAAATAAAGAAGATATTAAATGAGTTTATTTTTTAAAAAAAAGAAGCATAAGCTTAAAATGGACAATGTTTTTATTTCTCTTGGGTACATGCCAAAGAGTGGAATTGCTGGGTCATATGTTGACTACATTATTTAAACTTTGGAGGAACTGTCAGTTTCCCAAAGTGACTGTGCCACTTGCATTTCCACTATTAATATACATGGGTGCCTGTTTCTTCACAAATCCTTCAACATTTCTTATTATTTATATTCCTGATTATAGCCATATTAAAGGATATGAAGTGGTGTCTCACAGTTATGATTTGCATTTCCTTAATGGTGAATGACGTTGAGTATATTTTCATGTGCTTATTGGCCATTTCTTTATCTTCTTAACAAAACATATACTCAAATCCTTTGCACATTTTAATTGGGTTATTTATGTTTTTATTTTTGCATTAAAGAGTTCTTTTTTGATTCTAGATACTAGCTCATTACCACATATATGCTTTTCAAATATTTCTCCCATTCTGGTGCTTGCCTTTTCACTTTCTTTGTGATATCATTTATAAAACAAAAATTTAATTTTAAGACGATGCAAATTACCTATTTTCCCTTTTTTGGTTGTGTTTTTGGTGTCATATCCAAGAAATCATTGCCCAATTCAAGATTATGACTATTCATTCAGATGTTTTCTTCTAAGAGTTGTGCAGTTTTAGCTCTTACATTCAGATTTATAATACATTTTAATTAATTCTTGCGTAAGATAGGAGGTTGGGATACAACTTCATTCTTTTGTATGTAAATATCCTAAGATCAGCATCATTTGTTGAAAAGACTATTCTTTCTCCATTTAACTGCTTGGTTGAAAATCAATTGACTATATATGTAGGGGTTTATTTCTGAACTTTAATTTTATTTCATTAAAATACATAACACTATTCTTAACCCAGTGATACATTGTTTTAATTACTGAAGCTGTATATATTTTCAAATCAAAAAGATTTGGGAGTAACTACTAATAGATACAGGGTTTCTTTTGAGGGTGATGACAATGTTCTTGAGTTATATAGTACCGATGAAGGTGTAAATTTGTGAATGTACTAAACCCATTGAATTCCACACATTAAATGTGTGGATTTTATGGTGTGTAAGTTGTATTTCAAAAAAGATGTTTAAAAATTCAGGAAACATTTCCCATAGAGGCTGAGATCTGATACAGGTTTGATATAAGAATTTGGCAGGTGTAGAAGAAAATGGGATTCTAGGCAGAGGACCTAAGGGTGCAAATACAGAGTGGTATGAGATCACATCACATGTTTAGCAAATTCAAAACAGTTTTAATTATATAAGTGTAAAGTAGAATAAAATATTACATGTGTTTTTGTTGCAGAAGGGGGAAATAATCTGTTGAGAATTCCTTTCTATCCAACAAAAAGACATTCCAATTTTATTTTGTTGACTGATTAAAATATTTTGACCATGTACCATCTATATATATACTTATATAGCTTCTAGCTATAAAGTATATGCTTATGCTACTGAATTACTCATTTAGTAGCATATTTATATATTTCACAATAGTTTAAAATTATTTAAAATTTATAAAATATGGGCAAGTATATAAAAGAAAGATAAAAATAAACATAAACAGAAGTTCTAACATTCACTTCTTCCATCTCAAGCAATAAAGCTTACTCCTTGGGTATCACCAAATAAATGTGGAACTCTTTGTTTAAAAAGGTGTATTTTAATTTAATTTTCAATATGAAGTCCAGAAAATATGTCAAATTCCAAAGGGGATCCTTTTTTTTTTTAATTAATTAATTAATTAATTTATTTATGGTTGTGTTGGGTCTTCGTTTCTGTGCAAGGGCTTTCTCTAGTTGCGGCAAGTGGGGGCCACTCTTCATCGCGGTGCGTGGGCCTCTCACTATCGCGGCCTCTCTTGTTGCGGAGCACAGGCTCCAGACGCGCAGGCTCAGTAGTTGTGGCTCACGGGCCCAGTTGCTCCGCGGCATGTGGGATCTTCCCAGACCAGGGCTCGAACCCGTGTCCGCCGCATTGGCAGGCAGATTCTCAACCACTGCGCCACCAGGGAAGCCCCTGGGATCCATTTTTAATAACGGAATTTAGTCAACCTGAGATGTTAATAGAAAAAGATTTGAGTGCTGGAGACCTGTCTGACACACTTTGAACAAAATAGGTTTGATAGCCACACATTTCTTAATTCACTTGCATTTATCCTGCTACTGCATTAGCCTCCTTTATTTTTAAGGGTCAAGCTATGGCGAAACAGAAAACAGGATCTGGCCACTCTCAATTATACACTTCGGCTGTTTACTTTTCTGGCTTTAGTAGAAAATGATTTGTATGCTACTTGAAATGTATCCTTCATGATTACCCCGTGTAAAAAGTAATAATAAGATAAAGTTCTGTTTTTCCTTGATTGATCAAAGAAAGGAAAGATTGCTGAAGGGCTCGAAGATGATTCACTCCATCTCCCTTTATCCTTCGTATATGTTAAAAAACAAAACAAACAAACAAAAACTCCTCATATTTCATAAACTAGTATCCAAATTCCTCTCATTATTTCATTTGATCATACCTTCAACATGTAATACAGTAGAAGGAAAGAGTGCGCAACTTCCATTTTATAAAGGAAGGAATTAAAGATAAAGAAAAACTGGTGGTGGGAGCACGCACCCCATCCTGAGCCCCAAGCCTGGGCCAAGGCCTCCTGCGGGCTGCTATGGTGCTGCTTGGTGCTTAGGGACCACCTTCCTGCGTCAAAACGCAAAGCCTGCTAAGGCTGCTGGCAATACTCCCCAGGTTTTGAAAGCCTGCTGAGATGGAGGAGGAGAAGGAACAGCAGGTAGCAGGTGAGGTCCCTGAGAAGGACACGGCAGCACTCAGATCATCCAGCTGCTTAAGTGAGCCAAGTCCAGCATCTCTAAAGATGAGCCAGAAGAGGCTGAGCTAATTTTGCATGATGCCCTTCATCTTGCTTGTCAGAATGATAACAAGAAGGCCATCAGTTACACTTAAAAAAATTTTAAAATACAGATGAATAAAAATGAACATTTGTTAGTTATACTGCACTACATGTAGGTACTTTAGCAATCTTTTAAAAATTCTAACCTAGACTATGTGAATTAGCTATTTCTCCCCATTTTACAGAAGGGAAAACAGAGTTAAAATGAAACATCACAAAATGAAAAGCAACCAACCCAAAATTTGACCCAAGTTCTTCTTATCATGGTTCAGTGTTTATTTATTCATTAAGTAAATACCTGTCAAGCACCTGCTAGGTGCCAGGCACTATTATAGAAATCAGAGGTAAGGACATGATGGGAAGATGACATCACAAAAATGACAGGAGTATTTATTTATGTATTTATGTATTTATTTATCTGTGTGTGTGTGTGTGTGTGCGCGAAGTGAACTTGAGCAGTGTTTTTTTTTTTTAACATCTTTATTGGAGTATAATTGCTTTACAATGGTGTGTTAGTTTCTGCTTTATAACAAAGTAAATCAGTTATACATATACATATGTTCCCATATCCCTTCCCTCTTGCATCTCCCTCCCTCCCACCCTCCCTATCCCACACCTCTAGGTGGTCACAAAGCACAGAGCAGTGTTAACTATAGTTATCATGTTGTATGTTACATCCCTAGTATTTATTTATCTTATAGCTGGAAGTTTGTACCTTTTGACTGCTTTCCTCCAATTCCCACTTTCTCCACCCCCGCCTCTGGTAACCATAAGTCTGATCTACTTTTCTATGAGTTTTTGTTTTGTCCTGTTTTATTTTACTTTGTTTTTTCTTTAGACTCCACATATAAATGAGATCATACAATATTTGTCTTTCTCTGTCTGACTTATTTCACTTAGCATAATGCCTTCAAGTTTCATCTGTGTTGTCACAAATGGTAGGATTTTCTCATTTTTTATGGCTGGATAATACTCTATTGTATATAAACCATAGCTTCTTTACCCATTCATCCACAGATGGACACTTAGGTTGTTTCTAGGTCTTGGCTATTGTAAACGATACTGCTATGGACATGGGGGTGGGTGCAGATATCTTATTGAGTTTTGTTTTCATTACCTTTGGATATGTTCCCATAAGTGAAATTGCTAGATTATATGGTAATTCTACATTTAATTTTTTGAGTGTTCTCCATACTGTTTTCTACTGAGCATGCATAAAAAGCTGCCTTCTGAGGGATTAGGAAAAATCACAAAATGAGAATTCAGCACTGTGAATTTCACACTGTGAAGTTAACAGGGAGAAATTATAACAAAGAATCAGTCAGAAATTATGGAGCTGAAGAATACAACGAATAAAATTTTTTTAAATGCAATAACATATCCACAGCAGACTTGATAAAATAGAAGACAGAATCTGTGACGTCACAGGCAGTTCATATGAAATTATCCAGACAGAGGACACAAAGGGAAAAATATGAAAAAGAGTGAAGAAAACTTACATGAATATGGGATACGATAAAAAGAAACAATCTACATATTACTGGAGTCTCAGAAGGAGAAGAGGGGGAGAAAGGGGGGAAGAAAGCTTATTTAAAAGAATAATAGCTGAAATTTTCAAAATCTAGGGAGAGATTTGGAGATCCAAGCTCATGAAGTTCATAAGTTCCCCAAAAGTCTCAACAAAAAAGGTCTTCAAGATATATTATAAGAAAATTCTCTAAAATCAAAATCAAAAAGAGAATTTTAAAAGAAGGAAGAAAAAAATAATTCCTCACATACAAGGGAATGACTGGATTTCACTAGATATCTCAGCAGAAATCTTTTAGGCAAGGAGAGAGTAGGATAATATATTCAAAGGAAAAAAACAAACAGACAGCCAAGAATATTTTACTTGGCATAGCTGTCTTTCAGAAATGAAGAAGAGAGATAAAATTTTCACAAACTGAGGCTGAGGGAGTTAATCACCACTGCAACTGGTTAACAGGAAATACTAAAAGGAATTCTTCCAGCTGAAATAATAGGATGCTAGTTAGTAACATAAAAACATTTGAAAATATAAAACGCTCATAAAGGAAAGTATATAGTCAAATTCAGAATACTCTAATACTGTAATATTGTGATTTGTTAATCACTGACCTACAGTATGAAGATTAAAGGACAGAAGCATTAAAAGTAAATATAGCTACAATATTTTGTTAATAGATATATAATATAAAAATATGTAAATTGTCATATCAGAAACAGAAATTGTGGGGAATAGATAAAAGAGTAGAATTTTTCTATGTGATTGAAGTTAAGGTTTTTTCAGCATAAAATAGACTGTTATAACTATAAAATGATTTATGTAAGCCTCATGGTAACCACAAAGCAAAAACCTACAAAAGTAGACACATAAAATATAAAGAAAAGGGAATCAAAGCATACTGCTATGGGATATCACCAATTCAGCAAGAGAAGAAGAAAAGAACAATGAACTACAAAACAGCCAGAAAACAATCCATAAGATGACATTATGTCCAATACTATTGATAATTACTTTAAAAGTAAATGAACTGAATTCTCCAGTAAAAGGCATAGAGTTGCTGAATGGTTTAAAATTGAAAAAAAAAAGACCTAACTATATGCTACTTACAGGAGACTCACTCTCACTTCAGCTTGAAGGACAAACAGACAATGAAAGTAAAGGAATAGAAAAAGATATTCTCTATAAACAGAAACCAAAAGGAAGCAGGGTTAGCTATACTTAGAGAAGTACAGTTTAAGCTAAAAACTGTAATAAGACATAAAGAAGGTTATAATACAATGATAAAGAGTTCAATTTATAAAGAGGATATAAAAACTGTTAATGTATATGCTCCTAATATTGGAGCACCTAAATATATTAAGCAAATACTAACAGATCTGAAGGGAGGAATAGATAACATTATAATAAAAGTAGGGAACTTCAATACCCCCCTTTCAACAATGGATAGACTAGTCAGACAGAAAATCAATAAAGAAATAAGGACTTGAATCACACTTTAAATCAAGTGAACATAACAGACATATACATAACATTTCATCCAACAGCAAGAGAGAACACATTTTCTCAAAGACACATGAAATGCTCTTCAGGGTAGATCATATATTAGGTCACAAAAGAAGTCTTAGGAAATTTAAGTAGATTAAAATTATACCAAGTGTCTTTTCCAGCTACAATGGTATAAAACTAGAAATCAATAACAGTAAGAAAACTTGAAAATTCATGAATATATGGAAAACAAACAACACACTACTAAACAACCAATGGGTTAAAGAAGAAATCAAAAGAGAAATTTTTTTTAAAAATCTTGAAACAAATGAATATGAAAAGGCAACAAACCAAAGCTTATGGGATGCAGCAAAAGCAGTGCTAAGAGGGAAGTTTGTAGTCATAATGCCTACATTAAGAAAAAATAAAGACCTCAAATAAACAACCTCACTTTACACCTCAAGGAACTATAAAAAGAAGAACAAGCTAAGCACAAAGTAGGAGAGGGAAGGAGATAATAAAGACCAGAGCAGAAATAAATATAACAGTGATCAGCAAAACAATAAAAAAGATTGACAAACCTAGGCATTAGATACATGAAAATATAAAAAAAGATTGACAAAAATTTAGCTAGACTATCTTAAAAAAGAGAGAGAGAATCAAATAAATGAAATTAGGAATGAAAGAGGAGATGTTACAATGCTAACTCAGAAATGCAAAGATTCATAAGAGACTATTATAAAACATTATATGCCAACAAACTGAATGGATAAATTCCCAGAAACTTACAACCTGCCAAGACTGATCAGGAAGAAATAGGAAATCTGAACAGAATAATAATGTGTAAGCAGTTTGATTCAGTAATCAAAAACCTCCTAACAAAGAAAAGACTCAGAACTGATAGCTTTACTGGTGAATTATATTAAACATTTAAAGAAGAATTAATACCAGTCTTTCTCAAACTCTTCCAAAAATTTAAAAGGATGGAACACTTCCAAAATCATTTTACAAGGCCAGATTCACTCTGAAGCCAAAGTCAGGCAAGGACACTATAAAAAACAAACAAACAAACAAAAAGCAAAAAACAAACAAACATAAAAACCACAGGCCAATATCCTTGATGAATATAAATGTATAAATGTAAAAATCTTCAGCAAGATACTAGCAAACCCAATTCAATAACACATTAAAAGGATCATACATCATGATCAAGTGACATTTATCCCATAGATGCAATGATGGTTCAGATCTGGAAATCAATCAATGTGATACACCACATTAGCAAAATGAAGGATAAAAATTATATGATCATCTCAACAAATGTAAAAAAAAGCATTTGACGAATTTCAACATCATGATAAAAACTTTAAACAAATTATGTATAGAAGGAACGCACCTCAACATAGTAAAGACCACAAATGACAAGCCCACCACAAACTTCATGCTCAATGATGAAGAAATGAAAGCTTTTCCTCTAAGTTCAAAAACAAGACAAAGGTACCCACTCTTGCCACTTCTATTCAACAAAGTACTGGAATTCCCAGCCAGAGCAATTAGGGAAAAAAAATCCAACTCAGAAAGGAAGAAGTAAAATTGTCCACATTTGCAGATTACATGGTATATAGACAGAAGACCTGTTAGAACTAATGAACAAATTCCATAAAGTTTCAGGATACAAATCCAATATACAAAAATCAGTTGCATTTCTATACACTAACAATGAATTATCAGAAACATAAATTAAGAAAATAATCTCATTTATAATAACATCAAAAACAACTAAATATTAGGAATAAATTCAACCAAGGGGATAAAAGACCTGTACACTTTAAATATAAGATATTAATGAGGAAATTGAAGACACAGGTAAATGGAAAGATATTCCCATTTTCATGCATTAGAAGAATTCATATTCTTAAAATGTCCATATTACCCTAAGCAATCTATAAATTCACTGAAATCCTTATCAAAATTCCATTGGTATTTTTCTCATAAGTAGGAAAAAACTATACTAAAATTCATATGAAACCACAAAAGACACTGAGTAGCCAAAGCAACCCTGAGAAAGAACAACAAGGTTAAAGGCATCACACTGTCTTTTAATTTTTTTAATTAATTTTTATTAGAGTATAGTTGCTTTACAATTTTGTGTTAATTTCTACTGTACAGCAAAATGAATCAGTTATACATATACACGTCCCCCATTTTTTGGATTTCTTTCCCATTTAGTCATCACAGTGCATTAATTAGAGTTCCCTGTGCTATACAGTATGTTCTCATTAGTATTTATTTTATAGTATCAATAGTGTATATATGTCAATCCCAATTCCTCCCACCCCTCTTTCCTCCTTGGTATCCATACATTTGTTTTCTATGTCTGTGTCTCTATTTCTGCTTTGCAAATAAGACATCTATACCATTTTTCTAGATTCCACATATATGTGTTAATATAGGATATTTGTTTTTCTCTTTCTAACTTATTTCACTCTGTATGACACTCTCTAGGTCCATCCACATGTCAACAAGTGACCCAATTTTGTTGCTTTTTATGGCTGAGTAATATTCCATTGTATATATGAACCACATCTTCTTTATCCATTCCTCTGTTGATGGACATTTAGGTTGCTTCCATGTCCTGGCTATTGTAAATAGAGCTGCAATGAACATAGGGTTGCATGGGTTTTTTGAATTATGGTTTAATCTGGGTATATGCCCAGGAGTGGGATTACTGGGTCATATGGTAGTTCTATTTTTAGTTTTTTAAGGAATCTGCATACTGTTCTCCATAGTGACTGTATCAATTTACATTCCCACCAACAGTGCAGGAGGGTTCCCTTTTCTCCACACTTTCTCCAGCATTTATTGTTTCTAGATTTTTTGATGATGGCCATTCTGATCAGCATGAGGTGATACCTCATTGTGGTTTGATTTGCATTTCTCTAATGATTAGTAATGTTGAGCATCTTTTCATATGCCTTTTGGCCATCTGTATGTCTTCTTTGGAGAAATGTCTATTTGGGTCTTCTGCCCATTTTTTGATTGGATTGATTGTTTTTTAGATATTGAGCTGCATGAGCTACTTGTACATTTTGGAGATTAATCCTTTGTCAATTGCTTCATTTGCAAATGTTTTCTACTATTCTGAAGGTTGTCTTTTCATCTTGTTTATGGTTTCCTTTGCTGTGCAAAAGCTTTTAAGTTTAATTAGGTCCCATTTGTTTATTTTTCTTTTTCTTTTAATTATTCTAGGAGGTGGGTCAAAGAAGATCTTGCTGCCATTTATGTCAAAGAGTGTTCTGCCTATGTTTTCCTTGAAGAGTTTTATAGTGTCCGACCTTACATTTAGGTCTTTAATCCATTTTGAGTTTATTTTTGTATATGGTGTTAAGGAGTGTTCTAATTTCATCCTTTTACATGTAGCTGTCCAGTTTTCCCAGCACCACTTATTGGAGAAGCTGTCTTTTCTCCATTGTATATTCTTGCCTCCTTTGTCATAGATTAGGTGACCATAGGTGCATGGGTTTATCTCTGGATTTTCTATCCTGTTCTGTTGATCTATATTTCTGTTTTTGTGTCAGTACCATACTGTCTTGATTACTTTAGTTTTGTTTCTGATTTTACACTACATTACAAAGCTCTAGTAATCTAAACAATATGATGCATATGGTGCAGAAAAACAGACACATAGATCTATGGAACAGAATAGAGAGCCCAGATATAAACCGAGCATGTATGTTTAACTAATCTTTGACAAGAGCTCTGAGAACAAAAAATGGGGAGAGAATAATCTCTTCAATAAATGGTGTTGCAAAAACTGGATACACATATGCAAAAGAGTAAAACTGGACCCTTATACCCTTCACATAAGTTAACTTGACATAGATTAAAGACTTGAATGGAAGACCTGAAACCATAAGACTCCTGGAAAACACATAGAAAAGAAGCTCATTGACACTGGTCCTGGCACAGAGTTTTTGGATATGACACTAAAAGAACAAGAAAGAAAAATGAAAATCAACAAGTGAAACGATATTAAACTAAAAAGCTTCTGTACAACAAGGAATCAATCAACAAAGTGAAGAGTCAACCTATGGAATGGGAGAAATATTTTCAAACCATGTATCAGATAAGGAGTTAATATTAAAAAATAGGTAAGAAACTTATACAACTCAATAGCAAAGACAAACAACATGATTTAAAAATATTTAAAGGACTTGAATAGAGATTTTTCCAAAGAAGACATATATATGGCCAAGAGGAGCATGAAAAGGTGTTCAGCATCACTAACCATCAGGAAAATTCAAATCCAAGAGAATGGCTTTTATCAGAAAGACAAGAGATAACAAATGTTGTAGAAGATGTAGAGAAAACGGAAGTCTTTTGTCCCATTGGTGGGAATGTAAATTAGTATGGCCATTATGGAAAACAGGGGAAAAAATAAAACAGAACTACTATATGATCCAGCAATCCCACTTCTAGGTATGTATTCAAATTAAATGAAATCAGTATTTTGAAGAATATCAGCACTCCCATGTTTATTGCAGCATTATGCACAATAGCAAAGACATGGAAACAACACAGATGTTTGTCGATGGATGAACTGATAAAGAAGATGTGATATATGAATATGTATATACATATGCATATATATGTGTGCTTGAGAAAGAAGAAAATCCTGACATTTTCAACAACACGGATCAACCTAGAGGATGTTATGCTAAGTAAAATTAACCAGACAGAGAAAAACAAATACTGTAAGATCTCACTTACATGTGGAATGAAAAAAAAAAAAAGTTGAGCTCATAGAAACAGAGAGTAAAATGATGATTACCAGGAGTTGGGGGATGGGGGAGATGGGGAGATACTGGTCAATGGTGACAATTGTGCAGTTGTAAGATGAATAAGCTCTGGGGATCTACTGTACAACATGGTGACCAAAGTCAAGAATACTTTGTTTTGACTTGAAATCTGCCAAGAGAGTAGACCTTAAATGTTCTCACCACATATACACAAAAAAGGTAATTAAGTAAGGTGATGAATGTGTTAATTAACCTGATCGTGGTAATCATTTCACAAACTATATACATGTCAATTCATCACATTTTACTATATATATATATATATATATATACATACACACATACATATATACATATATACATATATACACACATATATACAAATTTTCTTATCAATTTTACCTCAATAAAGCTAAGACATTTTTAAATGAATTAATAAAAATAGAGATATAGGCATGAGCAAGATAGACTAAATCCCTGATTTCACTTACATCTTTGAAGGATAATAAACAAATAAAATAAGAAATATGTAATATAATCTCAAATGAAAATAGGTGTTTTGCAAGGAAAAAAAGCAGCAAAAGAAGTTCAAAACTGACTGAGGGGTGAATGAAAGCACAATTTTTTATATAATGGGGTCAATACATCTTCGAGGAGACATTTATACAAACATCTGAGTAAAAGTGAAAATAGCCTTGCTTAGCTGATGTTTTAGTAATGGTAGCAGTAAGTACAAAGGCCTTAGAGTCTGACGAAGCAATTAGCCTGTCATTTTGAGAAAGAGCAAGAAAATTGGTATAGCTGGGGTGGAACAGGAAGTCTAAACCATGTAGAATTTTGAAGGCCAAGGTAAGGACTTAAGCTTTAATTATATTTGTTGGGTAAACAGTTGGAGGTTGTGAACTGTGGAGAGATACGATCTTATTTAAGATTAAAAACATATCATTCAGGAGTAGTAACAGGGAGAGACATTGGGGGCTCTTTAAATAAAAGACGATGCTGTTGAAAAGTGGGCATCCATGAAGCAGAGTGGAAAGTAGCACATTTAGATCTAATAAGGGAAGAAGTGACCAAATCCATTGATCAGTTCAATTTGTGGTGTGGCAGATATGGGAAAACCAAAAATAGCTCATTCTTATTTTAGTTTTGCTTTTCTTCTTTTTTGTTTGTTTGTTTGGGTTTTTGACCTGAGCAACTGGGGAAATGGTACGCCTAATAAATGATCTGGGGAAAATGGGAGAAAGGGCAGATCTTTGGAGTTAGTGCAATGAAAAAATTCTGTTTGGGGCATGGTCAATTTAAATTGTCTCTTAGCCATGCAAGTAATAATGTAGAGCAAGCAGAAGAATATGTTATAATTCATTAATTCCAATGCTCATTTTTCTTTCACATTTTAATATCATTGTAAAATAGGAATGCCTCATCCAAATGATGTTCTTTTCCATCACCAGTAACCAGGTGGTGGTCATGATGTACTTGTCATTGTCAGATCATGGGCGAACTTATTAGTCAAGCTGTTCATATTTTTAGGACTTCAATTAAGTGCTATGCAATGTTAATCCTTTGTTACATAAATGCCTTTCCTTTAGTTACAGATATCTTTGAAACTCTTTAGCATATAAATTGCATTTAAGCCATAGGAGAGGATGAGATGCCCCATGGCATCAGTATAGACAGGAAGACAATAAGGTCAAACATGAGCCCTGTGGCATGCCAACATTTAGAAGTCATAAAGACAGAGTGGTCTCAGCAAAGAGAACCAAAAGAGTCCTCAGTCAAATAGAAAGGAAAATAGAAGGAAAAGTGGTATCTTAGAAGCCAGAGACAGTACTTGCAGGAGGATAAAATAATCCACTGGTTTAAGTGCTGCTGAAAGCTCAATTAACACACAAACTAAGGACTGACTATTGAATTTGGCAACATATAAGCCCTTAGTAACCCTGACAAAATCAGGAACAGTTCTGTGGGAGAGGCAGAAACAAAGCCCAACTGATGTGACTTGGAGATGAGGAAATAGAGTGACAGAAGGAAACCTGTTTGAGGAATTTGACAATAAGGGTGATCAGAGAACATAGATGAGTAGTGTTTCCATAGACAGATTTTGCTTTAAGATGGAAACTGTTTATAAACTGCTTATAATAACCTAAAGAAAAGAGAAAAACATGATATATAAACGAAGGGGAGTAATTAGGAGAACAAAGTTGCTAAGTAGAGGGGGGATGTGAGTTTCAGCCAGAGTGGGATTGGTGTTAAAAAGAAACAGGAACAAAGCTGCTTTAGCTGCATCAAAGAACCTTCTTAGCATTGAGTAGAGCATAGGTCATCAGCCTTTGCTAAGGGTAGGCAGAGTGATCTAAAGGGCAATGGACTATACACTAAAGAATTCCAGGCCTCTAGCACCCTCCTCTTTCAAGTGCATGCTACACCAGAAGCCTTTACTTAATGCTTTGGACACTACAGAGACCAGGGTAGTTGAGATGCCGGGATAGTATGAACAATACAGAAGAGTCTACCAGAACAAGATGCTATGATTGCTTTCCATCAGACTGCTGTCAGCAACATTCTCTCATCCTTGTGCCAGTGTGTCTCTGTACACCACCCCCACCAGCACCCCAATTTATTTAATTAGCAAGAGTAAAAAGTCCTGCTGGAGGAGAAACCATGAGTTCCACTCCACATGGCTTACTTCATGCCAATAGCTTGTACATCAGGATAATTTGGAACACAGTTCATGCCCTGAATCTCCTGGTGTGACTTTCTTCAGGGTGTGACGTCTGCCTTAACACCACCTGGCACCCCCCGAAGCCACCAACTGTTGCGCTTTAGAAAAATCTATGAAAGCCTGGGACTCAGGACATGTCAATACCATACATCTGCAGAGAATTTGAAAATGTGAGAGAACATTACTGAGATTTGCTAAACAGAGGATTGGGGATTTCTTTTCTTTCTTGAGTAACTTAAGATATGCGCTGTATGTATGTTTCTGTCAATTGCTATCCGGTCAATCCTGTAGATACTTGTGGAATGCCGACATTTCAGGTATGGCTTCATCCTTGAGGGGTTCATAGCCTAGTGACAACATAGATACTTAAACAAGTAATTGTCTCAGGAGAGCCAAATTAGGAGAAACTTCAATTTTCAGAGTTCCACAGTAGAATGAATCAACCACTATCTCAACATCAAGCAGGTAGCCTGGGACTCTGATTCTGTATTTGATTTTGAAGGAGATGGAGGGTGGAACATTTTGGAAATTCCAGAAAGAGAGAACAAGCATTTTCAAAACTCAGAGATATAAAATGACAACACTTTGGAGAACTGTGAACTCTTCAATTTATCCCTCTTCTGAAAATGAATTCGATCAAAAAGTACTCAAGTTTCATTTTTCTGTCATCTAACCGAGGCACTTGTTAGTAAAAGATGTACATGAGGTGTGGTCAACATGGAGGCGTCTTACCTCATCCCCATTCAAGGAAGGGTCTCTGCCCAGCTGCAGAGGTGCCATCAGCAGACAGCATCAAGCTACCATCCCTTCTGGGTTGTGCTTTAGCTGCAGAGAGTAGCTTCCCCTGAGGGCATGCTCTTCCTGGGGTAGCCCCCATGTGGTCTCTGAGCAAGGTTGGGGTATCCCGGCCCAGCCCTTTGATTCTGCATGAGACAACTCCACCAGCCACTGTTCACTCCAGAGTTTCCCACCAGTTCGGCTGAGGTTTTGTGGGCCTGCATTACAATTCAGATTTTCCTTTCACAGGTGTTGATCCCTACCAACAACTTCCACTTTGAACCCTGTGTCAATGTATGTTTCTGGAAAGCCCAAACTGCCCCAAGGGAGTCGGTGGTTGGCAGTCTTTGAGCTCTGCGATGCCCTGTAGGAAAATCTCTTTTGTTATGTATGTAGTATTGTTTTTGTTTTCAGTGGTATTCAATTTTTCTTAGTGAATTTATGATTTAAACTGTCTTTCACAACATATTTCTATTAGTATGTCAGGTGATTTTTTTTTTTTTTAACGTTAGAGGCAGCTGAAATTAGGGCATTGAAGGGCTGAGACGGGAAGGAAAGACCATTTGAGGAATTAGAAAACTGTGAAAAGGAAGAGGCCTAAATGGAGTAGCCAGGTCAGGAATCTGGTCATTCCATGGATGGGGTAAGTGCAAAGGGCCAGAATGGGGGAGATCGGGATAGGAATAGAGTATGCTGCCTACTGGGGTGAGGTAGGAGCTAATCTCATAATGCCATGAGACAGTGCCTTGTACATAGTAAGAACTCAATTAATAGTGATGATTTATTATTATTTTCTATTGTTTTCATTATACTGATTATCAGAAATAGAAGAAAGAGAGAAAGAGAGTGATGAAGACAAGCTTCAAGTACTCTGCAACTTTGCCTAAGGCAGGTCTTCTTGCTCATACAAACTGCAGAAGAAATGCTTAGCATCAGTAGTTAAGCAGAAATAACTGAATAAATTGACTGTAATTTTCAGAAAAGTCTTTACACAAATGTAAACACGGGGAAATAAGAAAAAGAAATTAGGTATGATAATAAAACTTGAGATAACGAGCATTTGAGACTAAATGATGATTCATTCTTTTAATTACAGTATAGATCAGAATTGATTCAGGCCATCTGCAGAGGAGGCATGTGAAGAAAAGGAGAAGAGGGGTGTGAATAGCAAGATGATTTCAAAGGCATCAAGGTAAACAGATGAAAGGTTGGAAAAATATTGAATTTGAAATAAACATTCAAGGGATTAAAAAGCTATGGAAAAAAACTTCTCTCACCTGTATAGATAACTAGGTTCGCTTAAAAGGAGTGTGCTTATATCAATATAGGCCAATATCTGTTCTCTTAAGAGACATTAGCCAGGCTTTTTTTCTATTAAACAATTTTGCATGTGTTGTCAGGCAAGTAGCTCCAGAACATATTTCTTCTAAGCCTAAAGTTATAATCAGTAGAACTGAAAGCATCTAGGACACGATTTAATCCAATCCATTTTGAAATTGATGATACAGAGTCCAAGGGTAATAAAGTGGTTTATATTAGGCGACAGAGATAGTAGAATCAGGATAAGAATTCAGGTCCTGAAACCCAGGCCAGCACAATTTAAAATATCACAAGATAAAAATTATCAGTTAATTGCAACTAAGAAGCAGTTCCATTTCTTTGTCATAGGTAACAAAATTCTCTTTGTCCCAAAGAGTGGTATAAAATAATTCAGGGGTATGATAAACTAGGGGGTGGGAGAAACAACAGATTTGTAACTTTGTTGGTTTCTGTGATGTAAATATTCACAAATTTGTTCACCATGAACAATTTCAACCTATTAAAATGACATCACTGGACATGAGTTTGAAATAGATGTGGATAAACAGTGATAATCATAATCATCCAGGCTATTTTACTTGGTCTATAGCAATCCTCTTCATCCCCTCTTGCTTTCTCAGATTCCTTGTGTAATCAAAGAAAGTATTCCTTGTAGGCTACAAATAAGGTTAACTAGAGAAGAATCAAAGGTTGCTACTGCAAAGAATCTGTAGCACTCATCCTTAATGTGAATCACTTGCTGTTCAGGTCCTTAGTAAACACGTGGGAAGGACAAAATTGTTCCGCATCTTCAGGAATTCAGATACAAGGTAATATGTTTGAGAATCGTATCTCAGTTTGTTCTTTAGAGCACCAGATCCGTGAAAGTTGTGTCATTTAACATCTTAAGCTAATGACAACTTTCATCACATAATAGAGCTTTTCTAGTCTTCCCCTTAATAGAGGAGGACCAGGACTCTGTGTACAAAGCATCCTGGCAAGATGAGAATTAGAATCCTGTCTCCTGACTTCCAAACACTCTCAAATCCACTCCTCTCTATCGACTTAAGTAGACTTTTGTTTCTAGGACTAGCAATACGTTTCCACGAAACCATTATTGTCTCCCAGAAACAAGAGGATCTGGAATTGTTTTTTCACTATGGGAGAATCTTAATAGCAACTGTGCCCTAAATCCATAGCTCAGGCCTCTGGGTCCAACATCTCAGTCTTGAATTCTATTATCTCAGTGGGGCATTGTTTCCTTCATGTGTTCATCCCCTGATTCACTTATAAAATATGTATTATACAGTAACAAAATTTCAAAACTAGCACTCAGGGTGTTCATAGTCTAAAATGGAAGGCAAACAAGTCAAAAGAAAAACAACAACTAAAATAATATCAGCATAAAAGAATAAATATAGAATGGATTAAGCGCACATGGGGGTCATGAAGGAAGTAACTCGATTTTCTGTGGTAAGCCATAAAATTTCACAGGGTTTTGGATCTTACAGGATGATTAGAAGTTTGCCAATAGGTTGGGGGAAATGATTCAGGAAATGATTCAACCCAACTATATGTTGTTTATGGGAGACATACTTAGGTTTAAAGATACATAGATTGAGAATAAAAAGATGGAAAAGCATATATTATGCAAGCAACAATAGGAAAACTGGAGTGGCTACACTAATATCAGATACAATAGAATTAAAAACAAAAAAAAATAGATTTTAAAATAGAGTTCAAGACAGTTTGTTTTAAAACATTATAAAAAGGGACCCCTTATAATGATAAAAGTCCAGCCCATCAAGAGTAAATAATAATTAATAACATATATGCACCTAAAACAGAGCACCAAAATACACAAAGTAAAACTAACCTAAATAAAGAGAGAAATAGACAATTCAACAGTAATAACTGGAGCTTCGTATACTTCATTTTCAATAATGGATAGAACAACTGACAAAAGATCAACAAGAGAATAGAAAATTTGAACAAGACTATAAATCACCTAGTCCTAATAGACACCTATACAACATTCCACTGTAACAACAGAAAATACATACTTCTCAAGTGTACGTGGGATACTTAATACAAAGTATACTATCCAACCACAACGGAATACAATTAGAAAATTGGTCCTTTCTTTATCCTGAAAGGAAAGAGGATCAGAGGAAATAGTTTAAGCAGTAATCTCTCTGCCAGAGTCAGGAAGATAGATCAGAGTTGATTAGATGAGGTAGAGGAAATGCTCTACCTTAAATGCTTTTGGTAGTGCTCTTTGTCTGAACAAAGGCAGTGGAGGTGGGACTTTGGAGGAAACCTTAAGACTTAGCTTTATCATACCACTTCCCTCGAGTCTGTCCTTTGAATCACAGACAATTTCTCAGCCAATCCACATTAACTCGGATCTTCATGAATGGGATGCAATACTCGATAGTCAAGTTCACTTGGGAAGAAGGCAACACTACCAGCAAAAGCTTCTGCCCCTGTGAAGTGTGACCTGACCCAATGGGAAGAATGCTGCTACCAACAATATATGCTCAATCAATGTAACAGCAATAGCAGCTATAATGGCCATGCAAAGTCAATCAGAACAAGCACCAAAAGCAAATAAATCAGAGTGAGGAGAAAGCTTACGATATCAATAACACTAAGACACATTTGGGTGTTTTGGGTCTTCATTAACAATATATAACAGAGTACAGGATACACTGAAACGAGAGAGTTATTAAGAAAAAGAACGCCTGCATTTTGCAATGGAATTTTTGCACATGAGGATTGAGGCAGAAGACACAAATCAGGTAAATAAAGTGATTTTTACTAGGCTCTTTATTGGTGTAGAGCAGGAGATACCAACCCCCTATGTAAACATGCATGAGGGTGAAGGACAAGATAACACTACGTAAAAGGTGAGACTACAGCTCAGAGTTGAACTCACCTGTACATGCGTAAAAGGGGGAAATGGGAGGACTTCCCTGGTGGCCCAGTGGTTAAGACTCTGTGCTTCCACTGCAGGTGACACGGGTTCGATCCTTGGTCAGGGAACTAAGATCCTGCATGCCATGCAGCATGGCCTAAAAGAAAAAAGGGAGGCAGGGAGATGGGAATGTAGAATTGGGCATAACTCTGGAGAGGCTTCCCAAGTGCAGAGGCAGAAAAATAGAGAGTAATGGGTGAGTAAAAGCAGATGACATAAAAGGATTGCATGAAGTGAGGGTCAAAAAAAGTTGGCATTGAGTGGCAGATTAAGTGGTCCTATGAGTTATGGGAGACAACAAAGGTGTTTCCAGCAAAGCTCATTCTCCTTTGAGTGGGTCAGAATTTCAGAGGAAGGACCCAGCAATCCCACTCCTGGGCATATACCCAGAGAAAACCATAATTCCAAAGGACACATGCACCCCAATGTTCACTGCAGCACTGTTTACAATAGCCAGGTCATGGAAGCAACCTAAGTGTCCATGGACAGATGAATGGATAAGAAGATGTGGCACATATATACAATGGAATATTACTCAGCCATAAAAAGGAGAAAAACTGGGTCATTTGTAGAGATGTGGATGGACCTAGAGACTGTCATACAAAGTGAAGTAAGTCAGAAAGAGAAAAACAAATATTGTATATTAACACATATATGTGGAATCTAGAAAAATGGTACAGATGAACTGGTTTGCAAGGCAGAAATAGAGACACAGGTGTAGAGAACAAACGTATGGACACCAAGGGGGGAAAGCAGGGGGTGGGGCGGTGGTGGTGGTGCGATGAATTGGGAGATTGGGATTGACATGTATACACTGATGTGTATAAAATGGATGAGTAATAAGAACCTGCTGTATAAAAATAAAATTAAATTAAATTTTAAAAAAATTTCAGAGGAAGGATTGAATTAAATTTATCTGCCAGCCACAGTCATCAAAAGGAACTAAGTTATTTGATCAGGCAATAGATTCTGCTACACTGCATGAGTGGAAGATTCATCTTAGGAAAAATCTTCATTCACAGCATAGCAAAGGGAATAAATAGACTGCTAATTAAACTTGGATCACTAGAACTGTGACAAATACCCATATTGACTGAGAAATTTCTCAGAAGTGCCTAAAGAGGTGATAATTGTGATACAGTAAATGTGATAAGCCTTTAGCAGCAAAATGTACTAAATTTATAAAGGAAAATCCATCAGGAGATCATGAACCCAACTGGACTACTTATTAATCCCCTGCCACCTCCCCATTTCCGTTTTCTATGCCTTTGCCTGAACTCCCACACAGTCAAGAAGCTAGCATACCTAGGATCTTTACTCTTTGAGAAATCCTTTCATGATTCCTATTGCCAAAATGTGCACATACCTACCTCTGAACTGTCTGAGAACATTCCTTATAGCAGAGAAGCCTCCTTAATAGGTAGTTTATGACCTGTTGCAAGGGCGTTAGGTCTGTGATTGCAACTACTGAAAAAACTTTATCTCCTTGCTATGCCTTAGAAGGTAAATGCACATAGAAAGTGCTTCATAAATGGACAGAAGTAAATTCAATCTCCTAAACTGTCTCTCTCCTCCAGTGGCTGGAAGGCTGCTGGTTTTCAAGAGCTGGAGAGAAGGAGACAAACTGGAGCAACTTAAAAGACACAGAGCTTTCTGTGCTAATGAGGTTCGGCTTTTTTTTTTTTTTCTTCTTGAGTAAACACTCCTCGTGATTTTGATTAATTTCCAGAGTTCTGAATTATTTGATTTTTTTTTTTTTGCTAGTGTTTTTATTCCTTTTATGGAGGAGATCCTCAATTCCTTTTATGGACTGAATATTTGTGTCCACCTCCAGCCCAGAAGTCACATGTGTTGAATCCCTAATCCCAGCGTGAACTTGGAGTTCAGATGATTGTGGTTTCAAAGCCTGACTCTACTGCTTAATATTTCTATGACTTGGGTAACCTGCTAAAATTTTCTGAGACCGTTTTCACTGTAAGAAGATTTAAAAGACTATATCAGATGATATATTTAAAACTTTTAACAACATTTTCGGAATGTAAGATGCTTAACAGAAAGATTCGCTCTTTTCTCTTAGTTTTTATTGTATCCACTTTATAGTTAGAAAACTGAGGCTCAGATACATTCAGCAATTTGCATTAGTTACAGAGCTAGAGATTGTAGTGTGAATTAAAGCTTTCCAAAGTTTGCTTTTTCCAAGAGACATATTTATTCCCCATATAGCCTCCAGTTCCTTTTCCAGTTTGTGTCCTCTACCATCCCGTTAAAGCAGCCTTCCCTACTGTCACTCCATATCAGCATGGCCTCTCAATATCTCTTGGTTACTAAAGCATCTGATATAAGTTTGCTCAAATTATAGTAATTATGGTGTTATAATAACTTTTGTATCTATCTGTCCTCCAGCTAGGCTTATTTCCTAGAGGGAAGAGTCAAGACATTCATGTCCATATCTCCATTGCCAGACAGGATTGTTAATAATTGTTTATTGAATAACTTGAATTCCCATTGCAAAAGAAAACCGAATTGAAAATACTATTGAAGAAAAAAAATAATAAATTCTGTTATAACCTTCTGCATCTTTCTGTTAATTTCCTCCGTATAGATAAAATATCCTGCATTCTGATTGAATCTATGGTCTTCCTTTATCTGAATGTGTATCTGAAGCAAGTTGCTTACCTTCCTCTATTTCTCTTTTCTTATTTCTTGATTAGATATAGTGATTTTTAGTTCATAGTGTTGTTTGAAAGCTGACACATGAGAGCGTTTAGCACAATGTTTGGCACAGATTTTCTATTAACATCCCCCTTATTCTTATTCCTGAAATTCAAACGGTGTCTACTTACTAACCCAGAGCCTGTGATTGAAAGATAACCTTTACGTTTTTTATTTCCTCAAATCTGTTTTCATCTGATTTTTTTTAAAAAAGAGCTAGCCTCGACATTGTATTTTTCCTATAGGTGCATCAGTATAACCCAGAGACACCGCAGAGTATCTGTTACGTTCTTAACCACAGCATTGTAATGATTCTCCAAACTAATACTGATTTAATCTTTCTACACATGTTGTGGCTGCCCAGAGCATGGTGTGGAGAATGACTCTGAAGCCACATCTGAACTCTTGGAAAAGGTACCAGAGTTGATCACTGAGGACTGTCTTGTCAGGAGGAAGAGAGAACAGCAACATATATGCTGGGAACTATTCATCCCTGGACATTGTAATTCATCTGGAAGTCACAAAAGTAGAGAAGACTTGGTAGCTAAGGTTGACGTTTGATGATTCCTGAGACTCTCCTCTCCCTTTTCCCACATGTGGAGCTCTGCCCTCTTCCCATATGTGGAGCTCTGCCCTCTTCCCATCATGGAGGATGTTGTGTTACCCCAGCTGAAGCAGAGGTCAGCTGGTCCACAACCCAGCTGAGTTGGAAGACTTCAGCACCCAAGGTACCTACTTTTACTTCCTTCTATCTGCTTTATTAGCTAGTGTTAAGTGTGTTCTTTAACCCACTCCCTAAATTATTTTATCTGATAATTTACTTTTGAGTTCTTCGTCTTGGTCTGAACAAACTCTGAGTAAAGTCACCTCAGAAGTTCAGTAAGGTGTTTCTTCAGCTTTGTCCTCAACACAAGTACATGAGGAGTCAGACACTGAAAAATTTCCTATTTAAAGGTGCTTATTTATATTGAGTTCTAGCCACATGCTCAGCAACATGTTAAAAACTTTTATGTGATTATCTCCTGAGATCACCAAATTAACCTATTGAAAGGTGAAATTCATTTATATTTGAGACTTAAGAGTTAGAAAGTTTAAAAACATGGGATAAATACATGGATTCTGAAATGTCTTAGCCTCAGTTTCCCTGAATGTGGAGCAAGACAGGTTTTCGTGTAGATAGTTTATTTAGAATGTGATTACAGGTAGCAAGTGTGAGGGACAAAGGAGTGAACAGAGAAGGAGGAAAAAAGGCAAATAATGTATTAGTGGCTTTTCCATCACCACAAGCCTTTCTGAAGGGCCTATGGAGTGCTTCACAGAACCAGCCGCCTGGAATGCTAAGGGGAAAAGCATTTATCCGTTGACGTCTCTTCCCAGTTGGTCAAGGTGACCACATGCGTGTTAACTTTGATTTATTTCTGGTTTACACTTGATGAACAACAACAGTTTCCTGTGGATATAGCATGCTGCAGAGTCAGAAAAACTCCAGGATAGGAACTGAGAGGTCTACAAAACAAGGCCAAGGTAAAACACATTGCACCTGCCTGAACTGATTAACACCTCTGCAGAGCTGGTCATAGTTGTGGTGGTTGGAATAAGAAGTGGGTTCAGAAAATGAGAAGTAATGCCCTAGGCGAGCAAGTAGTGTCCTTGTACTGCTCAGACCCATTTTTGCCTTACATTAAGTCCACTTTGTCACAGGGTCTCCCTCAAATTGGTAGCCAATCACATTCTCTTCAAAGACTTAATACAAAGAATTAATGGGACAAACTCGGGTCCCCACTGCTACAGCTAGACCTGAGGCAATCATGGATTTTTATCATCTTCCTCTTCCATTCCAAACTCTAAAATCCCTTTGCTTGTTTGGTGGGATGTCCTAGACTTTCATCCCCAAGTATTATGTGTCCTCAGGTACCTTGCTCTTGTTGATCTGAGGTTGTTAATCTGTCCCCTGAACGTTTACCACCTACATGGAAACATCAGTGTTCCCCTAATGCATCTCTGGAATTGTGAGATGCACTCTTCATTGCCCACATTAAAAAGCAGCAATTCTGCTCAGTTGTAATCAGGGTTAGTCATCCTTACTAGTAAAGTAAATCATCCTTTGCCTTCTGGGCCACTGACATGAGGGACCCAAAATGACCACATTATAATGGTGGCTTCATGTTCTGTAGAACATTTTCTCTCTGTCCTCTGACTAAACTATTTCCCCACCTCTGCCCCAGAAACAACACTCTCTACTATAGCAGAGCCTAAGTTTATGGGGAAAAGGAGAAAAAAATATCATAAATATCATAAGTATGTCACTGTGAGTGATCATAAGAGGGACATCTTGTACCTTCTATTTCACAGACTCTGAAGTCTATTTTTGGGGGGGGGCACAGCACTATATATTAGTTATTTATTCAGCACAAACACTTGAAAGATAGCGTCCCATGCTATGCAATATTTTCCTTGAACTGGAACCTTATCTGAGACTTTAATATATTATCACTTATGCAAGACTTCAATATATCCAGTTATATAGTCACTAGATATCTCAGTGTCAAGAGCACAGTCTCTAGTCCGGTCCATAGTATGACAGAGCTGATTTCAAACATGTTCACTAGATTAATGGCCACATATTAAGTGCCAGAGGCTGCACTCTGCTAATCTGTTCCATAGAAATATCACATCACACATGTAACTGAAATTGTGTCTATCATTTATCTAAGGTTACAGTAGAACACTGTCATTTTCTAAGAGTGATCTTTGTTTGCAGGAGGAATACAAACTAATTGAATATGACTATAATGGGCAGTAACACAGCATCCTTTAAGGCTTTAAGTATTTAATGGTGCTTTAATCCTTATAATTGCTGTAGGATGCATTATTCCTTCTGATTTACTATTGTTGTGGAGGGGAGAAGGTGTCACACAGGACCATTTCAGGGATTTCAGTAGGTCCTTACTATCGCAATGGCTCTTATGCCAGAATGAGGTTCTTCCAGTTCTAAATACATTTATCCCAATTATATTCTTGGAGACTAGAGAAATGATCACAGGGAGGGTCTACAGTAAGAGTGAATCCATTGGGAGATGACTTGGTCTAGAACTCCATTTATAACTGGCATCGATAGGACCCTTACTAGCCAGAAGATTCTGATGGGGTTTTGGCTTCTTTGCACTGATGTTAGATCTGAACGTACAGCCAACCACTCTTGAAAAATCTGGGTATTCTTTTCTCTATAGTGCAATTTTAGTCAGATATATTATTACTGGTTTCTTTTGAAAAGGATCTGGCCAATATTGACGATGAACACTTGTGGTGGCATTGCAAAATACTTCCTCTGGCCTCCACATTCAGTGGATGGGTTCTGAGACTATGAACAGTGCTAGATAGGGGGTCGTAGTTTTCCACAAGTGTTGTCATCTGCTTCCTGGGTAACAGCTTGCTTTCTCTCTCTCTCAATGGAGTATTGACCTAGCTTGCCTCATTGAATGCTGTGATCTACTAGCTGTCACCACAGATCCCAGGGGACAAGACATTCTCATTGTCACTCTAGCCTCCCTATATATTTTGGGGATCACATCTTGCCTCTGACAGTTAAACAGCATCACCTTGCCTCTGCCATTCTAGAATCCCCTCATTAATACTCTCTGCCCATCATCTACATTGTTACTAGAGACCCCAGGTCTGTGATGATATCTCCTGCTGTCAGCTTCAGCCTACAGAGGAGAATCAGCACCAATATTGTTAAGATGCTCAGGCCTCCTCTCTTGTACATGCCTCTTTATCTTAGTTAAAGGAGTGACCTATAGGCCTGTCTAGAGAACGTAGTCAAGTGGTGGCTTCTCTGGTTTTATATAATAAACGTATTTATACTTTCCTGCACCTTCTGGTCATTACCTCAATTCTCTAACACTGTAGACCTGCCATATCTATGGCATTTCC
This sequence comes from Balaenoptera musculus, assembly GCF_009873245.2. Taxonomy (NCBI): domain Eukaryota; kingdom Metazoa; phylum Chordata; class Mammalia; order Artiodactyla; family Balaenopteridae; genus Balaenoptera; species Balaenoptera musculus. Next base: position 8,438,723 of record NC_045791.1, read on the forward strand.
CATTAAGCTTCACTATGTCAGAGCTTCAAGGAGCCATACCCACGGCACATCCGGGCTGCTTCTTGCCGACCTTGTCAGAATGCTAAAGCTCAGGCACAGTGCACCACTCCTATGTCAATAAATTCTTGCCGATCCAAAGCTATAATCCAGTTCCCCACTCCACCTCCTGCTGCAACCCCTCAACATCCATTCCCACTCACCTTCCCCCCATTCCTGCTAGTATCCTACTATGTGGGTGCTGGTGTTTTTTTTTTCTTTCTGTTTGGAGTTATTTCCTTCTGGATATTGGACTGCATGTCCTTATTTGCACTGTGCTGAGACCTGACACTGCTCACTGCCTTGGAGGTAACGAGTGATGAAGGAGAATCTTCAGAAGAACAAAAATCATCTTGCAAGGCACTTGCTGCAGGTGAGGTCCTTAAGGGCCTCGCTGAGAAGATGACACCTGGGCAAACATCTGAAAAAGGTGACTGAACAAGCCATCATGGAATCTGGAGTAAGTGTGATTCAGGAAAAGGCGACCTGAGGAGCAAACCACCAGAATAGGGGCGTGGTCGAGAGAATTGGATGGGGGTGAGGGGGCTGGGCAGAGTGTATGGGAAGCCTGTGAGAAAGAGTGGTAGGAAGTGAGGTCAGATAATCACTAATCTTCACATAAAATAGATAGCTAGTGGGAAGCAGCTGCGTCAGCTCGGTGCTGATCACATAAGCACCTTATGATGCATAATCTCCCATTTTCAGCTTAAGGAAATTGATATCGTTTGCCTAAGAGAACTCTCCTAAAGATATTATTCAAACCAAAGAAGGCTATTTCTAAAACCTGTGTCTGTACAACCATGCTGTAGTAGTGTGGCCAGTTCTGTGTAAGCCTGGGGGTCTGACATTCTTTGTACGCCGTCCCTCATGCCCTGGACCACAGTTCTTATTCCAGTACCTGCTGAAGTGATGGATGTCAACCAGATGTGCGTAAGTATAACCTGACTTTGCTGCCTCTAGGCTGCTCACCTTCCCAGGGATCCCCCTCCCTCTTATTTTAAATTGAACTCCCTCTAGCCCTTCCTGTTCCCCTCCTCTGATGTATTATTCTTCAATGCATTTATATACCATAATACTATGCCGTGAAATGTAGTCATTTGTTTACTGTCCCCCAGCTAGAACATGTGGTCTATAAGGACATTATGTTTTGCATCCTAATGTATCCCTAGGGCTTAAAAGAAAGCCTCATATATAGGAGACATGCCACAAATATTTATTTAATAAGTTAATGATTAAAAAAATACCTAAAACCCACTTAAAACAGTATCTGACCTAAGCTAAGAGTTCAAATAGCAGCCATTGTTACCGTTACTTGCTACGTGGCCTTGTTTACTTACTTAATCTCTCTCATTTCTTAGGCGACTGCAAAATGGAAGAATTACCTGTCCCACGTAATAGCTGTAAAAGATACATGAGATAATGTATAAGAGGTGAGGAACACAGGACCCCGCTCCTAGTAGGAAATCAAAATATGGTAGCATTCATCTTTTTTATTATTTCTTTGTCAATCTGAGAAGCATTAAATTCTGTATGACGAGTTTACTTCAATTGAGAGAGACTTGCTCCATTTAATGTAATTGGGGCTGTGTACATTTACAGATTCTCTTCCTTTCAGCGTTTCTCTCCTCCATTTATTATTCTTTACTCACTAAATGCAACAATCATGGCTTAGCTTCGAGGTCCTGTGAACAAACGGCGCCCCATGGAAATCAAACACATTTTCTCACACATACACACAAGAATTTCCGCACAAATAAATATCCCTTAACAATGTACGAGGAATCCCAGGATCCGTAAAGAAAGTGAATTATTCTGGGAAAATACCCAACAAGCCTTGTGGCTAAGTAATGAGTGTAGCCCTGCTGCTGTTGGCTGTGGGGCACGCATTTGGTTTCACTGTCAGTCCCAGGACCTGGTCAAAGTGCGGGCTCATTTACTTGCATGTTGCTTCTATTGGCCATACCATGTTTACATGAAAGAAGTACTTGGTTAGATCTGTTTAACTAAAAGGAATGAGTTCCCAGCAATAGTTAAAAGAGTTTCTTTTTTCTTTTTCCTTTTTTTTCTTTTTTTTGTATTATTGAAAATAGAATTCTCTGGAATTATTCTTTTTTTTTTTATGAAACTATTTTATTTTAGTTGGATTCTTTTTTTTTTTTTTAACATCTTTATTGGAGTATAATTGCTTTACAATGGTGTGTTAGTTTCTGCTTTATAACAAAGTGAATCAGTTACACATATACATATGTCCCCATATCTCTTCCCTCTTGTGTCTCCCTCCCTCCCACCCTCCCTATCCCACCCCGCTAGGGGGTCACAAAGCACCGAGCTGATCTCCCTGTGCTATGCAGCTGCTTCCCACTAGCTATCTATTTTATGTTTGGTAGTGTATATATGTCCATGCCAATCTCTCACTTTGTCCCAGTTTACCCTTCCCCCTCCCCGTATCCTCAAGTCTATTCTCTAGTAGGTCTGTGTCTTTATTCCCATCTTGCCCCTAGGTTCTTCATGACCTTTTTTTTTTTTTTTTTTTAGATTCCATATATATGTGTTAGCATACAGTATTTGTTTTTCACTTTCTGACCTACTTCACTCTGTATGATGGACTCTAGGTCCATCCACCTCACTACAAATAACTCAATTTCGTTTCTTTTTATGACTGCGTAATATCCCATTGTATATATGTGCCACATCTTCTTTATCCATTCATCTGTCAATGGGAACTTAAGTTGATTCCATGTCCTGGCTATTGTAAATAGAGCTGCAATGAACCTTGTGGCACATGACTCTTTTTGAATTATGGTTTTCTCAGGGTATATGCCCAGTAGTGGGATTGCTGGGTCATATGGTAGTTTTTTTTTTTTTAAGGAACTTCCGTACTGTTCTCCATAGTGGCTGTATCAAATTACATTCCCACCAACAGTGCAAGAGGGTTCCCTTTTCTCCACACCCTCTCCAGCATTTACTGTTTGTAGATTTTTTTGATGATGGCCATTCTGACCAGTGTGAGGCGATACCTCATTGTAGTCTTCATTGGCATTTCTCTGATAATTAGTGATATTGAGCATCTTTTCAAGTGTTATTTGGCCATCTGTATGTCTTCTTTGGAGAAATGTCTATTTAGGTCTTCTGACTATTTTTTTATTGGGTTTTTTGGTTTTTTGATATTGAACTGCCTGAGCTGTTTGTATATTTTGGAGGTTAATCTTTTGTCAGTTGCTTCATTTGCAAACATTTTCTCCCATTCTGAGGGTTGTCTATTCGAATTCTTTATGGTTTCCTTTGCTGTGCAAAAGCTTTTAGGCTCAATTAGGTCCCATTTGTTTATTTTGGTTTTATTTTCATTACTCTAGGAGGTGGGTCAAAAAAGATCTTGCTGTGATTTATGTCAGAGTGTTTTTCCTATGTTTTCCTCCAAGACTTTTATAGTGTCTGGTCTTGCATTTAGATCTTCAATTATTTTCAGTTTATTTTTGTGTATGGTGGTAGGGAGTGTTCTAATTTCATTGTCTTACATGTAGCTGTCCAGTTTTCCCAGCACCATTTATTGAAGAGACTGTCTTTTCTCCATTGTATACTCTTGCCTCCTTTGTCATACATTAGGTGACCATATGTGCATGGGTTTATCTCTGTGCTTTCTATCCTGTACCATTGATCTATATTTCTGTTTTTGTGACAGTACCACAATGTCTTGATTACTGTAGATTTGTAGTATAATCTGAAGTCAGGGAGCCTGATTCCTCCAGCTCCGTTTTTATTTCTCAAGATTGTTTTTGCTATTCAGGGTCTTTAGTGATTCCATACAAATTGTAAAATTTTTGTACTAACTCTCTGAAAAAAGCCATAACTTGATAGTGATTGCATTGAATCTGTAGATTGCTTTGGGTAGTATAATCATTTTCACAATGTTGATTCTTCCAATCCAAGAACACGGTATATCTCACCATCTGTTTCTGTCATCTTTGATTTCTTTCATCAGTGTCTTATAGTTTGCTGAGTACAGGTGTTTTGCCGCCTTAGGTAGGTTTATTCCTAGTTATTTTATTCTATTTGTTGTGATTGTAAATGGGATTGTTTCCTTAATTATTCTTTCTGATCTTTCATTTTAGTGCACAGGAATGCAGGAGATTTCTGTGCATTAATTTTGTATCATGCAAATTTACCAGATTCATTGATTAGCTGTAGTAGTTTTCTGGTGGCATATTTAGGATTTTCTATGTATAGTGTTATGCCATCTGCAAACAGTGACAGCTTTACTTCTTCTTTTTCAATTCGGATTCTTTTTATTTCTTTTTCTTCTCTTGTTGCCATGGCTAGGACTTCCAAAACTCTGGTGAAGAAGAGTGGTGAGAGTGGACATCCTTGTCTTATTCCTGATCTTAGAGGAAATGCTTTCAGTTTTTCACCATTGAGAATGATGTTTGCTGTGGGTTTGTCATATATGGCCTTCATTATGTTGAGGTAGTTTCCCTCTATACCCACTCTCTGGAGAGTTTTTATCATAAATCGGTGTTGAATTTTGTCAAAAGATTTTTCTGCATCTATTGAGATGATCCTATGGTTTTTATTCTTCAATTTGTTAATATGGTGTATCACATTTATTGATTTGAGTATACTGAAGAATCCTTGTATCCCTGGAATAAATCCCACTTGATCATGGTGTTTGATCCTTTTAATATGTTGTTGGATTCTATTTGCTAGCATTTTGGTGAGGATTTTTGCATCTATGTTCATCAGTGATATTGGCTTGTAGTTTTCTTTTTTGTGACATCTTTGTCTGGTTTTGGTGTCAGGGTGATAGTGTACTCATAGAACAATTTTAGGAGTGTTCCTCCCTCTGAAATTTTTTGGAAGAATTTGAGAAGGATAGGTGTTAACTCCTCTCTAAATGTTTGATAGAATTCGCCTGTGAAGCCATCTGGTCCTGGGCTTTATTTTGTTGGAAGATTTTTAATTGCAGTTTCAATTTCATTACTTGTGATTGGACTGTTCATATTTTCTAATTCTTTCTGGTTCAGTCTTGGAGAGCTGTTCTTTTCCAAGGATTTGTCCATTTCTTCCAGGTTGTCCATTTTATTGGCATATAGTAGTCTCTTATGATCCTTTGTATTTCTGCAGTGTCAGGTGTAATTTCTCTTTCTTCATTATTAATTTTATTGATTTGAGTCTTCTCCCTTTTTTTCTTGATGAGTCTGGCTAAAGTTTTATCAATTTTGTTTATCTTCTCAAAGAACCAACTTTTGGTTTTATTGATCTTTGCTATTGTTTTCTTCATTTATATTTCTATATTTCATTTATTCTGCTGATATTTATGATTTCTTTCCTTCTAAACTTTGCGTGTTTTTGTTTTTGTCCTTCTTCTTTCTGTAGATGCTTTAGGTGTAAGGTTAGATTATTTATTTGAAATTTTTCTTGTTTCTTGAGGTGAGATTGAAGTGCTATACACTTCCCTCTTAGACCTATTTTGCTGCATCCCATAGGTTTTGGGTCATCATGTTTTCATTGTCATTTGTTTCTATGTGTTTTTTGATTTCCTCTTTGATTTCTTCAGTGATCTCTTGGATATCTAGTAGCGAATTGTTTAGCCTCGAAGTGTTTGTGTTTTTTACAGTTTTTTTTCCTGTAATTGATTTCTAATCTCATAGTCTTGTGGTCAGAAAAGATACTTGATATGATTTCAATTTTTTTTAATTTACTGAGGTTTGATTTGTGATCCGAGATGTGATCTGTCCTGGAGAATGTTCCATGTGCATTTGAGAAAGGGTAATCTGCTGTTTTTGGATGGACTGTCCTATAAATATCAATTAAATCTATCTGTTCTATTGTGTCATTTAAAGCTTGTGTTTCCTTATTAATTTTCTCTCTGGATGATCTGTCCATTGGTGTAAGTGAGGTGTTAAAATCCCCTACTATTATTGTGTTATTATCAATGTCCTCTTTTATAGCTGTTAGCATTTGCCTTATGTATTGAGGTGCTCCTATGTTGGGTGCATATATATTTATAATTGTTATATCTTCTTGGTTTGATTTCTTGATCATCATGTAGTGTCCTTCTTGTAACATTCTTTATTTTAAAGTCTATTTTATCTGATATGAGTATTGCTACTCCAGCTTTCTTTTGATTTCCATTTGCAAGGAATATCTTTTTCCTTCCCCTCACTTTCAGTCTGTATGTGTCCTTAGGTGTGTAGTGGGTTTCTTGTAGACAGCATTTACATGGGTCTTATTTTTGTATCCATTCAATGAGCCTCTGTCTTTTGGTTGGAACATTTAACCCATTCACATTTAAGGTAATTATCTATATGTATGTTCCTATTACCATTTTCTTAATTGTTTTGGGTTTGTTTTTGTAGGTCCTTCTCTTGTGTTTCCACCTAGAGAAGATCCTTTAGCATTTGTTGTAAAGCCAGTTTGATGGTGCTGAATTCTCTTAGCTTTTGCTTGTCTGTAAAGCTTTTTTTCTCTGTTGAATCTAAATGAGAGTAATCTTGGGTAGAGTAATCTTGCTGGGTAGAGTAATCTTGGTTGTAGGTTTTTCTTTTTCTTCACTTTAAATATATCTTGCAACTCCCTGATGACCTGTAGATTTTCTGTTGAAAAATCAGCTGTTAACCTTACAGGAATTCCCTTGTATATTATTTGTTGCTTTTCCCTTACTTCTTTTAATATTTTTTCTTTGTATTTAATTTTGTTAGTTTGATTAATATGTGTCTGGGTGTGTTTCTCCTTGGGTTTATCCTGTATGGGACTCTCTGCCCTTCCTGGACTTGGTTGGCTATTTACTTTTCCATGTTAGGGAAGATTTTTACTATAATCTCTTCAAATATTTTCTCAGACCCTTTCTCTTTCTCTTCTTTTTCTAGGACCCTTATAATTCGAATGTTGGTGCATTTAATGTTGTCCCAGAGGTCTATGAAACTGTGCTCATTTCTTTTCATTCTTTTTGCTTTATTCTGTTCCTCGGCGGTTATTTCCACCATTCTATCTTCCAGTTTACTTATTCGTTCTTCTGCTTCAGTTATTCTGGTATTGATTCGTTCTACTGTATTTTTCATTTCAGTTATTGTGTTGTTCATCACTGTTTGTTCTTTACTTCTTCTAGGTCCTTGTTAAACGTTTCTTGTAATTTCTCAATCCGTGTCTCCATTCTATTTCTGAGATTTTGGATCATCTTTACTCTCATTACTCTGAATTCTTTTTCAGATAGGTTGCCTCTTTCCTCTTCATTTATTTGATCTTGGGGGTTTGTAACTTGCTCCTTCATCTGTAACATATTTTTTTGTTGTCTCATTTTTTTTTTTTTTTTTTGGGTGGTGCTGTGTTACTGTCTTGCTGGTTGTTTGGCCTGAGGTGTCCTCCACTGGAGTTCGCGGGCAGTTGGGTGGAGCCAGGTCTTAGTGCTGAGATGAGGATCTCTGGGAGACCTCACTCTGATTAATATTCCCTGTGGTCTGAGGTTTTCTGTTAGTCCAGTGGCTTAGACTCAGCACTGCCACCACAGGAGGTCAGGCCTGACTCCTGGCCTGGAAACCAAGACCCCACAAACCATGCAGCATGGAAAAAAAAGAAAAAAGCAACAATTAAAAAGGAGCAGAACAATAACAAAGAATAAAAAATAAAATAAAATTTAAAAAATTAAAAAATATGTTAGAAAAAATAGAAGTGAAACAACAACAACAAAGCAAAACAGAACCACAACAGTTAAAATAAAAAAAAATTTTAAAAGGTGGAAAAGTACTTGACAGCAGGGTGGGTGAAAACGTGAGGAGCTTAAGCTCAGGACCCAGGGGCCAGACGTGGTCTCAGAGGACAGCTGGTCCTATCCAAAGACCACACTCTGAGTGACACTGTATTAATACACTGAATTCTCACAAATGCCCTAAGAGGTATTTGCTATTTTTATTTTAATTTTCAGGAGAGAAATGTGAGGCAGAGGATGGTTAAGGTAAACATAGCTGGTGAGGGGACAGACAGATCTTAAGTCAGGGAGTCTGACTCCAAAGCCCAAACTCTTAACCATGTGCAATGTAAGACTAATTTTGGGAAATTTTAAATTTATTAAATATCCAGTGTTGCCAAAATAGAAGAAGAAAAAACAAAACAAAACAAACCCCAAAAAACAAAAAGAAACACAACACCTTAACAGAGAAAAATAATTTGCCCTTCACAACCAGAAGTAATAGCAGTACTAACTTCAAAGACACTGAATGAGGCTTTACTATTCTACAAACTGGTGAAGCTGGTAAGGAAGGAGACTATACTAGGCATTTGTCTTTGGGGAGTTCTAACATCTGAAATCCCTGTCTATTTGGAATACAATCCTGCTAAGGATCTGAGTGGTCCAGAATCTTTCTTCTCAGCCTCTTTTGCATCAGAGCATGGGCAGGTGACCGGGGGTCAATGAGATAGATGTACATGCCTCTGCATCAGAGAGGAGCTAGTGACAAATGGGAGCAGTGGTTGAGGCTGGACCCATGTCCAGTGCAGAACCCTTGGCAGTGCCTTTGACGTGCCTTGGATTCAGCGAGGAGGGCAGTAGTCCTTCACTCACATAGTTATGGGGTGTGGGTGGTGGGTGTAGCTCCTTTTGGATTCTGCACATTTACAAGCCAGGTTTTTCCAACCTTCACTCTTCTGTCTGACATTTGTTCAATCATTTCCACTTTTGCTCATATCAGCCCTAATCTGCATCTCTGACTTGCTCTTGGGAGCCCTCACTAAGACAAAGACTCAATGCAAAGATAACATAAATCTTGATATTCAAAACAAACGACAACCCCGGAAGAGTGAGGTGCTCTGGGTCACACATGAAAGAAAGTAACAGTTCCAGAAACACCATAAAAAGTGGAATGAGAATGAGGTTAATTATTCATTTTAAAATTAAATATTAATTATCAAGATTAATAAAATCTTACTTTTATGGAATGCATTTCCTACTTGAAGAGCCTCCAAGAGTCCATTTGAATTTATAAGCCAAGGTAATATTTAGAACATAAAATCATTAATTAAAGCATGAAATTCATGAAACAGATACATGTCTAACCAGCAGGAAAAAAAGAGATTACAGAAGCGTAATTAACATTCATCATTAATGAGTTTCAGGAAGCCACTGGCATTGAGTTGGTAGGTTCTGTCTACTGATGACTTTGTGATGTACAGTCACATCTGTGATGCCTTTTCCTCCTGTCCTGGGTCCCCAGAAACCTCTGTCAGGCTTCTTTCCCCCTTCAAACACTTGTTCATGGCTCAGTAATCTCAAAACTTGGGGGTATGGAGCGGGGGCTGTGGAAGCTAGTCTCTTCTTTGGGCCAGGACTGAGGTTTATATGTGCTTCCATTGCAGTCCCATGGGAGGCAATACCCCAAAGCCGCAGGAGAGAGTTCTGTGTCTGGAGTGTCCTGGGTGGGTGGCATCTCCAAAATATAAACAAATGACTTCCCCGCCTACCACCATCTATTTGGAATATGTTTCGCATTTGCATTTTAATAGGCATTTTTATGTGTTTTCTCTTTTAGTTCTCATTAACAATGCTTTTTGAAAAAAAAATCTTGTTATATCGATGAGCACTAAAGCTCAAAGAGATAAAGAAGTAACTCACTCAAGGTCATACAATTTAAAATTGGAGGACTCAGAGTCCCAAACCCACACTAACTTATGCTAGTTCGGCTCTGGCTGGATTTTAGACTTTAGCCCCAAAGGCATGATCCAGCTAAGGGAGTGACCATGGTGGAGAAGGACCACAGGCCTTCCTAGAGTTGGTGTCAGGAGTTTGTGTTGAGTTGGGGCTTCAGCCTCAACAGCAAAAGGAAAATGATGAACAGTGATAGCCTTGATCATATCCTATGATATTGTCCTATGACCAGTTAAGGTCAGGGATGTAAATCCCACAGACTTGGGCTCATGTCAAGTCTTCATCACAGATGTGCCAAAGGATCTTTGCTAAATTATTTAACTTTTCTAAGCTGTTTTCCCATCTGTTAAAAAAAAAAAAAAAGGATCTAACAGTTCTTATAGTTCTTTTCTTCATAGAATGGTTGTGAGGACTTAGTGAAATCATGATGCATGGAAGGCATTTTGTACAGCACCACGTGGAATGGGTTCTTGGATCCTAAAGTCTTGCAGCATATGTACACTTGTTAACTTGATCTCATGAATTACTGTTCCTCCTCTATGTCTGTATAATTAAAAAGAGTTGATGTGCTTTGTATTTAGGAGAGCCAAAGAAAGAATTCAGGTTTAGAAGACAGAAGAGATTCCCAAGTTAGATTGGGTAGAGACACTGCCCAGAAAAGAGGAAACCTGGCCAAGGTCCCTGGGGTCTGGGGCAAAAAAGGATGAAGACAGGCTAGCTGTATGCCGAGCAGTACTCTGTGTGGGGTTTCTTCACCATTTACAACGTCAAGTTCACAGGTTCTCAGCCATGGCTGCACATGGCATCACCTGGGCCCTAGTCCAGAGATCCTGGCTTCATTGGTCTGGGCACAGCCTGGGTGTCAGGAGTTGTTGAAGTTGTTGCTGCTGATGATCCCACTTGCAGCAAAGTATCTGCTTGGGTGTCACATTAGCATGTCTGTCTCCTTCTCAGACCCTCCAGGTGTCTGTTCTGAAATCACCGTGGCTCTCTTTACTTCCGGTCTTGCTCTCCCACTCACATTTTCTGAGGTCTCCACAATATCAAAAAATTTCATCCACTTCCCTCTTCTTATCCTTTCAAGTTTGTAACAGAATGCAACTGTCCTAGCTTAGACATGTAGGTGGGTCACAGTTGCTTTGACTCTTGTTCTGCATCACTCTGGGCAGCTCCATGACCATCCAGCAGGAGCAGACCACACGTCCTGTACCTCACCTGGCCTGTCCCATTTGTTAATGAGGACCGTAAGTCCCTCAAGGCAGGAAGGGAATCCTGGTGATCTTCTCAATCCCAGCCCTGAACAGAGGCAGTGGGAGCCGTGTGGAAGCAAGTGTGAATCAAAGACAATTTAGGAAGTAAAACTGGGACATGTTTAATTGACTGATTGTATATGCTCAAAATGCCAAAATTATGAACATTTTCTTGGCAAAAGATGTTGAGCATGTGCATTGAACAATTTTTTCTGAATCTCTCCTCCACCTCCCTCCATCTTGGTTGGATTCAGCTTTGCCTTGGAGGAGCTGCCCTAGTACTGATATAAACTAGCTGAGATAATAACTTCACCCTCTTACAGCCGTATATGGCCCCAGACCCTAGCAGGCCACAATATTAGGGTAAGAGCGAATGTCCTTCAAGAAACTCTTTTTAAGAATATATATATGTATAACTGATTCCCTTTGCTGAACAGCAGAAATTAACACAACATTGTAAATCAACTATACTTTCAATAAAATTTTTTAAGAAAAGCTTTTTTTAAAATAGTGAGTGCTTGGTAAATGTGTTACTGTTAGCTGGCTGACAAGGCATTTCTAATATTACTGTGTAAGCCAGTTACTGGATGCATGACCTTCTGAATAGGGAAAGCATGCTGAAATGGAAACAAAAACAAAACACCACTGTCAACCGTACCACCATACACCCTCCCTTAGGACCTGATTAACTTTTTCAAACCTGAAAATGTATGACTCTCTTAGGGATACATGTTACCTGAAATACTCTGAATTCTTTTGCCCTGAACATCATCATATATTTTTTAGCCATCATTTTCCTGCAAAGGCAGGGATAGTAGAGATTAAGGGAAATGAAGGAGCAGATCATTTTGTCAGAATTAAAAGACATCCTCTTTGTTTTCTGTTTGCTTTCTGTGCTTTACCAGGGAGCAAGGTCCCAGATGGTTTTGCATTCATCTTTTCCCTATTGTCGTCAACTGCACAGATTTGACTGGAGAAGGCGCAGAAAAGGTGATCATTTTCCTATAATAAACACCCAACCAGCATAAGCCATCCAAATGCAAAGGGAGTTTTGAATGTGACCTTATGGGAAATGAAGAAAAGTCAGTTTAAGGTCAACTGAAATGCCTCGTTCTTTTCCTCCAGCCCTTTTGTTTATTTCTTCTCCCCTTTGGGACTTCCTGCAAGTCGTTGTGGCCATTTCTTCTGCAATTTCATGACTTTTTGCTTAGAACCTATGCAATGAAATGCCACTTCTGTAATTTAAAAACAATTCCACATTGCTTTGTGTGTTAGAGATTTCCCCCAGGGAGAGCGGACCTGAACTGGTCTGGTGTGTGCAGGACTGACTTTTGCCCCACAGAGAGCAGGCAGTCGCCCTGCAGGAGTGATGAATGGCACCATGGCTTCCAGATGGAGTTTGCGTCCTTCTGCTCGTCCAGGGAACCAGCCTTCCTTCTGGTCTAAGCTACAGCATCTCTCATTAATGACAAATGGGCAAGAGAGAAAAGCTCCCCAAACTCTGGGAATGTGTCTTTTATCTGTACCTTGAACATACCAGCTCACCCTGAAGCAGATAGGTTAGGGGGTCCCTGGAGAAAGAGAACCAGGAAAGGCTTTCTCCATGTGAGAGAACCCATTTTGGCCTAAGCCATTTTGTGATATAAGCCTAACTGCAATACTTGCCCTTGAACAGGTCTTAGTAATTAATGATCTTAAGGAAGGGAATGCAGAAAAAAGGAAGGAGCAGTCAAACCTTGGGGCAGGGTCCTGGTGCCTCAAGGGATATACATAATAATATACCTTTGAGTTCTGCAGGAACTAAAGCCCCCACCCACATTGAGGATGGAATGATGATGTTGACCTTCCTGACTTCTGTCAACTAAAGCTTGGACTCTGTCGACCTTGGCCCCAATTCTATGCTGAATTCTCCTCTGCTCAAGCCCCTTCATGAATATGCATATGCCCTTAGCTTAAAACTTTCCCAATTTTGGACTTTCCTGGTGGCGCAGTTGTTAAGAATCAGCCTGCCAATGCAGGGGACACGGGTTTGAGCCCTGGTCTGGGAAGATCCCACATGCCGAGGAGCAACTAAGCCCATGTGCCACAACTACTGAGCCTGCGCTCTAGAGCCTGTGAGTCACAACTCCTGAGCTCGTGTGCCACAACTACTGAAGCCCACGCACCTAGAGCCCGTGCTCCGCAACAAGAGAAGCCATAGCAATAAGAAGCCTGCTCACCGTAATAAAGAGTAGCCCCCACTCACTGCAACTAGAGAAAGCCCGTGTGCAGCAGTGAAGACCCAATGTAGCCAAAATAAATAAATTAAATAAATAAAACTTTCCCAATTGTGCTGGTGGGGTGACACTGCTTTGGGAAAGATCCCCAGTGTTCTCCTTACTTGCTTCAAGTAATAATAAATCCTTTCTTCTCCTGAGCTATGGCCTGGTTGTTTCTATTGGCTCATCACCCACCAGAAGGCAAACCCAGTTTTCAGGTAACAACTCCTGCATCAGGGCCTTTGTACTAGCTCTTCCTCTCTGCATAATATTGTCCTTCAGATGATATTATGTCTGCTTCTTTCTAGCACATGGGTTTCCTATTAAATGCCTTCTCTTTAACCCATCTGAATTGCACACTCTAAGCCCTCTTACTAATACACATCCTGAAGTTATATTCTTCATAGCACCTAGCACCACACAAAGTCATCTATCATTATGTATTCATTTCCTCATTTATTTTCAGTTGCTTCCACTCACAGTATTAAGTCAATGAGTGCAGGGACTTGGGTTTCTTCCCAGCTCCATTTGTAGCACCTAGAACAGGGCTGACACAGAGTAGGCACCTTCCAAGAGAGAACCAGAGTAGGAGGATGTGAAGAGTAGAGACCAGCAAATACACTGGAGCCAGAAAAAAATTAGTTTGAAAGCAGGCTCACAGTATGTTTGATCTTGAGTAGAATATTTAAATTCTTCGGACTTCAGTCCTTCCATCTGGAAAAAGAACATCTAACTTGGGGGAAGAGGGGTAGAACTTGTGGGCGGCAGCCAAGTCACAGAAACAATGTTTCTGGTTGTCTTTTCTGGATTCTGTGTATCTACAGGCTTGTAGGTTGGAATCGCCTTCAGAAAACGCATTATCACAAAGTTAGCTGGTCGTTTTGCTGCTGCCAATTAGGTGAAATTATATATGAAATGATTCTAACAAAATACCTAATGAGTTGGCAGTCAATGAGTACTATTTTCTTTACTCCATGAAACACTACATAAAAGGTACTATTTCCCTGACTTTTTCTAGACAAGACAGACACCAATGAACGGCTAAGTGAGAGCTGCCATTTTCACATTTGTGGGAAAGAGGTGAAGGGTAGAGGGAATTCAGGTGAGAAAGGTAGAGAATAAACCTTAATATTATTGGCAGCATCAGGAAGGCAATGGATAAAGGAGAGATGCTGTAAGGTTGTCTTGTATCCCTGAAGTCTTCTTTCTCAGAGAAGACAAGGGTAATAAAAATAGACTGTGCCCGTTGCAAACAGTCCTCAGCTGTGTACCAAAAATCAACCCTCTTTGCTGTACCAAGTATCACACTAGAGTATTATAGATGTTGGGGTTAGAAAGCACCTCAAGAGATCATCTAGCCCAAGTCCTATAAGGACAGCATTTGGGAACCAAAGGAGAACAGACTTTGGAGTCAGTGAACTACATCTGAATCCTGGATGTTTTCCTTACCACCTTGTTCACTTTGGATAAGCTACTCAACTCATATGAATCCTGTTTTGTCATCTTCAAATTGTTGACAATAACACCTAACCTAAAGATTAGTGTAAAGAGTAAATAAAATAGTTTGGGTAAATACATCTAGCACAAGGTCCTCCTATAATAGAGCTTCAAAACCAGGGAGCTATTACCACTCTTTAGCAGATAAGTGACTGTATTTTACCATGTTTTATTGTGTTCTATTGTACGTTTTACAAAAAAGCAACTGAAGTCAAGATGTTAACTGATTTGCTCTAGGTCACATGGTCCAGTAGAAAAGGAGCTAAAGCCACTTCCTGTGCTTTTTATTCAGCTTTGCCTTTGGTTCCCCACAGAGCAAGGATTTGGGGATATCCAAGAGGTTGATCAAGTTCTCCATGTTTAGTGACCTATAGGGTCTTTTTTGCCTTACCTGTCAATCAGCAAGTCTATGAAAGTTTAATGAACTCTCAGGGTTTGACAAGATGCTGAAAGATATTGAATAGAAAAATGGTCCAGTTGGGCCTATTAAAAAAAGATCATTTTTACAAAAGAACACATCATTAAATTGTAACCCAAATACAAAGATAGGTTTAAGGGTACAGGTATCAGAGCAAAGAATGCCCCACCACCACACAGACAAAAATCTGGTTTCTTGATCTTGTAGTTTTCTGTTTGATTCTTTAAATTTCGGTAGATGGGTAAATGGCAGGGAATTCATGCAGAAGTGGCTGGAGGTCACCTAGAATGGAATATACCATCATGTTTGTGACGGGAGAATGCCTTGTGTAAGCACTGAGGTTAGAAGTTTACCCCTTGACTTCTATAACCAGAACCTTTCATGAACAGTGGCAGATCCAAGTGAAGGATGTTAAATACTGAAAGAAAAAAAAAAAAAAAGACAGTGAAGTAGAGGGTGTTTCTGCACAGTACACCACCATCTGATTAAATTCTCTTCTGTCAGAGAAAATTTATTGCAGTTTCCTAGATGCTTTTGATTATAACTTCACCTTTTCATAACCTCAGAGAAGATTCTCCCAAGTTTATCTTGTTTTTGTGATCTTTAATATCCAGGATCTAGTAGTTCTATATTATACTCTTGGCCAGAAGGAGAAACTAACCACTTTTTTTTTTCTTCATCCTCAAATGCTTTTCTCTCCCACTTAGTACAGTGGTGTGAATGGACATGTCTTAAATTCAAGCACCCTGTGTGAATGTCTCTTGAAATAGAATATTGTCCAAATTTGAAGCTGAATTTGGCCTCTCTACCCTGACACCAAATTAAATCTCAGAGACAGAGTTTTGGGTGAAGTAGAAAAGAATAGCTTTAATGCTTTGCGAGGCAAAGGAGCCCACAGTAAGCCAATGCCCTCAAAGCTGTGTGTTCCGACCTGGAGTGGGTAGTGAGGAGTTTTATAGCAATGGTTCAAAGAGGAGGGTGTGATCAGCTCGTGGACATTCTTCTGACTGGTTGGTGGTGAGGTAATTGGGAGTCAACATCATAAGCCTTCTGGTTCCAACTGGTCTGGGTCTATGTGCTTGTGGGCAGAATACAGTTAACTTCTCCCATCCAGTGGGGTTTTCAGTATCTGCAAAACAACTCAAAGATATTGTTATGTGTATCCCTTAAGGGGAAACCAGGACCCTGCCCCAAGGCTGCACTATTGTTTCTTGACTGCTCATCCCTTGTCTCTGCATCCCCTCCCTTCCCTGATTAGGAACTGTTTGAACCTGCTCTTTGGAACTCAGGGAAGGGAACACAAAAAGGCTTTTGTACCCAGGAGTCCCACAAGGTGCAACTCAGTCTCAAGAAAGATAAATTGTATAGACTATCATTATGCTGGGTTGAATAGAATCCCTCTACCCCCATTCACTTCCAGCAGGAATCTCAGAATATAACTTTATTTGGAAGTAGAGTCTTTGCAGATATTGGTTAAGTTAAAAGATGGATTATGTTGAGCCCTAATACAATGACTGATAAGAAAAAAGAAATGGAGACACATAAAAACATAGAGGAGAGTGCCGTGTGAAGATGGAGACAGAGATTGGAGTAAAGTGTCTGCGCGTTAAAGAATCCACCAGAAGCTAGAAGAGGTAGGGAAGGATTCTTTGCTGGAGGCTACAGAAGAAGCATGGCTCTGCCAACGCTACAATTTTGATTTGTTAGGTTCCAGAATTGTGAAAGAATAAATTTCCATTGTTGTAAGCTACATAGTTTGTGGTACTTTGTTATGGCAGCCAAATAAAACCAAGAGCCATCTGTAGGGTGAAAGGGAATATTATACAGGCAATTAGGCATTGAGGGTGATGCTTTTATCAATACTTTTTAAAATAATTTATTTTATTGGAGTATAGTTGGTTTACAATATTGTGTTAGTTTCTGCTGTACAGCAAAGTGATTCAGTTATGCATATATTTATATTCTTTTTCATATTCTTTTCCATTATGGTTTATCACAGGATATTGAATATTGTTCCCTGTGTTATACCGTAGGACATTGTCCTTTATCTATTCTCTATATGATAGTTTGCATCTGCTAATCCCAAACTCCCAATCCATCCCTCCTCCACCTCGCCTCCCCCTGGCAACTACAAGTCTATTCTCTATTTATGTGAGTCTATCAATACTTTTAAAATTGGGAACAGAATGCCACAAAAACATAGAGGGAGATGGCAAATTTTTATGGCATCTCAAGAGAAAGAGATAAACCAGCAGTCATAAGCAACTTAGACCTTATAAGACACTTTCTTTTAGGGAAGATAGCACTGGATTATTAAACCTCACCATCTCTTGGATGTAAGTTTTTTTTAAAGTATCTCTCTCTTTATCTCTGGTATAATTTCATATTTCACAAGCCCTAGCATAGGAGACACAAACACCCTTGTCAATAGAAAGGGCTATTGACACATTAATGATATATTAACAAACTGACAAACTGATGTTTCAGAACTATTTTCTCTAGGTTCTCATGGAGTCAAGTTACAAGTCTAGCAAAGAAAAGGGCAAGATTCTAGACTGTGAAGGATGTAACAAGGCGTAAGCTCCTGTCAAGGCAGGGATATCAGCTATATTCTAAGCGGAGTAAACACTTGTTGAAATATTATGAATTCAACTCCTCCAGAAAATTTTATATGTCCCCTCACGATACATCCACATCTAACTGCAAATGCCTGAAATTCCTTCACACGTTATTTCTCAAATTTGCCTGCACAATGGAATCAGCTGGGGAGCTTTAAACATGTGTATAGTTGAATTTCATCCTTAGAGACTCTGAGGTATTTGCTGGACACCAGGATTCTTAAAACCTTTGGTGTGTGGGACTGGCAGAGAAAACGCACAGCAGACAAATTGCTGTCACTTTAGAATTTTTCCAGAAATAAGTCCTTTACCTGTCCCTGCAGAAATATTACTTAAACTAAACTTTGGGTTCCTGCATAGATAAATATCTGAAAGAGATTGCTCACCATTCAGTCAAGTCTGCTGTCATCAGGGGAGACAACCTGTCTGAAAATCCAGTACTGAGTCTATGGAAAATTCTAGAACTTTCTCCTCCCCACCCTACCACGGGTCTTTCAGCCAGTGACTATGCCTTTGGATATGGATAGACAAAAGGCATCTGAAATGGTACAAGGAGATGCATATGCATGATTCATATGAATGTAGTTTCTACAGGGAGAGAATAAGAGAGCAAATAAGTATCTCATTTCACACCAAGACTGAGCTGAGTTGCAGCTGGAAAGGGGAGAACAGCCTGGATTTATTCATGTCCAATCTCATGTAGAGATGGTTCCATTCAGCTGAAATCAGACAGTAATGATACCATTCGTGCTCTCCTTCTGGATTTCTGGAATTCTGCAGGCCATGTAAAACTTTCCTTACATAGTGCACAGAAAGCAAGACTCATCCACTTCCCAGGGCTGACATAAATGATGCACTCATTGCCTATGGATCACTGCTTAAAACAATAATATACAATTTTCCGCAGACCAACCACTAAAAAGAAATGAAGCTTTTTATATCCTGCCTAAGATGAGTGTAGACTGGAGGGCAGAGTGTTCTGTGGGGAAGGTAGGCATCTTGATAGGATTGGATAGTGATTTCCTGAAGCACATTATTTAGGTTCTGTCTCCATAGAATACTGGCTTTTTGGTAATTCAAGTCTGGGGAGAACTGACATTTCTAAAAATTCCTGTAGAATAAAATGAAGATTTCTTAAGATAAAGGACAGAAGAACAAAAGCACTGCAATTTCATTTTCCCTGCAGAGTCTTAAGTCTTTAAATCATTTTGCCCTTACGTGATTTAACTCTTCTTTCTACAGGGATCCTGAGAATAGCAGCTGTCGTTCTCTCTCAGAAGGGTTAACAGTTAATGTATTGTAAAATCATGAAAGAAAATACGTTGGTTTACTACAATTGAAGACTTTGCTCCATATCTTTGAATATGTGAAGTGGCTGACTGACCATATTTATTTGAGGGGCTTGGAGGGAAGAAGTAAGCATCTGAATGAGCTTATTTACAAAACAGAAATAGATTCACAGACATAGAATACAAATGTATGGTTACCAAAGGGGATGGGGGAGGGAGGGATAAACTAGGAGGTTGGGATTAACATATACACACTACTGTATATAAAATAGATAACCAACAAGGACCTACTATATAGCACAGGGAACTATACTCAATATTTTGTAGTAACCTATAAGAGAAAAGAATCTGAAAAAGAAAATATATGTATATATATATATGACTGAATCACTGTGCTGTACAACTGAAACTAACATGACATTGTAAATCAACTATACTTCAATAAAAAAATAAAATAAATAAAAGAAAGAAAGAATCTGGGAGGTAGTGGCATATCTCATTTGTTAAAACATGGAGTACTCAATACATATTTTGTGGGGGAGGAGGGGAGAAGAAAAAAAAAGAAAAAGAAGTGAGAAAGTGAAGGAAAGCAAGAGGGGAGGAAAGTCAGCAAAGAGCTTGGGCAAGCTGACATTATAAATGAGAAATCTGAGTTTGAACCCAACCAAAAGTTAAGGCAATTAGTCCTGGGTGTGTAAAACCAAAGGGGCTGTACTCTGTCCCACCCTGGAGGCTTCCAGGTACTCCTTCAGGTAGAACCTGATTCTTAGACATGATTAGTCTTGGAATAAATGCTAAAAGTTAAGTGAGGAACCCGGCCTTGACTGGGGAGTGAGGAGGGAAGCAGATGTGCTTCTCCTAAAAGGAAGTCCATAACACTGTATCAGATCAAATAAGGGGAATATGAAATTCCAAAGGGAAAAGTCAGTGCACTCATTTGACACACTCCCCCTTCTTCTTTCCCTGCCATTACCACATCTAATTGGATGGATAACCAAACTTCTTCAGGTTTTTCAACATGGAAACCTAAGCCAAGTTGGAATATCATAGATGATTTATGTACACACCACTCATCATGTCCCCAGCGAATTTGGGGAATTTGAAATCACTTACAAAAGTCTGTAGAACATTTACATATTTGATAAGTAAATCATGGAGCACTGTAATGAGAAGAGAAGACATTTCAATCTATTTTAATACTTGCATAGAGTTCATCTTATTGACATGTATAAATGATCACATTTATCCTTGATTAAAAATAGACACAGAGTTATAAAGCAGAAGCTAACACACCATTGTAAGGCAATTATACTTCAATAAAGATGTTTAAAAAAAAAAATAGA
The DNA here is from genome assembly GCF_009873245.2 of Balaenoptera musculus. Lineage (NCBI taxonomy): Eukaryota > Metazoa > Chordata > Mammalia > Artiodactyla > Balaenopteridae > Balaenoptera > Balaenoptera musculus. The sequence goes on from NC_045791.1 coordinate 8,459,063, forward strand.
CACAGTTTCAACCCTGAAAGTTTACTCAAATGTACTGTTTTATTGGAAGATATAAAGGAAAGTCTAAAAATCCTACTTATTAGTAACAAGAGATTCAAGTTGCAAAGCCAAGTGCCTTAATTGAGTTAGCAACCTGTATCACATACTTCTAATTTTTTATAAAAGCAAATAAAAACTGTAAGCAGATAATGAACTCTAAGGGGATTTGAAAGAAAAAAAATTGGAAATATTTTCAGCTTCCAAGAGAAATCATATATCTATAAATGGGTACATGGGAAGTATATGTTTTCCTGAAAACACATCTGTTTTATGTGAAGAGAATTGCTAGCACACTTATATTTCCACAAATAAAATGTAAACTGCAATGTTTTACACTTAGAATGGCACAAAAGAATGATCTTAAATAACTCCGTGGATGGGGGCTAAATTGATAGTTTTCCTAGGCTTACTTCTCCCCAATTCCAGAGTAATTATGTCTGATTTAGTGAGATTACAATAGAGAGAGGCAGTGTTGAAATACAGAGATATATACACGATATTCCACACAAATCTTGGCATCATGATGGAGAATACAATTCTTCCAGCCAACATTTTCCTACTCATTGAGAGTCATGACCAAACCCTTCTTCCTGTGACAATGGCTCTATCTCTCTCTCCCCCCCCCCCCCACACACACACATACACACAGAAACGCACGTGTGATGATCCAACCCCCACTTATACAAAGCAGTAATTCTCCTCTGTTCCAACTTAATAGGTCAACCTTAAGGCCCTTTCCCCTTTTATTCCTGAAGAACTAAGGGTCAAACCTTTGTACACTGTTTCTAAATGGTTGTTGAGCCCCCAGTTAATCAGTTAATAACTAGACTTCAATTGATAATACATTTTGGAGACTAATGTTCTTTAATTCAGAAGTGTAGTTTAAACTACACTTCAAGTTAACTATGTGATAGTTAACTTGAAGCAGGAAGGTCACTCACAGAGCTGCTGTGGAAAGGTTGAGGCTGAGGGGATGTGTAATGATAACCCACAGGAATGGAGGAAATGTGGTGGTCTCCATATACCTTCCCACATGGGAACTTGTTTTTGGAATTGACCTGAGTAGGAAATGCTTGCAAATTCCCACATGAAAGTTTGAAAGTCTCTTTTGCTACAACCAGCCAGAAGCCATCACACAAGAGGACTGCTTACGTGGGCTGAACCGAAGTTACAGGGAATCTTATTGGCAAAAACAAGTTCTCTTAGACATTCAAACTAAAACCAAGAATGATCAACCAATCATAAGAGACTTAACACAAGAGAGTGAAAAATTGTATTGTTCATAACTGTGAGACAAAAGTGAAGCAAAATGAGCATGAGAAAAGGCTTTGGAAAGACAGGAACACAGAATATTTAAGTGGGATTTCTTGCTTTTATCTGTTTCTTAGGAAGGATACACTAAAGTTTGTATGAGAACTATGTCCCTTGTCGTTTATTGAAGATATCTGTGCATAATTTATTCTGAAATGTGGATTCTTACACTTCCAATAAAACCTTGCTATCTTTTTAAGGTACTGAGTTTTCTGATATTGTTAGAGATGGGTGCTTGGACTACCTCTGACTACCAGAGTAAATGTTCTGCTCTCCAGAATGGATGAACCAAGTAATCAGTCTTGTTTAACAATTGTGCTTCAGTAATATTTCTATCATGGTATATGAGATGCTTCCGTTCCTCTTTCTAATGGATTTTCTAATCCCTACTTTTTTTTCAAAACATTTCAGACAAAACCTTTTCCTGTTTTACATCCTTAGACCAAGATCGATAACTGGCCAAAGTGTTCTAGAAGTCTAGTGATAGATTTGTAGTCACGTCACACTTTGAGACTTTGGGAAAGTTATTTAACTTGTAAACGTCCATTTCTCTGCATTAAAAGAGGTATTATTAAAGACTTTGTGGAGTTGCTAGAAGGATTAAGCAAATCACAATGTCATCTGCTGTGCTATTAGTTTTGTCTTGTTACAATTCTCAGTGTATCAGAGTATCTCTGCAACAGAAAGAAAAATCAAATACTAAAAAACCAGTGACTGGAATTTGAAGGCTTGTTTTTTGTTTTGGTTTTTGTTTTTTGTTTTTTGTTTTTTGTTTTTCTATTTCTGATCTTGTGAGTCTTTTTTTTTAACATCTTTGTTGGAGTATAATTGTTTTACAATGATGTGTTAGTTTCTGCTTTATAACAAAGTGAATCAGCTATACATATACATATATCCCCATATCTCCTCCCTCTTGCATTTCCCTCCCACCTTCCCTATCCCACCCTTCTAGGTGGTCACAAAGCACCTAGCTGATCTCCGTGTGCTATGCATCTGCTTCCCACTAGCTATCTATTTTAGATTTCGTAGTATTTGTAAGTCCATGCCACTCTCTCACTTGGTCCCATCTTACCCTTCCCCCACCCCGTGTCCTCAAGTGCATTCTCTACGTCTGCATGTTTATTTCTGTCCTGTCCCTAGGTTCTTCACAACCCATTTTTTTTTAAGATTCCATATATATGTGTAAGCATATGCTATTTGTTTTTCTCTTTCTGACTTACTTCACGCTGCATGACAGACTCTAAGTCCATCCATTTCACTACAAATAACTCAATTTCGTTTCCTTTTATGGCTGAGTAATATTTCATTGTATATATGTGCCACATCTTCTTTATTCATTCACCTGCTGATGGACACTTAGGTTGCTTCCATGTCCTGGCTATTGTAAATAGTGCTGCAATGAACATTGTGGTACATGACTCTTTTTGAATTATGGTTTTCTCAGGGTATATGCCCAGTCGTGGGATTGCTGGGTCGTATGGTAGTTCTATTATTAGTTTTTTAAGGAACCTCCATACTGTTCTCCATAATGGCTGTATCAATTTACATTCCCACCAACAGTGCAAGAGGGTTACCTTTTCTCCACACTCTCTCCAACATTTATTGTTTGTAGATTTTTTGATGATGGCCATTCTGACCGGTGTGAGGTTGATACCTCAATGTAGTTTTGATTTGCATTGCTCTAATGATTAGTGATGTTGAGCATTCTTTCATGTGTTTGTTGGCACTCTGTATATCTTCTTGGAGAAATGTCTATTTAGTTCTTCTGCGCATTTTTGAATTGGGTTGTTTTTTGATATTGAGCTGCATGAGCTGCTTGTAAATTTTGCATGTTAATCCTTCGTCAGTTGCTCCATTTGCAAATATTTTCTCCTATTCTGAGGGTTGTCTTTTCATCTTGTTTATCATTTCCTTTGTTCTGAAAAAGTTTTTAAGTTTCATTAGGCACCATTTGCTTTTTTTTGTTTTTACTTCCATTTTTCTAGGAGGTGGGTCAAAAAGGATCTTGCTGTGATTTATGTCATAGAGTGTTCTGCCTATGTTTTCCTCTAAGAGTCTGATGGTGTCTGGCCTTATATTTAGGTCTTTAATCCATTTTGAGTTTATTTTTGTTTATGGTGTTAAGGAGTGTTCTAATTTCATTCTTTTACATGTAGCTGTCCAGTTTTCCCAGCACCACTTATTGAAGAGGCTGTCTTTTCTCCATTGTATATTCCTGCCTCCTTTATCAAAAATAAGGTGACCATATGTGTGTGGGTTTATCTCTCGGCTTTCTGTCCTGTTCCATTGATCTATATTTTTGTTTTTGTGCCAGTACCATACTGTCTTGATTACTGTAGCTTTGCAGTATAGTCTGAAGTCAGGGAGCCTGATTCCTCCAGCTGCATTTTTCTTTCTCAAGATTGCTTTGGCTATTCGGAGTCTTTGGTGTTTCCATACAAATTGTGAAATTTTTTTTCTAGTTCTGTGAAAACTGCCATTGGTAGTTTGAAAGAGATTGCACTGAATCTGTAGATTGCTTTCGGTAGTAGAGTCATTTTCACAATGTTGATTCTTCCAATCCAAGAACATGGTATATCTCTCCATCTGTTTGTATCATCTTTAATTTCTATCATCAGTGTCTTATAGTTTTCTGTATACAGGTCTTTTGTCTCCTTAGGTAGGTTTATTCCTAGGTATATTATTCTTTTTGTTGCAGTGGTAAATGGGAGTGTTTTCTTAATTTCTCTTTCAGACTTTTCATCATTAGTGTATAGGAATGCAAGAGATTTCTGTGCATTAATTTTGTATCCTGTTACTTTACCAAATTCATTGATTAGCTCTAGTAGTTTTCTGGTAGAGTCTTTAGGATTCTCTATGTATATTATCATGTCATCTGAAAACAGTGACAGTTTTACTTCCTCTTTTCCAGTTTGGATCTTTTTATGTTTTTTTCTTCTCTGACTGCTGTGACTAAAACGTCCCAAACTATGTTGAATAATAGTGGTGAGAGTGGACAGCCTTGTCTTGTTCCTGATTGTAGAGGAAATGGTTTCAGTTTTTCACCATTGAGAATGATGTTGGCTGTGGGTTTGTAATATATGGCCTTTATTATGTTGAGGTAAGTTCCCTCTATGCCTACTTTCTTGAGGGGTTTTATCATAAATGGTGTTGAATTTTGTCAAAAGCTTTTTCTGCATCTATTGAGGTGATCATATGGTTTTTCTCCTTCATTTTGTAAATATGGTATATCACATTGATTGATTTGTGTATACTGAAGAATCCTTGCATTCCTGGGATAAATCCCACTTGATCATGGTGTATGATCCTTTTAATGTGCTGTTGGATTCTGTTTGCTAGTATTTTGTTGACAATTTTTGCATCTATCTTCATCAGGGATACTGGCCTGTAGTTTTCTTTCTTTGTGA